>NC_064260.1:31967179-32271602 GCF_003254725.2 Canis lupus dingo | reverse complement strand
TGCCACCTTCAGCCCAGGGCGTGATCCTGGAGACGCGAGATCGAGTCCCATGTCAGGCTCCCTGCATGGAGCCTGCTTCTCCCTCGGCCTGTGTCTCTCATGAATAAATAAGTAAAATCTTAAAAAAAAAAAAAAAAAAAAAATCTCTCATTCTGGGGGCATCTGGCTGGCTCACTTGGTAGAATGTGTGACTCTTGATCTCAAGGTTGTGAGTTCGAGCCCTATGTTGGGTGTAGACATTACTTAAAGAATAAACAAATTAAAAAAAATAAATCTCTCACCTCAGCCTGACATCAGCTTTGCTTTCTCTTACCTCCTCCTCTCCCACCTTACTGTACACCCCCTATGAAATGCACAGCCCAGTTTCTTGCAGATCAGTAAATGTCTTCGATCAAGAGTTGCTTCCCATAGTCTTCTTATGTTAATATTGGAACAGTATTGCTGACTAAACTGTGGACATTATTAGAATTTCACCAGTTTTTCCTGTAATGACTTTTGTACCAGGATCCTGTGGTCACATTACTTTTTTTTCTTTTTGCTCTTGATGACCTTGATAGTTTAGAGGAGTGCTAGCTAGGTCCTGGGTAGAATCTCTTAGTTTGGTTTTGTCTAATGTTTTTCTCATGTTGAAACTGGAATTAATGGGGTTTTGGGTGATATAAATTCTCTTTTTTTGCTTTGCTTTTTTTACTTAGCAGTATATCTTGGAAATCACTCCATAGATGTGTCTACTTATTTATTTATCTTTTTATAGTTACAAATACTCCATTGTATGTCATTCATTAAATTCTTAATTTATGATATTGTGTTTTTCAACTCTAGAATGCTTATTTGGTTATTTTTAAAAGATCTATTTCTTTGAATCTTTTGGGGTCTGATTTTATGTCACATTTTCATAATTCTTCTCATGTCTCATAATTTTTCATCCAAAACTAGATGTTGTGTTTAAAAGAACTGTAGACATTAGACTAGTATTTTCTTTTTCTATCCCTGAGAAAGGTTATGCCATTTACTCTGTTAGGCAGCTAGGATGAGGGGCTGATTATTTTGATCCAGTAAAGATTTGAGCTTCAACAGAGCTTGGTTGCAGCTTTAATTAGTTTCAGTTCACTTTGGTTTCAAATGTTTTGAGGCCAGTGTACATTTGCTTATTGGAAGAAAGTAAAGCTCTTGGAGTATTAAAGTAGCACAGCATGATGATGGTGAGAGAACAGAGTCTTTGTTACACTGCATTCATTCAGCAAGTATTTATGGAGTATTGGCTGAGAGCAGGAGCTTCTAAGCATTGGGGATATAGCAGTGAGCATAATGGAACAAGTCCCTACTTCTGTTGGAGCTTACATTGTATTAGAAGGAAATAGAGAAAAACAAATTAGCAAGTAAACATATAATAAGTGTTAAAAATTAAAAATTTTTAAAATTGTATAGGATTAGATAGGGACAGAAAGTATCCTAACTCTGCCACATGCTTTTTGACATTGGGCAAGCTATGGAACAGTTTGGCCTTACTTCTATATCTCTAAAATGAGTATGAAGTTATGAAATAAAATAGGATTTTTGTTGAATTAAATGGTTTAGTTTTGATCAGACACTTTAACAATGCTTAACACATTGTAAGCTCTTAGTAAATGTTAGCTGCTATTTTATTATTAACATGAGGAGTCTGATGAAACCCAAGTTTTGAGAGGAATTTGTACTATGTATATATATATTTTAAAAACCATTTGGGCATTTTATTTTTATTATTTTTGAAAGCTTTTATTTATTTTAGAGAGTGAGCGAGCATGAGCTCGGGGTGGGGGGTAAAGGAAGAGGGAGAAGCCGACTTCCCACTGAGCAGGGAGCCCGGTGGGGCTCAGTCCCAGGACCCTGAGATCATGACCTGAGCCAAAGGCAGATGCTTAACTGAGCCATGCAGGCGCCCTGTACAATATATGTTTAGATAGCTTTGTGCCTCTCCAGGCTGTGAGTGGCTGGTATTGGTGGTAGAAGTTCAGGTCAAATTGTTGCCTTAGACTTGCTGACACTTAGAGTAAAGCAAACTTCAGAATGGGCAGAAAACCAAGGTGACTGTAGGGCAAGGGGGCCTGGGGAGAGGCAGCCTGCAGGCTGGGCCACGAGAACTAAGGTGAACACTGGAGGGACAAGATTAACACTTCATTCTTGCAGTGACTTTTAAAGTCCTGCCTCTCCTCCCATACTCTCTTTATTTCCTCTTCACTCCAGAGGATAGTGTTTCCAAAAGATTTTGTGGGTCCAAATTTGGATTGAACGTGTGTTCCAGCTTTTTCATAGAAATATAGTTACACAGCCCAAATTATGATCTCTCATCTGGGTTATAACCTCTCATCCAGATATTCAGGTTTCTCTTACCATAATTTCTGGCCCTGAAAATGGGTCATTGGGTCTGACAAAGGAACTTGATCAGGCTTATGGATTTATTCATATGAAAATTCTTATATTGTCAAGGGGATTTGCATTCATAGCTACGTTAATGAATCATTTTTGTTGGACAATAAAAGTGCAATTAGATGTTCTTAAAACTCTAGACCAGTAGTTTAAAAAACTGAACATAACCTACAGTAGAGGAAGTGTACTTTACATTGTAACCTTGTTTACATACACACACACTTTTAAATAACTCAGATGGAACACTATGCCTTGCCAGACACGATGTTTCTCTCTTTTCTCTTTTGGTTCTGTTAAAAAAAAAACTCTGGATTCTCACACTAAATTGCCTATATTGCACACTCATGAGTTGTGTCCTGTGACTTGAAAACTACATGTCTAGTGCACTACAGGGTCACTGAAGGAAAGGTAGAGTTATAAAATGGCTGAGAGACACGTGGTAGGCAGAGTTCAGCAAATACTTATGAGCATCTGTGGAGTTCTTAACATGGCTTTATTACGGACAGATCCAAAGGGTTTGAAGCCACACCCTTTGCCCTTGAGTGTGCCTTTAAGATGGGTATTTGGGGAGAAGAATCTTTGGTTAAGTGACATTGGAAACAACTGCCGAGAAGAGCTGAGGGAGCGCTAGTAGTAGCAGGGTGGTTAGAAGGATATAGGCATATGCTCAGAACAGCTGTGGCTCTAGAAGGACTGGAGATGGAGGTATGTCACTGCTGTATCCAATAATGGTCCATGACTCTGGTTCTTTAGTCAGCTCCTAAGAAGTAGCTCTGGAAGGAGGCAGGAGTTTGAAGGTCTGCCGAAAAATGTACTTATTTATATTATTTTTAATTATGTGAAAGGTTCGGGCTGTCTTCTAATAAAACCATGAAGCACTGGCTACAGAATGTTTCAGTGTCTTACTTGTTTAGAATAAGACAAGCTAAGACTAAGGTAAAGGGAATGACTTCCTGTCAGTTGGAGCAGCCCCATATGGTTCTCTGGAAAGTTTATGAGAGAGTCCTGCAGTTCCGGGATTCCCCATCTGAGTCTACCCTTCAAAACATACTTACTTAATTAACCTGTAATAAGTCTTGGAATTATACTGTGAAGAGGACAGACAAGGCCCTAGCTTTCATGGAGTTTACCATCTAGTTGAGGGGAAAGGTAATTTGGGATGGTAGTATGTAGTATGAAATCAGCAGGTCTTAGTTGTGAAAGAGTGAGTGGGATGGCAGCAGAGGGTTATATTTTGATGACGTTGTTGTGAGAAGTGTCTCTGAGCATATGACATTTGGGCAAAGACCTGAATTTATGAGACCTAGCAAAGATCTAGGAAAACTACTCTGTCATGTTACCAATTGAGTACTGTTTGCACAAAGTCCAGTGATACGTAGCAGACGATTGCTTTGATTCATACAACTTTTTATAAAGGGATGATTGGCTCTTGAAATGAGAAGAATAACATAATCCTAGCAGTTTTAATGTCCTGATAGCACAGGTGAAAATACTACCCTGTGAAGGGAATATGAGCTTGTGGGGAGGGCCTAGAAGCCTTCTGCAGGATTAAACAAAGGGGAAAAGCCATCTCATTATGTTTTGTTAAAGACATGGACTCTTTGTACAATCTTCATTATTAAAATTATACCTTATCTAAAAATTAGGAAATATTCTGGGAGAAAAGTGGCTAAAGTAGAAAGAATAGTGAATGCAAAGATTCTAAGGTAGAGTTGAACTCAGGGTATTGGAAGGACAACAAAAACATGAAGTAGAGAGGAGTGAAAGAGAAGTAGAAGGTAAGGTCAGCAATGTAAATAGTGTGTTTCTCACCTTGGTACCACATTTCTGAATCATCTGTGGAGAGCGATTCTTTAGAAAGTAGTTGTGATTGGTCCCATCCCATCCAGTTAAGTCAAAATCTCTGGGATATGTCAGGTATTTTGTAGACTGTACTTTTATTAGGATATGTCTCGTGTGCATCTCATGATTAGACTAGAGTTAGTGGTTGGGGAGGAAGACCACAGAGTTAAGAGTGCGTACTATCAAGATGACTTATGATTGGTGTCTAGGAGACTGAACAGATTAATAGCTGGTGCTTAGTATATACTACTTACGTGCTAGGCACTGTTCTGAGCTCTTTATACATATTCAATCATCATAACAATTCTAGAGGTACATTTTATCTTTTTAAAATATCATTTGAGAGAGAGTGCATGTGGGTGAACATGAGCAGGAGGGACAAAAGGAGAGGGAGAGAGAATCTCAAGCCGACTCTGCTCTGAGCACAGAGAGCCCAATGCAAGGCTCAGTCTTACCATCATGACCTGAGCTGAAACCAAGAGTTGGACGCTTAACTGACTGTGCCAATAAAGTGCCCTGAGGTACCTCTTCTTGGTATCTCTGTTTACAGAGGAAGGAAGCTGAGGCATAGGGAGATTACATAACTTGCCCAGGGTCATACAGTTGGAGCGTGGCAGAACTTAGGAGTCTTAACAGCTGATTCTTGGGAGTAAAGGTCCAAGCTTGTCCTTCTCTCTTCTCCCAAGAACCCAGTGCTCACTTTTTCTCTTCCCGGACCTTTTGATCAAAATAGAATAGATTAATGGGCATTTTATACTATTAGAGTATTGTTTCTCAGGGTAAGGTTGCGGATGTAGTAATCTGATTATTCTTAAACCCCTCTTAGAATAAAGGACTATGTGCCCAAAAGCTGTGGTACCAGCTTTTCTGGACTCTAGCCCACAATGTGGAAGTTGTTCTGCCTCTTCATTGGTGTACCCACCTTTTCTCCTCCTTTGCATCTGACCCAAAACTGAGAAGCCAGAGGTGGCTTGGTATCGGTTCTGTGTGTCTTCTGCTTGAACTTACAGTTCAGTCTGAGATGACCAGCTTGGTTTCATGTTCCTGTCCCTGTTGGTTCTACTAGTATCCAGAGCCTTAGTCTAACCTTGTGTGGCAGGAAGGAGCACAGATGCTCACGAACCTCTCAGAGGAAGGAACAGAATACATACAAGGAATAGGTGGAACGAAGCTTCGGTCCTGATACATAGGAGTTGGAATGGGGTGGGAAACATAGAACTCTGGTCCTGGGAGACATAAATCCTTTGTATGTATGTTTTGCTTTTGAGTTGTGTGTGAGAATTTTTTTGTGTGTGTATCACTGTCATAGGGATTAAGCCAATGTGGCATCAAAGAAAAAATATCAATATTGATGTCCTTTTCAGACATCCTAAACTGACGAATTAAGAAAACAAAAGCCTTCACATATGCTGAAGGCTCACTCCATAATGTAGGCCAGATAACCATATTCTTGTTGAACACTTAATCATATATTAAACTCACTTCTGATGTATTTAGCTAGTTTTTGATCAGGTGGCAGAGTAATCTGCTTTTCACTTGGATAGACTGTTAGAGAAAACACCTATCTTAATGTGTATACTATAGCATATAGGTAAGTTAAAGACTGGTATTTTAAGTTAATCTTATTTATCTGAATGATTTTTGAGCATTTATGGTGAGCTGTGTGATGAATATTGAGAATAAAGAAAAGTTTTTGACATCAGGAAACTTACAGTCTAATAGGAAAGATAGTCTTCAGGTGCTGATACGTGTATGAATGTTAGAGGAGAGGTGCAGTAGAGTGCTAAGGGGGCTCAAAGAAAAGAGAAATTAATATGAGTTGAAAACATGGAATCAGGAAAGATTTCTTGGCAGAAATGGTATTCAAGGTGGATAGGACAGATAAGATTTTACTAGGTAAACACAGACTAGACTGTTACGTAGCCCTCCTGTGTTCCTATAGCAGCAGCCTATATACAGTCACTGTAGCAGTAATTACAGTATACTACATCAGTGTTATTTCTTTCCATGTCTCATGTGGGTTATAAACTTTTCTAGGGCTACTACTGTATGTTATTTATCTTTGTGTTCCAAGTACCTAGCATAGTGCCTGTTGAGTAGTAGATGCATATTGGAGTAGTTGGTGAATATATGATGTGAAACATCTCATCTAGTTCTAGGGTGTCAATGAAGAACTGAAAGAAACAATATTGCATAATGATTTAGTGTATCAGTGTTTACATTAGTTTAGCTGCATCTAAAATAAGGAAATTATTCGGAAAAATCCAAAACAATAGCTACTCAAGCAAGATTATTTCTTTCTGTGTAAAAGAAGTCTGGATGTAAGCAGTCTAAGGCTGGTGTGGAGGAACTGTGATGTTATTAGGAATCTAGGCTCTTTCTCCCTCCTCTCTGTCACTCTTAGGTGTAGTCTTTGTCATGGACCAAGTTGACTACTGGAGTTCAGCCAGCGCATCAGAGTTCCAGGATAGCAGGCATAGGAAAGTGAAGAAGGGCACACCCCTCCATCTTAAGGAAATCCTCCAGAAGTTGCACACATTGCTGCTTATGTCTCATTGGCTAGAATTCAGTCCTGTTGGCCTTACCTAGTTGTATGGGAGACCAGGAAATCATCTTTTTTCCCAGGCTACAGTGTGTCCAGCTAAAAGCTGGCATTTGTTACTAAGAAAAAATGGGAGAAGGAATATGAAGAACCAAGCATAATCTTATGTAATTATGAACTTGGCTTGCAATATGAATTTGAGCATTTATTAGCTATATTATGTTGGATAATTCACTCAGCCTCTCTTGAGTCTTGGTTTCCTCATCTGTAGGATGAGCATAATAAAATTGTTTCTCCTTACTGCGTTATAGTGAGGAACAAACAAATCATACATGTAAAGAGCTTAGCATGGTGCCTCCACGATAATAAGCCCTCAGCAATTGGTGGCACATTCTTATTACCATTAAAAAGCCATCTAAGGTTCTGTTCTGAGTTCAATTCCAAACCAGTTAGTCTGGCAGCAGTAGAAGTTCTGGACACCAAGTTTCTTTGGGTGAAAAGTGTTCAGCCCCCTCTCCTTCTGCTCCTTCTGCCTGCTTTATTCTGGTGGGTAGATAGGCTGGTGAAAAACTTGTCTTTGAGAAGAGGCTCCTGTATGTTTCAGTGTCCTGCTGGTGCCTTATGCACTAGCTAACCAAAACACAGCTGGTCCGTCTAATTTTAGGTTCACAAGTCTTGCTGGTTGTCCTCTTTAAATTCTGTTTTACATTCTGAACTGTGGGAAATTTTTATAGAAACAGAGGGGAGGCAGGGGCAATACACTCTTTACTTTCTGGTTAGAAAAGAGCCTCCATTTTCTTTCCAGTAGGCAGTCATGAGGAGAGGTATTATAGGCACCCCTCTGGTATCCTCTCTGCCCTTTGGGTCAGTGGGAACCCTGGTGGGATGTAACTTGTGTTGAGTGGTGGACTCTGACTTCACATGCTTGAAGTATGAAAATACTAATCTTCAGCTGAGCTGTTGGAGGTGGCATGTGTTTTAGAGTTAGGTTTAGAAAGACTTGGTAATGAGTTTCTCAGACCCAAAATGATTTTGGATCTGAGCAACTAACTATATAAAAGTAGTTGCCTGACATGAGAGTGGACTTGGAGCTGGAAAATCAACTACTGTTAGTAGAGAATTTTTGTACATGGCATGGTGATAAAAAATTTCGTTTCATTTTCTATTGACAAGGCCTTTGCTTTCTGATTTGGTTCCTTAGAAGGACTTGTTGTATATTCTATCTTTTAGTCCTTTTCCACTGTGTTTCCCAGAAAAACCTTTTGGTAAAAATAACAGAAAGTTGAGTTGAAATTTTTTTTTTTTTTTAAAGCATGTTACCAATATAAGGCCAATGGGATGGGGGGGAAAAAAAAACAACCAAAACAGCCAGCCAGTATTCTTTCTGAACTCAGCATCTTCTGATTTTGTGTAATACAGAATTCAATATTTAGAAGCCAGTTTAGGATGTTTAAGTGATTAACATTTACATTTCTACAAATTACTGTTCTTTTGGTGCCCAGGTGGTTATTGGCATTAGACTAGACTAACTCCCATAAAACTACAGAGATACGGGCAGCCCGCGTGGCTCAGCGGTTTAGCGCCGCCTTCAGCCCAGGGCCTGATCCTGGAGACCTAGGATCGAGTCCCACGTCAGGCTCCCTGCATGGGGCCTGCTTCTCCCTCTGCCTGTGTCTCTGCCTCTCTCTCTCTGTCTGTCTCTCATGAATAAGTAAATAAATAAAATCTTAAAAAAAAAAAAAAACTACAGAGATACTTCTTGTCAGAGATAAGAGTCGAGATACTTCTTATTCTGATGCTGCTTTCACCTACCATATTCCATCTTTGTTTTTGCCCCTCATACATTTTCAAAGGATATTTACATTAAAATGAGCTATATTACTTTTTTGTTTTGAGAGTAAATGGATGGACATGTGTTTAAGAGGTGTTCTTAACCCTTTTGAAGAGAGACAACCCAGCTTTCTGGTGTTCAAATACAAGGACCCTTAGAGGTAGAAAGCCTTCAGAATATGGCTTCCAATAACATTCCAGAACGTTACTTCGGATGTCTGTAGGGACCAGAAAGGTAATGTAAATGCAGAAAGCAAACCAGGGTAACCATAGGCAAACTGGAGAGAGCCTGCCCTGTGTAAAGTGGAAGCTGCTACTTAGCTTCAGCCAAGTGCTGCTGTGTGGGAATGGGAGCCCAGTATAATCACATCTTTCAGATTTTCAAAAGAAGCTAGAAATCTTTATTGTTTGTGTCTCCTGATTTTTAAATGTTAGTAACTAATTTAAAATTCCCTGTATGCTGTGTGGGATAACACTTCAAAATTCCAAAAAAAAAAAAAGTTCTGTAGGCTGCAGCCTACAAATTTGTAGGTTCTGATTTGATCCATTTTATTCCTTAACAGATTGAGAAATAGAAATCCAAAGATATGAGATGACTTTTCCAGGCTCACATAGTAGTAAGTGGCAGAAGTAGGAATAGAATCTGGTTCTTTTTTCTCTGTATGCAATTATTTTTTACATGGAAAGTTAAACTTTTTTGGTACTTTGAGGAAAGCTAATGTCCCTTTCCCTAGAAAAAAGTGCATGTACCTTCCAAATTTCACATACAGTTTTAGGGGTTTCAAACTCCCTGAAATCTGTACATGAACACCAGGTAAAGAACCCTCTCTTCTACCTGCTGGTTCATATGTTTGCAGTGTAAAGGGAACAGTACTCCAATATTTATTTAAGCAAACTCAACATAGGCGCTGAAGAAGCCATAGGTCTGTCCTCCCTTCCTCACTCCCAACTTTATGTATACTAAATTTTATTAGACTAGGACTATAATTTAGCTAAGTCTGAGAGCCTCCTACTACTGTCTGTAATACCAGTCCCTCCAATCATTTCTTCCGGGTCTTTTATATATATGTGTGTATATATATAAAAGCGTGTGTGTGTGTGTGTGTGTGTGTGTGTGTGTGTATATCCCATGGAGAGTAATAGTTCTGTTTTTTTTTTTTAGTTTTCATTTATTTTTTTAGATTTTATTTATTTGACGGAGAGAGGGTACAAGCAAGGGGAATGGGAGCAGGAGAAGCAGGCTCCTGACTGAGCAGGGAGTCCAATGCAGGGCTCAATCCCAGGACCCTGGGTTCATGACCTGAGCTGAAGGCAGATGCTTAATGGACTGAGCTACCTAAACATTCCTAGTTTTGTGGTTTTTTTTTTTTAATAAGTAATATTTATAGTTTGTGTCCTTTTGCAAGTTAAAAAAATTTCATTAAGTCTTGCCTTTTATCCAGGTACATAACAGATCTACTTCATTCTTTTTTTTTTTTCTATATTCCATATTTTGTTGATTCCAGAGCTTATTTAGCCACCCACTGTTGATGGATGTTTAGAATATTTCCAGTTTGTTTAGTACTACAAACAGTGCTACCGTAAATATTTCTGTGCATGCCTTCTTAACACATGTACTAGGGTTTCTTAAGGGGATGAAGAGAGAAATGGACTGGTGAGGCATGTGATTTCAGAGTAGATTCATCATTTTGTATCAGCAACATATGGAAGTCCCTAGTTTCTCCAAAGCCCCTCATCATTTGATATCAATCAGAACACTTTTTTCAATATAATGGATAAGAAATATATTAATTGCTAGTAAATTTGAGCATCTTTTACGTCTTTTCGTATGTTTATTAGCCATTCTACATTTCTGTTATGTTCATATCCTTTGTTTGGATTTCTTTTGGGCTTATTTGACTTTTTCTTATTTAAAAGAATTTCTTTTGTATTCTCTTATGTATTTTTGACACCAGTCTCTTCTGTTGTATATATTATAAATCTTTTTCAAAAAAAAAATCTTTTTCATTTGGATCATTCTAATCCTGGTTTTGCTGCTAGCTTTGTGATTGGGGGGCATCATTTGACTTCCACAGAATCGTTTTTGACCATTGTAAAGTGAGAATACACCACCTCTTAGTTACTGTGCTATTGTGAAATGCCACTGACAGAGTATATGAGCCCTGTGATTTTTAGTTTCCTTGTTTGATTTCCATGAGCCATTTTCTCAGCTGTGAAATGTGAATACACTAGTTTTTAGGTTTATTGTGAGATGCCAATGAAAGAACATATAAAAGTGCTTTGGAGAATAAAGAACAACTTCAGGTGTAAGATATTTTGTCCTTTCTTTGGCTTTGTTATGACTCATCCCTAGGAGTTGGCTTTTGTGAAGCAGGCTACATCTTCACAGATTAGTCAAACTCTGAGAGGTAGGTGTCATAACATACCACTTGTCTCTTTTTATTTTACACTCTTTCAGGGCACGAAAGAGTTGTGTAAACAAGATCTGTTCCATTGAACTCCTGTGTTCTTGGAAGGTATTGGGTGGGATCGAGATGGAGAAGAGCAATATCAGGAGACTCTCACTTTGCTACTCATAATGCTGGCCACAAGGGCTGACACAGTAGAATCTGGACATTTATGGAACCAAATGTCTACAAGGTTAGAATTAGCCCGCCCTTTGTTACTATCGTGGTCCACCTCTCAATTAGAACACAGGTTTCAGAGGCAGTTGTTCTGTTCTACCATACTAGGGAAGTGGGAAGGTGTAATTTCCTATCCTGGTTACCTTTTGACTGATGACTGCCCTTTGAAAACAGATAATTAACTAAAACATGATACTACCCTATGCTCTGGGGACACTCAAACTCAGATACCACCTTAGACCTGGATAACCCTGCGCCCCTAACCCTGTATGCTGCATGCTTTAGAGGGCCATGCCCATCCCCTCCTTAACAACTCTCCAAGCACCCAGGATCCAAGAATTACCTGACAGAATGTCTTGAACCTGCTTTTGAGGCCTGCAGAGCCTCTTTCTGAGTCTGTCCTCCCAAAGATGGATCAAGCCATTGGACCCTACCCCTGCTGGTGTACATTACTAGGTCCCAGATGTGGCCAAGGGTGACTGCTTAGTACACCCAGAGCTTGGATGGACTAGCTTGAACATCTGTGTACAAGGCTTCTTGAGGTGCAGGAAGGGATTGGTGTGTGGGGAAAGAAGGGAAGTGAATCTGAGGCCACGGTCTTCCACTTGTACTTTTGCCTCAGCCTGCAGCATGGGAGGGAGGTCTGCCCAGTGAAGCCTCTCCTTTCTGACCATTTGCTTATTTTATGGGTAAAAAAAAGAAGCCATTAGGAAATGTTTTCTTCACTACCTATTTAGAAACCAACTATAGCTGACTCAGTATAGACCCCAGTTAATCTGAGAATAATTCTCAGAGGGTGTGTGTGTGTGGGGGGGGATGGGTGAATTTCCTGGAGGGAGAATATCAGTGCATCTCCCTCTGTCTCTCCCCTGGGTCGGCATTGCTGCTGATGCGTGGTGAAAAGGAGGGAGGATTCTGCTGACACACTGTATTTTTATGAAAAAAAGGCTAAGGGTTCCCTTATCTCTCCACACAAGGCACATCTGCCTGCAAACGTGCTGTCTGCTTCTGAGGGATTCCTTCATTGTTCTATTTCTTTTCCGAATGTTTTAAGGCACAGTTTTGGTGCATTCCTTTCTTTTTTCTAGAGCCAGGGGGGATGTCAAAATCTATCAGGGCTCTTGCTGAAGAGCTTAAAATGGGCGCTGGCAGCTGGGATGTGGGGGAAGAGAGCTTTCCAGGGACAAGTGACCTGCTTGTTCAGCCAATGAGAAGCAGGTTACAGAAATGATATCACCAGACAGGCTTTATTGTCTGATCATCTCATAAAAGCAGGATTGTGTCTGGCAAACTTAACCCTTTTTTAGGTACTTCGGGTCTCACCCACTCTCTGGTATGTGACCTCTGGATTCCTTTTCCCAGCTGTCTGCGGTGAGATCACAGAGATTAAAGATTTAAATTGGTGATGAAATTTGAAGACTTGTAAACCATCATTTTGAAACTACAAATTATTAAGAATATTATTTAGAACCCAACCCCAGCTAGAGTGGGAATGTCAACTACACTGTATATAGAGACACATCTGAAGCAGCTACCAGCCTAGTCATTTTATACCAAGCTTTTACTGAATAGATTTGGGAGAAAAAAGGACTTAGAAAATAAGACTGAGCCTGTGGTCTATTTTAATATACATAAACTGGTCTTAGTAATAATTTCCTGTTTTAGAGGAGTTGAAATTGGTTCTGCAAATTTGGAAAATATTACTGATTTTGAGACCAATTTTGAGTAACATATTTGTGGTGTTTGTTGATATTGTACCTCTTGATTATCCATTCCTCCATAAAATGACAGTCCTTTTACTTCCTCATGCTTCCTTTTCATCACTGAGAAGATGTGGGTAGTGAGTCCACACAGGAGTTGAGATAAGAGAATAAACTAATTTATGTGATTTTGGAGTGTGCTACACATGTGTATTGTAATTAGGTCATTCATGTCTTTTTTTTTAAGATTTTATTTTATTTATTCATGAGAGACACAGAGAGAGAGAGGCAGAGACATAGGCAGAGGGAGAATCAGGCTCCCCGCTGGGAGCCCGATGTGGGACTCCATCCCAGGACCCCGGGGTCATGACCTGGGGTGAAGGCAGATGCTCAGTCACTGAGCTACCCAGGGATCCCTAGGTCATTTATGTCTTAAGATTGTATATTTGTTCAACAGACTATTTCAAACCCTTCTTTATGCTGGGCACAAATACAGAGATAGAAGCCATAGTTCTTACCCTTAAGGAGTTTAAAACATCATGAGGCAGATAGACAATAATAAAAATTCTAATGAATCTGTTACATTTACCATGTTCCAGGACCTTTTCTGAGCACCATAATGTATATTGTTAGTTCATTTAATTTTACTATAACCTTATGAAGTAAGTAGTGTTATTAGCTTCATATTACACATAAATAAAAGCATAGAGAGACTAAATGACTTTCCTAAGGTCACACAACTAGTGATAGAGTTGGGACTTGAATCCAGGCTGTGTGGCTCTAGAGTCTATTCCCTAAATCTTTGTTGACGATACAGTAATTACTAGCTCTATATATTTTTGGAGGACTTGAAATGTGATTTAAGTTAAATTGGGCTGTGTATGTGAAATACACACTAGATTTCAAAGACTTAGTATGAAAAAATGTATCAACTATCTCGTTGAAATCACGTTGTAGTGATAATATATTGGATATACTGAGTTAAGTACAATCTATTGGAATTAATTTCACTTTATTTTCGTGGCCATTAGAACACTTAAAACTATATACGTGGCTTGCATTTGTGGTTTACATTTTTCTTGGACTGTGCTACTCTAAATTGTTACAGTGCAGTAATAATAATAGGCATTTATTGAGCACTTACAAGGCGCCACATATTGGGCAATGCCTTGACACTGTTCCAGTTAAGCCTCAAAATAACCCTACTTATTATCCACATTTTATAGAAGGGGCATGAGGTTTTGAGAAAGTCAGTAATTTACCCGAGATTCATCAACTAGTTATGGCAGACCCCAAATTTGAAACTTTTTATGTCTGACTCAAAAACCTGTATTCAACCATCCTACTGTAATATCATTTCCAATTAAATCTTGAAGCATTTTCTTTGTTTTTATTTCTGTAAGAATATTTAATACTGCATATTTCTGTATTTGGTATGTAGAAGTTCAAAATAAAAATCACTATGTCATAAAATGGACATCCTAGATCAAAACCTCTTTTTCAGAGCCTCAGCCCTCAGTGAACATTGGCACAGTTGAAGATGAAACAGTGAGTCAGCCTGTACAAATTGCATTTAATTTTCATTCCAATAATTCTCTCAGGTCACTGGGCAATTTATATCCCAACCCTCTTTGTCCAATAGAGAGAGGAAGAGGGGCAATGCAAGCTTTTCTTATTCATCTGGTTTTCTTGGCTAATAAGAAAAAATGGTTTTCCATTTCATTGTCCCATGAAATATACTGTCTGTGTTTGAGAGAGCAACAAAATGCTTTCTAATGACCCCTTACTTTTCTTTCTTTTAGAGCAAAGACTCTGGCGGACTGAAGGCGGCTATGATAGAGTTGGTGGAAAGGTTAAAGTTCAAGAGCTCAGATCCAAAAGTACGTATTGTTTTGGAATTGATTGGGGGTTGGTACTCCAATTACGTCTTTCTCCTTGAGCTAAGTTCTAGGGATGTTAATGATCATCTATCTGAGCATTGCATTGAGATCTAATTAAGCCTGCCTATCAGAAGCAGTGTTCTAATATGCCTAGAGATAAGTCATCTGTTTTTTCCCTTCTCTATTTTATGATTTACAACGTATAACCATTAATTGTTTTCCCTGAATTGCATTTTTAATCTTCCTTTAACGGGCCTTTGAGATAACTGTCCTCTGTGTCCATTAAACCCAGCCAAAGGCATCTAAGGTACTGATCAGCTTAATGCTGGAGACTGGAACAGGCTCCAGACCCATCCAGTTGGTGTTCAGCACTAGTGTCTTGTCTCTCTCTTACTTAGAGGAACCAGCTGCCACTGCAAATGCTTTTATCCTCATGACCTGGAGTCTGGTCTGGGAAATGGTTTCAGCTTCCCAGTTTTCTTTGCAAGATGTTGAGAGCTAGAAGATTGATATTCTGGGAGACTCCATTACCAGGGTGGGGGGTGGACTGGGAACTGAACATGCCGGAGGGATTATGACTAACACAGCCTCCCTTCTCCTACCCAGAGACTTACTGTGGCACTACTTGGTATTGGTGCCAACTGGCTCTGCCTGAAAGTCAAAGCCTCTTGAAAATAAATAGGGATAGGAGCACAATTTTGTTTGACTTTTTCTATGCACCCCCCTTCTTATTT
The DNA here is from genome assembly GCF_003254725.2 of Canis lupus dingo. NCBI lineage: Eukaryota > Metazoa > Chordata > Mammalia > Carnivora > Canidae > Canis > Canis lupus. Next base: position 32,256,041 of record NC_064260.1, on the reverse strand, counting down.
TGAATATTTTTTTTTTTTAAGAGTTCTTCATATGGGGAAAAGACTAGCATTTCTTGAGTACCCACTGAGAGAGCCAGGACACTGTGCTAGGAGCCTTATATATCATTTGAACAAAATGTGGTAAAATACACATAATGAAATTTACCACTTCAACTATTTTTCAGTATATAGGTTAGTGGCATTAACTATTCACATTTCTGTCCAACCATTCCCACCACCATTCCATTTCCAGAACTTTAGTCATTCTAAACTGAAACTCTGCCCATTAAACACTAACTTCTTTCTCCCCTTTGCTCTTATGTACTTGTGATTTTTGCAACAACTTGGTAAAGTAGCTTATTCCCATTTTATTGATAAGGACACTGAGGCTTAGAGAGGTAGGGTTATTTGCCCCAAATCTAGTATAATTTAGAGCTGGGATCCAAATTGACTCCATTGCCTGTGCTCTTTCTTTTATGTCATGCTGCAAACCAAGCACTGAGGTTCATCTCCTTTCTACCATCTAATTACCTTGCACCCTGATTTTCTGATCTGAAGCACTATTAGGCAGAGCCACAGATAATAACAGCTTTTCAAAAGGTGGCTACAGTCTCCAATCTACAAAATATCTTTCTCTCCATATAGCTTTGAAAGTATTGGGAGGTTGGTAATATCTCTAGTCTTCTGGTGTATTTAGGGCTGCAGAGACAGAGAATATCTTGATAGAAAAACAATTGTGGTAAACTTTATCAATTTTCTTAGCTCCAAGTAGAAAGCCCCCCTGGTATAAGTAGTTTTCCTTTAGTGAAGATGAAGTAATAAGGATTACTGAAAGTTTTTTGTTTGTTTTTGTTTTTTTACTGAGTTTTTCTGGTTTCTGGGGCAACAGCTATCCTGAAGGAGACAACTGTATTTTCTGTTTCTGCCACACCCACATGCTTGTAGGCAGTGAAGAGCAAGAGGATGTATACAGATTACACTGAGTGGCTTCTGTGAATGATGATAATACAGGTAAAGTGCTTTGGGGTCCTTTGTGAATGCATGGAGTGCTTCTAATAGGAAACTTGCCAGAGGTGAAATAATTGAATGGTCCCTTGAGAACAACTCATGGAAGCCTCAGGATTTTCCCATGATGCATCATGAGCTAAAGGATGTTTGTTAGGACTAGACTTGATCTCAGATATATACATTCACACTCACCTCTTTTATCTTCTCTTTATTTTGTCCTGGATTATTTCCACCATTCTACTTTATTTTCAGGCCTTTTTCTGGTCTGCCATATGCATATACTGTTTAAACATGGAGCCAGCTTGAAGAAGGACCAATGTAATTGCAGAATGACTGCCAATCACAAACAGGGAGAGAGGGTGGTGGAAAATGGGATACTATATATATATATAATTTTTGCAACAAATAAATAGTTGTCTCCCAAGAGAAGTTTTTAGTCTGTTCTGCTTTCCCTTAGAACCCCACCATCCCTTTTTTAAGTTGGCCTATTTAAGAAAGGCAGAATCTGTCAGGCTTTATGACCTGTCGTTTCCTGGCACAGGAGCTTTTCATAGAAGCACTGATTTGAGTCATGGAGCACTGAGCACTATCTCTGCCTCACTTCTTCTAGAATTCCCTAAAGCATCACAAAGCTTCATTAGTCCAGACACTGAAATCTGTTGGGGACTGAGTTAATTTTTACCTCTGAGTTTTGTCAGAGAGGAGTGTGGATCAGATTAACCATTTTTAAAAATTATAAAATAATATATGCTTAAAGATTAAAAAATACAGCTATCCATGAAGGAAAAGTCAAATATATTTTCCCCAAGCTAACCACTATTAAAGTTTGATATTTAACCTTCTAGACATTTTTCCATGTGGAAATATACTTCTAAGAATTTTTACAAGAATTACACTATACCTGTGGTTTTATTACACAGAATATCTTGGACATTCTTCTGTGTCAATAATGTAGACTTAATTCTTCTTAATGAGAAGCCACATTTTGTCCAAAATATTTGTCAGATGCCTTTTTTCTTTCAGACTAGTGGTTCTTAACCTTAATGTTCGTAAAAATCACCTAGAGGACTTATAAACTACAGAGTGCTGGGCACATCCCCACAGTTGCTGATTCAGTGGTTCTGGGGTGACTAGAGGCCATGCTGATCCTGGTGATTTTCCTTCCCTCTTATTTTGATTTTTTTTTTTTTCATTCCTTTTAGCAAATGGCCAGAAGAGCCCTTGTAAATAAGTCCAAGTGATTTTAACTTTAAAAAAAAAAAAAAAAAAGGGCAAGAGATCCATAAAAATCCAGGCTTAGAAAACAAATAAATTTGAGCTGAGGTAGCAAAGGAGTAGGAGAGAAGAAAGGGAGGTAGCCTGAGGCTGTTTGAGAGGGCAGGGTTCCTGTAAAGTGCCATGTCCAGCAGAGAAACAGCGAGGCCTGAAAAAGGGAGAGTTCTGGTTAGGATTTATGAGGACAATCAAGACTCATGCCATGGGACAGGAGTGGGCTGAGTTCTAACACCAGAGGAACAGTAGGAGACACAAAATCTCAGCTACTAAGGGTGAGCCTGAGGACAAGAATCAGAGCCGGTGGTGGTTGGGAAATAAGGCAACCAGATTAAGTTGCCTGCATGCGTGTTGCTATAGTGGGCCCTGGTTTAAAGGATCCATATGTCCAGGGTTCTAGAACTTTGTACATAACGGAGAGAGTATTTTTTAATAACAAACAATTTCCAGTTTAATTGAAAGTCTTTTTTTTTTTTTTAAAGATTTTATTTATTTATTTGACAGAGAGAACACAAGTAGGCAGAGCAGGAGGCAGAGGCAGAGGGAGAAGCAGGCTTCCTGCTGAGCAGAGAGCCTGATGGCGGGGCTCCATCCCAGGAGCCTAGAATCATGACCTGAGCCAAAGGCAGACACTTAACCAACTGAGCCATCCAGGCACCCGAAAGTAGTCTTAAATAATAAGGCATCCCAATATGTTTGATATGATCCAGTTTGCAAACATATTTTTTACAGTCATACTTTTTGGAAACATTTATTGCACAAAGCACAGTTTTTGTCTATACATTTCTTATATTTATGCTAAACTGTAGGGAAATGAAAAGATGTAGAGTTAAACAGGTGTGTGTGTGTGTGTGTGCGCGCGTGCACACGCGGGCGCATGTCTATGTCCATACCTGGATTTTTAAGAAATTAAAGGCATTCTGAGTTCTTTACAGCTCTCCTGTGAAGTGACTATGCAGTTATCTTTCATAGAATACCCAGAGGAAACTGAAGCTCAGAAAACACATTGATTTTCTTCCCCCTGCCCAGCCTCTCAGAAAGCATTGAACCAAAAGCACAACATGCTAAACTCAATCCGGCTAACATCTTACTATGTAGTTAATAACAGCCACTCTCTCTATTAGTATTGATTGCTTTTCTTTCCATCTAACACGCACTGTTCCTTGTTTCCTATGGCTGGTGTGCTTGAAACAAACAGTTAAAAACACAGTTGTGGGGATCCCTGGGTGGCTCAGCGGTTTAGTGCCTGCCTTTGGCTCAGGGCGTGATCCTGGAGTCCCGGGATTGAGTTCCATGTCAGGCTCCCTGCATGGAGCCTGCTTCTCAACCTCTGCCTGTGTCTCTGCCTCTCTCTCTGTGTCTCTCATGAATAAATAAATAAAATCTTTAAAAGCAAACCACAGTTGTGTATCATGAAATTATACTTATCTTACAAGATGTAATTCTCAAGAAAAGTGCATTAAACTCAAGCCAAGTGGCTCCCATTATTCTCTCAGATTAAACATGGGCTCTAATCATACTAACACTGCTTAAAACCTATCAGGTTTTCTGTATTTTTTGCAATCTCTTAACGGTGTTCTTACTAAAGTATAAAACCAAAGAATTGTCTAGCAGCATGAAAGTAAATCTGGGAATTGTCGTCTTATTTTATTTTCATTTAGTATTTATATAGCATTTTATAATTGCAAGAGAACTTTACAGTCCATTTTAGTAGCTAATATCAGTGACATGGAACATAGCCTAGTCCTTCACTATCCTCTGCTAATCAGACTCTTGTTAAAATGATAGGTTTTGGGGCGCCTGGGTGGCTTAGATAAGTGTCTACCTTCGGTTCAGGTCATGATCCCAAGGTTCTGGGAGTAAGCCCCATGTCTCAGGCTCCCCGCTCAGTGAGGAGTCCGCTTCTCCCTCTGCCCCTCCACCTGCTTGGGCACACATGCGCACGCGCGCGCTCTCTCTCTCATTCTCAAATAAAAGAAAATCTTCAAAAAAATCTTTAAAATATTTTTTTTTTAAAGACTCATTTAGAAAATGATAGGTTTTGCATGTACAAAGAGTAATGCATATAAGCAAAACCTAACTTGAATTCTTGTTGTTAGGTTCTCTTATTCACCAGGGTCAGGTCAGGCCTCATGCTGGTCCTTGCTCTGGCCCAAGACAGAAGCATTCACTTGGGCAGTGTTTATGTAGCCAACTGAAGCAAAGTCTTGAGCTGCCTTACTTATCAAGTTGATTCATTCAAAAGTGTTCCTTGGTTGGAAAGTTATTAGAATTATTGACCTATTTCTACGCTTTTCATAAGGAATTTGTAAGTAGTAATCTTAAAGGGCATGCATACTATTTTGTGTTCTTTCTGTACCCTCAAGCCTAGGTATTAGGTGATGTAATAGTAATAGATATGCGTGATCTATTACAATAACCCTATGAAAAGAACTATTATTTGTACTGTTTTATGGAGGAACAATCCAAGACTTAGAGGGATTAAAGAGCTTGCTAGTAAGTGACAGGATTAGGACTTCACATTTGTCATACTCCTTGTTCTTCTCCAATGCACAATTATGGAACCCATAGATGAGTAAATATAGATATGTGTGCTGTCATCCTTAGGAGTATGACTCTTCACTGACTATATTTCCCTCACATTCTTCTACCTGCCTTTACTGGACACTGCGGCCCACACCCCCAGGGTTCAGGACTGGAGGATGGCCTTTTCCAACAGAAAACATGGGGAGATGTCAAAGGAGCTGTGATAGCCCAGAGCATTTAGCACTGGCTAAATGAAGAACTGAGGCTGGTGCTTCAGTAGTTTCCCATTAGTGATGGAGGACACCAAATGGGAAAATACCTGTGCTGTTTCAGGCCTGAGCTAGGCTCCGAGACATGGAATCCACTGGGGAGCAAGTGGGACCCCTTTTCAACCCTCTGTAGACACTGGGCAGTAGAAAGAGGAGAAACAAGCTCTTTGCTTTCCTTCACCATCCCCCTGCCTTCATCAAAACAAAATGAAACAAATTCCCTTTGTCCCCGTCCCTCCAATTATAAAAGTAATACATGCTATCTGTAGAAAATTGTGGGAAAAACAGACATATATATATATATGTCCTTCCTTATGAAAAGTGTAGAAATAGGTCAATAATTCTAGTAACTTTCCAGCCAAGGAACACTTATATATATATACATGAAAAAAAAATCTACCTGCAGTTCATAAACTTTGAGTACCTGTTTTCTTTTAATTTAATTTTATTTAAATTCAATTATTAACATATAGTGTATTACTAGTTTCAGAGGTAGAGTTCGGTGATTCATCAATTTTATATAAGTGTTCATTACATCATGTTACCTTCTTTAATGTCTATTACCCAGTTACCCCTTTCCCCCGCCCCCTCCCCTCCAGCAACTCTGTTTCCTGTGATTAAGAGTCTCTTATGGTTTGTCTCCCCCTCTGATTTTATCTTATTTTATTTTTCTCTCTCTTTTCCCCTATGATCCTCTGTTTTGTTTCTTAAATTCTACATATGAGTGAAATCATATAATTGTCTTTCTCTGCCTTATTTCACTTAGCATAATACCTTCTAGTTCCGTCCACAGAAATACCTCTATTTTTAAATGCAGATTCTTGAGCCTCACCCAGAACGTCAATTTGGTAGTTCTGAGACTACTTTTTAAATATATAGCCTGGATGATTCTGATGCAAATGGTCAATATATCACACTTTAAGACATACCTATGAGAAAACTGGTTAATATTCTGGTACTTTACTTTTCAGATGGAGAATTCGTATTTTCTCTCTATTATTCTATGTATGTTTAAGTATATTTACAATTAGATAACTGTATGTATTTGCGTGTGTATACACATGCATACGTAGTTTGTATCTTGCTTTTTTCACTGACTCATCCCTTGTAAACACTTTTATCATTTGAATCCACTTCAGTCTTTGAACTGCAACTTGGAAAACTAAAATCCTGAAGGCCAGTCTGCTGTTATTACCAAATGGAAGTTTTACCCAATATGGCATTTCTATTTTCTTCCTAATAGCATAAGCACATCCAATGAAGTTTGTTTGTTTTTGCAAGACATGCCAATCACAGTCTAAGATGATTCAGATACAGTGGAAACTGAATTAATGCAAAGTCAGACACACAATCATGCAGTCAGCCCCAAGCTGTCCGTTTGATGGCACCTTCCCCCGATGCCCCAGTCAGCATCTCACATGATGAGACTAAATGAATATGTGTAGGGCTCAGTGGGAAGTCTGAGGCTGTCTCTAATACCCCGCTTTCCAGTAGAGGAAGCTGAGGTGCCAGAAGTGTAAGCGTTCCTGCTCGAGGTCACCCAAGCAGTAATAGCAGAGTCCAAGCAGATTGATGGTTTTTAGAACTACAGTTCTGCAGTTTTCCCAATAAAGAGAAGTTTTCCATTTGGTGAGGATGTGGAAAAATTGGAAGTGGTATAGTCACTTTGGAAAACAGTGTGGCAGTTCCTCAGAAGGTTAAACATAGAGCTGCCATATAACCCAGCAATTCCATTCTTGGGTACGTACTCAAGAGAAATGAAAACATATGTCCACACAAAGACTGCACCCCGGTATTCATAGCAGCATTATTCATACTACCCAGACTGTGGAAGCAGCCCAGCAGATGACCGGGTAAGAAAAATCTGGTGTATTTGTACAGCAGGACAGTATGTGGCAGGAAGGAAGTGCAGTGTCGATATATACTGCAATAATATATAGGGCCCTCAGAAATGCTCACTGAAAGAGGCCCTTCCCAGAAGACCGAATACTGAGTGATTCCATCTGTGTGGCATGTCCAGAATAGAGCAGATTTCTAGAGCTAGGAGACAGACTCTTTCCCTGGGGCTGAGGGAGATGGAGAAATGGGGTGGGAGTGACTGCTTGGGGTCACAGAATTTCTTTTGATGTGATGAAAATGTTCAAACTGACCCTGGGTTGATTGTGCAACTTTGTGAATCTCCTAAAAACCACTGAATTGTACATTTTAAATGGCTGAATTGTATGATATGGGGATTATATCTCAATAAAGTTGCGGAGAGGAGGTGAGAGAATTTCCATCAGAATCCCTTTTGTTGGGACACCTGGGTGGCTCAGCAGTTGAGCATGAGCACCTGCCTTTGGCTGAGGGCATGACCCCCGAGTCCCAGGATCAAGTCCCACATAGGGCTCCCTGCAGGGAGCCTGCTTTTCCCTCTGCTGTGTCTTTGCCTCTCTCTCTGTGTCTCTCATGAATAAATAAATACAATCTTTTTTTTTTTTTTTTCTTTTTTCTTTTTTTTTTTTTTAATAATCACTTTTGTTAGCCCTTCACTTAAAGTTCCTCAAAAGGTTAAACATAGAGTTGTCATATGACCCAGCAATTCCATTCATCAGTGACTAGGCTTTCCCCTTTCTTCTAGAGGGGAATGAGGAGCAGAAACCTGATGTTAGCCTCTGTCAGGGAGAGGCAGTATTCTCCAGTTATTAACAGCATAGGCTCTGGATCAGACTGCACCTGGTCAGATTAACTCCAGTGTAGACTGCTGTTTGATCTCAGGCAGATCCTGTGCTTAATCTCTTCATTTCTCAGATTTTTCTCCTTTTTTTTTTTTTTTTTTTTTTTTTTTGTGAAAGAGGGGATAATAGTACATACTTCATAGGGTCGTTAGGAAGATTAAATGAGATAATCCATTTAAAGTGCTTACTACAGCATCCTCTACAGGGTGGCTGCTGCTAGCTTTCCCCTAGTCCTAGGATCCACCACCACTGCTTTGAGCAGGAGGCCATGGGTCCGTGGGGGCAGCAATCCCACCCCCACAGTTGAGGAGGCCTTTGGATCCTTGTGGAGAAAAATAAGCCATGTGTTTACAAGTAACTAGGTTCTATACTTTGATCAATTAATATTTCCCAGGATTAGTGTCATTTTAAAGGACCACTGCCACTTCTTTTGAGTGATAATGGCATGCAGATCAATTGAGTTAAATCTCCAGAGTTGGAGCCCGTTGGTGTTGCTGGCCTGGTTCGCTGGCCATCTCTGGGCTTTGCGTGGCTCGCCTCTCCCGGAGTTAGTTCAGCATAGCTCCATTGCCCATTCAAGTTGAGGCAAATTATATCTGCCTTGGGAGTTTGCAGCTGTGTGTCCATATATTCCCAATAAAAACAAGAAATCAATGCATAGAAGCAATTATGTTCATTGTTGTGGAAGCAGACTCTCTAGTTAGCAAAATTGCCTGGTGCCAAATTAGAAGAAAAATAAATTAAGAGTCACAAAAGAAATTAAGTGTCACGTTTAAGAGACACTTTAGGAGATATGTCCCCACTTTAAACATCACTGAGATTCTTGTTCTCTTCCTACTTCTCCTTCCTGCTTCTCCTGCAGCTTTACCCTTTGGCCATTCTCTTTCTATTGGGCCACCAGAGCTCTTAATTGAAATACTTCAGCTCAAAAAAAAAAAAAAAAAAAAAAAAAAAAAAAAAAAAAAAAAAAAAAAAAGAAATACTTCAGCTCTAGGCATTTTGAAACTAGGATAGGCATGGTTTCTGAACTGCCTGGTGGGCTAGAGCATTGTTAGAAAGCAAAGGGATTGACTTTAAATGGCTTAATAAAATTAACACATTGTGATGTCCTTCTCCCCCTGCTCCAACTCCTGTCTGCACTGACAGGAGACTTGATAATATACTCTCTGCCAAAGCTTGAAGGGCTTATTACATGACCAACATGGAGAGGGGAGTGGAGCTGTCATGACTTCCCTAAAGCAGCCACGCTTCATGTTGCCAGTGCAGGATTGTATTTGACATTTAATTTAGGAGCCTGGGTGCCTAGATATAAAACTTTACTGTGATAATAGTGATAAAAGCCACCCAGACTTTTATTTAAGGGCCGCCTCCTCTCCTGTCTCCATTTTTCCCCTTTTCCTGTTAGTCCAGCCTCTCATTTAGCTAGGAAGTAAGACTCAGGTCTGCTCAAGGAAAAAGATGTTTTCCTTGATAACTTAAGGCCAAAGTTACAGAGCACAACTCTCGGTCTACCTCAGATCTATATGTAGATGCTCATATGTGTATATATAAGGTAAATTTTGAGAATCCCATCTCTCCTGACTGCATTTAGCCAAACGTCAAAATCCATCTGTAGCTGTGTAAAAAATGTCCATTCAACCCAGTGATTTAGTTGATGACTATCCTTTGTTGAATGGCTTCTGTTTACTTTTGTGGCCAGCAAAATAGATTCTTTTGATAGCTCCTAATTCAACCTGATTAGCTAGACATAATTTCCGTTTTACAGATGACGAAGCAAGGATTTAAAGGGTTTAAGAATAACTTGTCTAAAGCTAATGATGCCAACTAATTGCCTTTCTATGATTGCCATATAGAATTGTTAGTAGTTGTAGGAAGTTACTTTTACCTATGGAAGATGGGTTGGGAATAGTATACCAATAGAGAATTTGTTCAGACTTTCAGGGAAAAAAACTATTGATTATGACATCCTTTCTTTTACTTCTGAAGTGGAAGAGCACAGATATTAGAGTCAGATGACCAGTCCTCTGGCACTCATCACCTGTCCCTCTTGATTGTCTAAGCCTTTAGTGTCATCCATAAACTAGGACTAATCATACTACATTTTTATTGCTGAGTACCCTGAGAATGGAAACTTTTGAGGAGGAGCTAAGAAATAATGGAGGATGGTTAGTAGCATAGCCTTTGGGGATCCAAAAAGTATTTTAGCAAGGATAATTAACAAGCCCTGTGGTTCTTAGGTAAGCAGATTGTTAGCTGCTCCAGGAGTGTAATAGAGTTTCGGTCTGCAGAAGAGAGACAATATGATAGAAGCAGGTTGTGAGGTTGAGGAGCTGGCTACTTCCAGACTGTGCAAGAGCTGCGGGGCAGAATGGGACCTATCCTTCCTGCACTCTCTGTGCTTTGCCTCAGCATCACTGAAGTTAGACTGTACCTGATTGTATCAAACTAGAAAAGGCAAACATTACTCCTTGACAGCCTGTGGCCATTTACTAAAACTGAAGCAAGGAGCCTCTGTTTGACATCCTTACTCTTCATGCCTAGGATGTGTGAGAAAGTCCTTGCTGGGAAATTAGAATCTACACTCCTAAGGTTGTAGGGTCTTTCTCTAAGAAAACTAATTGGGGGCTCTTTATCTGTGAGAGCTCAGCAGGTACCATATGAAAAAGCACACAATAAATGTTCATAGTTACTGTTATCTGGACCAGCAGAATAGTTCTGCTGATGTTCCTATGTGCCCAGAGAATACTAAGTTCTTTTTATGTATTATTTTGTGTAAACCTCATGAAAATATCGGTGAGAATGACATTATTACCTCTATTTTACAATGAAACTTCCACCTTTCTGAGCTTCAGAAACATCGAATTAGCAGAGTCAGTACTCAAACCTCTTTCTCTACTGCCATAGACCCCACAAAGTTTACCATTTGGACCTGCTGTGGCAGAGAAGACTGAGCCCTACATCCCTGCCCTTTGCTGAGTGTTCCTGGCAGTGTGCAGTTGTTTGGTTTTGGTAGAATACAAATAACTATGGCTTTGCAAGGAAAGTGTTTTGATAGAGAAGTGGAATGGAGGTGGAGGGGCGAGTCTTGTTTTAAAATTGCTTTAATCTTCAGCAGATAGTATAGGCGTGCTTTGTATATTCAAGTCTAAAAGGCTTAAAAATAGTATAATTTCTGTTTAGTTTCCCCTGAAACTTTCAGTGTTAGTTCCCACCTCCTACTTCTTACAGGATAATTTCTGGAGCTGAAACTGTCTTTCTAGCTTATGCACGGGTTAAAATGGGAGAAAGGGAAGAAAATAAGGTGAAATACAAGTTCTCACTCTTATTCTTCTTACTGGTCTTGAGTGTCTCTGGGGACTCCTCCTCCTACTTTTACATTTCTACAGAGGGGTCACCTAGAATTATTTTTCTGTTTGCTCAGGAACAATGGTACTCAGAAGTTTGTGATTGCTTTCTTTATTGCCACCCCAGGGTCAGGCAAGGAAACAAGCATCTAAAGAGCAAGCAATTGTATCAATTCAAAGTGAGCCTAACATTCGTTCTCTGGTGCATCCAGTTCAGTGCCATGACACTGGGTTCCACATCAAGTTGTCATGGCAATAGAGTCATAGCAGCTGACAGCAGGAACAGGCAGTCGTGGGAGGAGGGGATGCGTGGCAGTGATGCCACAACTATAGAGGCCAGATCTCCATCTCTCATAGTAAGGGCTGGTCTTCAGTCTGCTGTGACCATGTCTCTCTTGGATGACTGGGGGTGCACAGTTGCTGTGTGCTTCATAGCTGATGAGCAGATTCAATTCAATAATTTGTTAGGCTCTTTCCAGTACAAAGCCTTTAGGAAACAGTTCTGAGCCACTAATGCTGTGTGTGTGCGTGCACATGTACACATACATATGTATTCCTATTTGTATTTGGGGGAGGGAAAACCACGAATGGGAGAAGATTCAGAAGAAGCATACTGCAGGTTCATGTACATGAAGCTGTTGAAGAACAAGAGTACTTAGGCCCAAGGACTAAAATTTAGAGTCTCAGGAAGAAGCACTCTGGCAGAAATAGAAGAAGGCTGGAGTATTCTGAATGAAATATGGGGCTCCTACTTGTGTCGAAGGTACAAGCCAAACCAAAGACTATATAAAACAAAGCTAGGATCTAAACACTAAGGAGGAAGTAGGGAGGACCACCCGGAATCTCTTTGGGACTTAGGACTTTATTCAGCAAGTTAGAGTTGCAAGTGAGAGTGGGGGTGGGCTAAAAGGCCCCAGGGTGTGTGTGTGTGGGGGCAGGTAGAGCTAAAATGGAGCATTTGGGTTTAGAGACTGGATAGAGATATTTAATGGAGAGTAGTGGAAGGGAATACAAAGAAGGAGGTTTTCATAGATATGGTGCAGACTTCTTTGGCTACTGTGGTGGAGAGGCCAATGTGGGATGGCTTCCAACAGTTAGAATGTATTGATCTCCATTTTGTACACGAGCCCAAGCAAAGGTGTCTTCATTTCTCTTCCAGGTATTGTCAAGAGACCTGTTCTTGGTGGAGAAAATAAAATTTAGCTCCAGAATTTAGAGCCTGGGTGATTCCTAAACTGTAGTGGTGTTAACAGGGAAGGTGGGAAACAGGACAAGGTCCGAAGGGAAGATATGTAAGAATAATATTGAGGTTAAAAGGCAGCTTATGTAGTCAAACTGAGGGTTCAGACTCTAGCTCTGCCACTTACTCTGTGTATGAATTTGGGCATATTTCTCACCCCCTCTGAACCTTAGTCTCTTCATTTGTAAAATTGAGAGAATAATAATTGTCACCACTTGGTATTATTGTGATGATTAATTGGAGTAACACACATGAAATGCTTACAGCAGTACCTACTATCTGGGCACTCGGAAAAGTTAACAATGAGGAGGAGGAGGAGGGAGAGGACTCAGTTTGAGGCTTAATGGTTCAAGTAATAGAAAAGTATCCAGGCAGAGACACACATCAAAAGGAATTGTGACACTGGAAACCTGGAGAGAAAATCCAGGTGCAGGAGCCATCTCTGTGGCTGCTGGAGTTGAATTGCAAAAGTGAGATGAAATTACTAAGGAGGAAGGCGTGGAGAAAAAGTGGTTTCGGCCCCCAGGATATTTGACAATGTCTGGAGGTGAGTGGTGAAGCTATTGTCTGGTTCCTTGTAGAGGCCAGGGGTGCTGCTGCATATTTCACGTGGGATAGGACTTTCCTCTACACAAAAAGTTACCAGCTGCAAGTATCAATAATGCTGAGGTTGAAAAAATGCTCGTTAGAGGAGTTTTTTTCAATCATAGTCACCTAGAGGAGTGTGTAAAATTGCAGGGATAAAGCCGATAGAAAGCCAGAAAAGTCCAGGGCCACAGAAACCCTGGAAGGAAATTGAAGACTGAGGGGCATCAATCAGTAGTGCTAAAGGCTACAGACCGGTCAGTACTGAGGTTAAATAGAGTTGGTGACTAGTAGACTCTTTACTGGTATTTACGAGACCAGGTTTTATGTGACCTTCTAAATAAGCTTAGTGGTTAAAGGTAGGAGAAAGGGTAACTTCTTGATAGGGCAGCATTGTCAAAAGAAGTAGGTTATTTTATTCTCTTTACACTTAATTTGTGTCACTTTTAGAATTTCTAAGGCAGATTCCTAGTCCCCCCAAAGCTCCTCTTGTTCTGGCAACAGTTGTGAGTAGAGACAAATCCCGATCAGTGAATTATTGCTCTAAGAATGCAAAATTTATGCAGTTGCATCATTTTAGAGATAAAAGGAAAACTGGCTCTTCAGCCTCAGGCTCTGAGAGATTCAGTGATTTGCCCCAAGTAATCAATAGCTGGTTGGTTCCAAAAGACAGGACTAACACTCAGGGCCTCTGACTTATCATTCTGAGTGCTCTCCTCTGTGTGGAGTTGCTTTCCAGTGGTCTGATAGAATTCTCAGGGCCTCAGTTTCCTCTTGAGTAGCAGGATGCCCTATGGAGTGGTTGTCAGAGTACTGGCTGGGACCCGGCTGACCTGAGGTGAATCTTTGCTCCATCACTTACCCTTGCGTAATCACTGTGGGCTTCAGTTTCCCTAACAAAATGAAAATATCATTGCCTACCTGAGAGTTAGATTAGAAACACATACATAATTGCCCCTGGAACACTGCCTACACACAGTAGCTCTTTATATTTTCATTATCATTATTCATAAGGCCCTGTCTTTGTTATAGATTAAAAGACAAGAGAAAGTCCAGTGACAATCAGGCCAAAGTTAGGCATGCCTTCTCTTTTCACCCAGCATTGCTTCTAACTCCGTCTCACTTTTGTGAGAGATGAGCTGTATCATGAGGTTTAGTGCTACTGTAGTTATATAAGGTCCTGAAGCAGATATCCCTCTGACATATTGTAAGGATGTCCATTTCTCATTGATGAGTCTGATATTTCTCTAAAGTAAGTTGCTTCACACTTTGGTCACTGATTGGATCAGCTAGTTAGATCTTTTTAAGAATTTTTCAAGACTAAAATCTGCTCTTCTGCGGAGCCTCAGGATGTCTGAAGCTCCCATAGAAAAACCTTCAAATGACAGGAGCAGCATGTGCTACGTGCTTAGCTATTAGGGAAGCCCTTATTTTAATGGGCTTAAGTAGAAAAGGGTTTTTAATTTTTTTTGATTTATTATAAAAGGGAAATCAGATTAGGAAGGCTTACTCCACCCCATTACCTTCTATAGGCTCCACTTCAGTGGCTATTTAGTTTTCTGTTTTAATTGTATTAACATTAAAAAAATTATTTATTTGATAGAGAAAGCACACGCAAGGGGGGGCAGCAGGCAGAAGGAGAGGGAGAAGCAGCCTCCCCGTAGAAGCCCAAGTAGGGAGCCGGATGTGGGGCTCAGTCTCAAGACCCTGGGATCATGACCTGAGCCAAAGGCAGAGACTTAACTGACTGAGCCACTCAGGCATCCCTATTAACATTTTTTAATAGATATTTTTTTTACAGCAGCTTTAGATTCAAAATCGAGGAAAAAAAAAAGTTCCCATACATCCTGCCTCCACACACTATCAACATGCCACACCAGAGTGGTAGATAAATTTTTTTACAATCAGTGAACCTGTATTGACTCATCATTATCAGTCAAAGTCCATAGTTTACATTAGAGTTCACTTTTGGTGTTATATATGTATATTCTGTGGGTTTGGGCAACTGTATGTTATCTACTAGTACAGTAGTATACAGAGTATTTTCACTGCCCTAAGAAATCCAGTGTTCACATATTCATCTTTCCTTCCTCCCAGACTTTTTGACATCCACTGATCTTTTTGCTGTCTCCATAGTCTTTCCGGAATATCATATAGTTGGAACCATACAGTGTGTAGGCTTTTCATATTAAATTCTTTAATTTAGTAAGATGTATTTAAGGTTCCTCCATGTCTTTTTATGGCCTGGTAGCTCATTTCTTTTTAGTGTTGAATAATATTTCATTGTGTAAATGTATCACAGTTCATTCATCTGTTCACCTACTTAAAGACATCTTGGCCACTTCTAGGTTTTGGCAGTTATGAGCAAAGCTGCTGTAATACCCATGTGCAGGTTTTTGTGTGGACACAAGTTTTCAGCTCCTTTTGGTAAATACCAAGGAGCATAATTATTGAATCATATGGTAAAAATATGTTTAGTTTTGTAAGAAACTGCCTGTCTTCTAAACGTACATTCTTACCAGCAGTGAATGAGAATTTTTCATGCTCAACATCCTTATCAGCATTTGGTGTTGTCAGTGTTTGGATTTTGGCCATTCTAGTTAACTGTGTAATAGTACTTCATTGATTTAATTTGCATTTCCCTAATGACACATGATGTTGAGCATTCTTCCTATGCTTACTTGCTGTCTGTATATCTTCTTTGGTGAGACATCTATTCAGGTTATTGGCCCATTTTTTAAATTCAAGTCTTTGTTTTATTATTGTATTTTTGGAGTTATTTTGTTAATAGTGCTTTATCAGATATATATTTTGCAGATATATCTGTGGCTACGTCTATAGCTTATCTTCTCTTTTTTTTTTACGATTTTTATTAATCTGTTTGTTTATTCATTTATTTGAGAAAGAGAGACAGAGATAGCAGCAGGGAGCACAAGCAGGGTGGAGAGGAGAAGCAGGCTCCCTGCTGGGCAGGGGGCTTGACATGGGGCTTGATCCCAGGACACTAGGGTCATAACCACAGCCAAAGGCAGACACTTAGCTGACTAAGCCACCCAGGCACTCCTCTTCTCATTATTTTAACAATGTCTTTCACAGAAGTTTTTAATTTTAGTGAAATCCAGCTTATCAAGTATTTCTTTCATGGATAGTGCCTTTGGAATTTTATTCATTCATTCATTCATCATTTATTTTTAAAGATTTTATTTATTTATACATGAGAGACAGAGAGAGGCAGAGACATAGGCAGAGGAGAAGCGGGCTCCTCAAGGAGAGCCCAATGTGGGACTCGATCCCGGGACTCCAGGACCACTCCCTGAGCTGAAGGCAGATGCTCATCCACTGAGCCACCCAGGTGTCCCTGGAATTATATTTAAATAGTCATCACCATACCCAAGGTCATCTACATTTTCTCCTGTATTATCTTTTAGGAATTTTATAGTTTTGTATTTTACATTTAGGTCTGTGATCCATTTTGAGTTAATTTTGGTGAAAGATGAAAGGTCTGTGGCTAGATTAAATATTTTTGCACTTGGATGTGCAGTTGTTTTAGCACTATTTGTTAAAATAACTCTTTCCATTGCATTGCCCGTGCTCTTTGTTCAAGATCAGTTGGCTCTATTTATATGGGTCTATTTCTAGGCTCTCTATTCTGTTCCATTGATATATTTGTTTGTTCTTTTATCAGTTCCATAGTGTCTTGATTACTCTAGCTTTATAGTAAATATTGAAGTCAGGTAGCATCTTCCAACGTTGTTCTTCTCCTTCAATATTATGTTGACTACTCTGGTTTGGTTTGTTTGTGTGTTTTTTTTTTGTTTGTTTTTGTTTTTGTTTTGTTTTGTTTTGTTTTGCCTCTCTATGTAAACTTTGAAGCATTTTATCAATATCCACAAAATAACTTGCTGGGATTTTTATTGGGAGTTGTATTCTACCTATGGATCAAGTTGGGAGAACTGACATTTGACAGTATTTAGCATTCCTATCCATGAACATGGAATATCTTTATATTTATTTAATTCTTCTTTGATTTCTTTCATCAGAATTTTGTAGTTTTCCTTATTCATATTTTCTTAAGTTTATATCTAAGTATGTCATTTTGGGGATGATAATGTAAATGTTATTGTGTTTTTATATTTAAATTTTACTTGTTCATTGCTGGTATATAGGAAAGGAATTGACTTTGGTATATGAATGCTGTCTGGCAACCTTGCTATAATTGCTTATTACTTCCAGGAGTTTTTTTTGTCAATTCTTCCAGATTTTCTACACAGACAACCATGTTACTCATGAACAAAGACAGCTTTATTTCTACCTTCCCAGTCTGTAAACGTTTTATTTCCATGTTTTATTTTACTAGCAAGGACATCCAGTATGATGTTGAAAAAGAGTTGTAAGAGGAGAGACATCCTTGCCTTGTTCCTGATCTTAGCAGGAAAACTAGATTTTCCATTATTATTTTTAAAAAATATTTTATTTTTAAACAATCTCTGCATCCAACGTGGGGCTCAAACTCACAATTCCAAGATCAGAAGTCACATGTTCTACCTAGGATTAGGCTGGCCAGGCAACCCTATAGTTTCTCATTATTAAGTATGATATTAGCTGTAGATTGTTTGTAGATTTTTTTTATGAAGTTAAGAAAGTTTTCCTCTATTCCTAGTTTGTTGAGACTTTTTATCATAAATGGATCTTAGACTTTATCAAGTGATTCTTCTGCATTTATTATGATAATGTGATTTTTCTTCTTTAGCCTGTTGACGTGATAGGTTATATGAACTGATTTTCAAATGTTGAACCAGCCTTGCATACCTGGGATAAATCCTGCTTGGTCGTGGTGTGTAATTTTTTGTATACATTGTTGGATTTGATTAGCTAATATCTTACTGAGGATTTAACTTTCTCTTTGAGTTTCATTTCTTTTTAAAAATTACCATTCAAGAAAAAAATAAGTGTTACACATTATTCTAGTGGATTGAAAGTGGAACAAAGAAAAATACTCTTAATCCCATCACTCAGAGGTAACCACTCTCCAACATTTTGGTGTGTTTCTTACAGTCTTTTTTATAATAGAAATATTTATAGCAGCAACAGTAAATATCATTATTACTTCTTTGACTGGATACAGACGTAGAAACCTCCTGGTGCTGTATTTACACAGTAGGGTAATGAAAGGAGGTAAAGAGGATACATGTGACTGCTTTTGTCTGAGTTTTCTGATGAAGATGAGAAAAATGATTTAAGGAAGAGATTAACTGCTCACTTTAATAACCTCTACTCTTCTCAACACCTCCATTGTAAAATCCAAGCAATTGAGGCTTCTAACCAGGTTGTCAGGAAAATATTTGACCGCACTCAGAATATTAGTAATAGAATGTACTTCATAGTTCATGTCTGCTGTGTTTCTAGGCTGCTGTGTAATTTCCCAAGCCTTAGGAATGAGCATTGGTTTTATTCACAAATATTGGCTATTCTCATATACAAAAAATACTGAAAGAGGACTTTGTCCTCGTTGTTAAAGAAGCTCTTCCCTCACTTGCCCTCACTGGAGCCTGATAGAGATTTGGAAAGCACTGTCTTGGAGCAAAATGCCAGAATAAATACTAGAGGCTATACAGAAACCTCAACTTTGAGATTCCCCACCTGAAAGTTTCCATGGACACTGGCATGCTGAGAAGGCACTGTGCTGGTGGGAGTGAAGACAGCTTGTAGCATCTGAAAATATTCCATTTCTTGCTTTTTTTTTGGTCTATTTTAGAAGAGTGGCCATTCAGAAGAGGAAAGAGGAGTAAAAGTGGACTTCTTGACCTTTTGGGGCGGTATTTAGCAGTCTTCACAAACTATTTCATTCAGTTCACACTTTTTAAGGTCATTTTTGGAGTAGGCTCCTTTAAACTTACTTGCAGGAAATTTGGCTAGTAGAACAACTATTTCTGAACTCTTCTGTCAGTGTAGACTCAGAGCTTTTCTTTTGTGTAGCTTCCTGCTTGTGACCTGTTCCATCTTTCTCAGTTCATGTCAGCAACACTTTTCTGGAACAAATCTTTCTTAACCTATGATGCTTTCTAGCTAGTATTTTTTTAATACGCTACCTGTAATAGAAAACTAAATAAACCTTGGTTTCCTACAAGCCAGTTAGCTAGGAGCTAATGGCTTGCAACCCGTGTCAAGCACACTGAATAGTGGTGTTTTTAAGTATAAGCTCTTAATTCAAGGTTTTATGTGTTTAATTATGTGTAAAGTGCCAGTCTGTTTGCCTCCTGAGTCCAGCCTGGCTTGAAAATATTAACTACAAGAGCATATATAAAATAGCATGGGATGAAACTTAACTCTTCAGATGTGCATCCTTTATCCCAAGATTCACTTGGGGAGAATAATATCTCAGTAGGGATAATAACAGAGCTGCCTGTTAACCAAGGAAACATCTCAATTAAGAAGTTTGAAGAACCTGAAGGAGGCAGAAAGGGATCCTAACAGGCAATATGTTGTAGCACAAAGTATACTGGACTGGACGAAAGGAAAGCTGATTTTGAAACTTGATTATTACTGCACCTGTGTGTGTGTGTGTGTGGCCTATAAAATGAGGAGGTTGGACTCAGCTCTCATGAGAACAATCAGATCTTCACTAGTTAGTTATGACTGTTCACAAGTAAGCCACCAAATTTTTCAGTTCTCTTTTTCAATGCTCAAATTACAATGCTTTATTTAAGTAATAATGTAGCTCTTCACCCTCATGCAACTATAACAAAGACATATCAACTAGTTTATAATCTAGGACTTTAAAGTTTTAACAATTTAGGGGCCAGTTGACCAAAGGGAAGATACTCCTATTATGGTTTCATTTGTGTAGACGACCCAGGTATCTCGGGAGATTTAGCTGAAGACCACTACCAGTGCCCTAGGAATTACTTCAAGGAGGAGGGGGAGATTTTTCTTTTAACCAGAGTAGTTCTACTTTCAGTTCTGTTTTGCTTTATGGTTCTACATTAAGATTTTGTATGGGTTAAGGGAAGTTCTGTGGCTCTAAAAAAACTTACCAATTACTAGTAGATCGTATAAAAAAGGAACCTTTTATATTGCTAGTTTCATTGTTCTGTGATAACACCCAGCCTTCTCTTCTCTGCATAGGTAAAATTTTCTTTTTACTAACACTGTTTGTAATATAGTCAGGAGTATGAGACTGTCACTTTCACTTTTGGGGAGCTCTAGGATAGAGGCTGAAGAAATTCTAAGAAACCTACACAGAAATTATATCAGTGGCTCTCAGGTAGCAGGTGCGGACAGAGAGGGTCTGGTGCTCTTGGAGAACAAGTTTAAAGCAGAATGGGGTTTTGATGGCAAGGAGGTGAAATGACACTTGAAAAGGAAACTTGAAAGCTGTTTCATTCCTGCCTGCCATTGGTAGGAGTTCTTTCTCCAGAGTACTCAGCCTAACCACATGCCAGGTCCCCCAGGGAGTCCCTCCTTTGGCCTCTGAATTTAATGGATGCTATGACCCAGAAATTTGTTCTTACCATTTTGAACTAGGTTGGAGAATACCTGTGTGCTGATTAGTAGAGAACAGGGGTAAAAAGGATAAAAGTTTTATGAACTTGTTTATTCTGCCTTCAGTTCTTATTTGTGATGTGATCTAAAATAAAGGTTGAGAAACCTATGTAAAACAATGGGAAATAGAGAATTTGATTTTTTTTTAACCCATGATTTAGTCACCTGCTGTAGTCTGGCCACGCTTTCCTGACTGATATCAACTTCTGACTTGAGCCACATGGGTATGTGAAGGTTAGTAAAACAGGTTGCAAGTCAGTTTTTATTGTGTTCTCCATTTTTAGTCACTTGCAACTGTTTAAAACGTTTCTTAGGCATTCAGAAAAGTTCATCTCTTAACTAAAACTTCCTAAGTTTAGTCTCTAAGAGAAGGTCTTAGGTCTTGTAAGACCTAATTTATTTCAGTGTTTGAGATCCATTCATAAAAGGTCATCATAAAGCATAACAGCCTTGAAATAAACACACTAAAAATAAAGAGGAATTACATAAATAAACACAAATCACAGTTCTTAATCTGATACAGAATTTGCAGGGACATTAATAACATTTAACACTCCTCCTCCCCTTTTCTTTAGCACCAAGGAGAGTACCTGCAGAGAGTCTAATGAATTCCTGAGGGCTTATGTCGCTTAGTCACTTGATGTGTGAACAGAGACCGTTCCTACAGGTCTTATTTTGCATGGACGTTCTTATGGCAGTGTTACAAAAGCTGCTTAAGGTATCAAGCGTCTTTGAATTTTTAAGAGGCTAATTCAAAAAGGCCCCATCTTCCCCTCTTCTTTAGACTTTCTCTTCCTCAGTCTTCTTTTTAGGTTTTTCCAATTTGGCTTTCCTTGCTAGAGACTGTTAGAGTTAATCCAGAGCACCAGACGGGGAGCCAGGAAGATTGGTGTCCCTTGCGTCTTCTACAGATACTCTGCACCTGCGACTGTTCCCTTACCTGGAAAAAAAAGAGACTTACCTAGGTGACAGCTACTTTCTCTTTCCACTCTAAAATTCTCTCTTGGCCGTTCTCCTTCTGTCCATTGCTCTAACTTTTCCCAATTCCCTACCATAGTTATTTACCATGCAGAGTTGTTTGAAAATACTCCTAAAATATACATCGGTGTGAGGAAACATCAGTAAGTGTAAGATACAGAGTTTAGAAGTTCTTATTTTGGTAGTTTCTCACTTTGTTTACCTTACATCCCAGCCAAATACAGCCTGCAGCCATATTTTATTTGATCTGCTCAGTGGTTTCTACAAAATAAATGAATAATATATTTTTATTCAT
Organism: Canis lupus dingo; assembly: GCF_003254725.2. Lineage (NCBI taxonomy): Eukaryota > Metazoa > Chordata > Mammalia > Carnivora > Canidae > Canis > Canis lupus. The sequence goes on along the minus strand of NC_064260.1, from coordinate 32,234,286 downwards.
AGAATAAACATTTTAAGGCATTACATGATCTAATATCTAATATTGGTGAAGGTATAAAGAAATTCCTACTTTCACACATTGTGGGAATGTAATTGGTATATCTTTTTCAGATGGCAGTTTGGCTGTATCAGTCAATATTTTTAGAGTATATATAAATTGACTCAGTGACTCCAGAAGTCTCTAAAAATACTCATACACAAATATTAAGAGATATCCAAGGATGTTCATTACTGTGGTGTTTGTAATAGCAAAAATTTGGAAATATCCTGTATTTCCATTAAGAAGGGAAATATTTAATAGGTAGGTTTATCTTTTTATTTATATATATGAATATTCATATTTATGTTATATCCACATCATATAGACATTGAAAATAATATAATGAATGAAGTTGATCTGTATGTCCTAACATATTTTAAGTGGAAAAGCAAGACCCAAAACCTTATGTTCATTGTGACCCATTTATATAAAAACAACATAATTCGTCTATATGTATATATATAGTGTAGAACTATATAGAAAAATGGTTGGAAGGATATACACCAAATTATTAATAGTAATTACTCTCCAAAGAGAAAAAATGATATCCAGATGGAGAGAGAAGAGTAATTTCATTTTTCACAATTTACACTTACCTATTGTTAAAAACCAATCATGTATTACCAGTGTAAAAATGAATGAAAGGAAGAACACAAAGGGAAAGATAAGGGATTACTTCCTAAAGACTAAAAAAGGGGAAAAGGATTACCAAGAAATTCATAAAAAATCTTAGGGGAACATTGTTTAGAGGATATTCCCCAAACTTCAGGACCATGTAGGAACCATAGTTGGCTTATGTTTTGGCCAGGGCTTCCTAGCACTTACAGTAGCAGCTCTACCCTTCTATTTCTTTGTATGTCCAACTTTTTATTCTTACTTGTCTGTGTTCTGCAGGTAACCCGGGACCAGATGAAGGTGTTTATACAGCAGGAATTTAAGAAAGTTCAGAAAGTGATTGCTGATGAGGAGCAAAAGGCCCTTCATCTAGTGGACATCCAGGAAGCAATGGCCACCGCTCATGTGACTGAGATACTGGCAGACATCCAGTCCCACATGGACAGGTTGATGACTCAGATGGCCCAAGCCAAGGAACAACTTGATACCTCTAATGAATCAGCTGAGCCAAAGGCAGAGGTAAAGGAGAACATCTACAATTATTAGTAGCAGGAGAAATAGGAGGAAACCTACTGCTGTGTTTGTTAGCTCTGGAAATCCTCTTTTGTGATCCCTCAACATGAGTGAATTGAAAGCTTAGATAGGGTATAAGTGTTTAGATGGTACGTAGACCAGTGTGGAAGTATTGGCTGCTAGGGCCTGCACCCAGCAACTGGGTCTGGCAAAATATTTGGCTACCATGACTTAACGGAGTGTATTCAATAGGGCAAATACTAATCACATTTAAAGAGGTAAGCCTAGATAGATAGATAGATAGATAGATAGTAAGCCAGGAATTCAGAGCCAGAGGAGAAGGCAATTGATGGATTCCAAGTTGTGAAATGAGCCTATAAATGAAGTCATCATAGAGATGAAAATAGGGTGAATGAGAATGTCAGGAAGTAGAGCATAAAGCAGGCCAGAATGAAAGATTTCGAACTGATTCTGTGAGTAGTGAAAAGGTGCCTCAGCTTGGTTTTTATATGGAGCCAACTGCATAAATTGGGGGCATAACTCTTAGATTAAAAGAGGCATGTGGCACTGGGAAGATCAAAAAAGGTGTGAATGAAACACAAGGTAAATATTGAATCACTACAAATATGAGTCTCTGTATTCATTGTTATTTTGTAACAGGTAAAAAAGGTCTTAAACATTTTACCAAACAACATACTCAGGCGTTTAGAATATAATTCTTAAATAAAATTTAAGACAGCCACCTAAAAAAGTATCATAGAACTTACATTTCAGGCACCGGAGAGAAGCTTTTGTTCATAAGGTTTCACAGCATTATGTTGAAAAATCTGGTCAAGCATATGCCAAAAGGATGTAGACCCTTCTAGAAGTAAACCTAGGGGAGTCCTGTGGACTCTTCAGGACTGCTACTGATTTGCTGAGCTTACCGCTTAGCTGGCAGTCTTGCCTTGGCCCAGGAGAGCCTAGCCCCAGAATAAATGAGCCAGCAGAAGAGCTAGGGTATCATCTAGGAGGCAGATATTGTTTGAGTCACCCTGACAGAAAATGTCAGAGACCATTGGACAGTTACCTGCTTCACTCATCCAAGGTTCTTGATTAATTTTCATCAGTGTGTGAAAAGAATGGAATAGATCTTGTTCTTTTTTTTTTTTCATTTATCCTCCCTAAAACTAAGACAGTATGTGCATAAGTAAGTTTCTAGATAGGCAAGAGAGCACTTTATATTCATCATTTCATTTAACCCTTATATCAGCATTCATTATCTTCTTATAGATGGGATATTGAGAGGCAGAGAACTGCAGAGACTTGGAGCCAGTGTCATTTAGTTAGTAGAAAATGGAGCCAGGATTCACAGTGAAGTCCATCCTATCCCATTGCCAGTGTGTTTTCTTTACTATGTGTCATATGCCAAGTATCCCACTTGTATATGTGGGAAAAATGAAGAGAATCCGTGCCCTGGATACCTTTGCATTTCTGACACCTTTTTTAGTATGAAGGTGGTCACTTTGTATCTTAAACAACTCAACTAGAGTTAACTCAGGGGATCTATGGCATAACTGTGTCCCACATCCACCCCACCCCAAATCAGACTCCCACATTTATTCTGTGTTAATTAGATTGTTTTTTTTTTCAAAAATAAAGATTTAATTTTGAGAGTTATTCCCCCCTCTTTTATTTTCATTTCAAGTAATGAATTTAGTCCCTCCCCAATATTAATTGTCCTTTAAGCAGTTCAGCTGCTCAACTGCACTATGCTTGTTAACTCTGATGGAATTACTCTGAGAGATGCAAAACTGACAAGGCCTAAGGACCAGGCTGTGGACAAAATAAGCTATCAAAAACAAAAAGTAGCATTCAGCTGGCTAGAGCTTTTACAAAGAGCTGTTCTCATCTAATAGCCTCTGGTTCCAGTTAATCTGGTAACTTATTGATCAGAGCAAATCTCCAGTACCTGTCTTTCACTCAGCAGAGGAATTCTTTTCTTCCTTTTGCATGTTGCGGTTTTTTTTTTTAATCATTTGCATTTGAGATTTGGCCAAAGATTCTTCCCCCCAACATTTTATTATGAAAATTTTCAAACATATAGCAAAGTTGAAAAGATTTTACAGATTACACCCATATACTTCCACCTACATTCTACCATTAACATTTTAATATACTTGAATCATGATTTATACATAGCCATCTTTCCAGCCTTCTACTCTTCAATGCATCTTATTTTTTGATGCATTTAAAATCAGATTGCAGCTTCTGGTTATGAACAAGATGGAGTAAACATATTTGACTTTATTACTTCCACTAATCACAGCAAAAATTCCTGGATGAATATTTATTTATTTTTTTATTCATTTATTTGAGAGAGAGAGAGAAAGAGAAAGAACATGAGCTGGAGAAGGGGAAGAGGGAGAGGAAGAAGCAGACTCCCTGCTAACCTTAGGAGCCTGACTTAGGGTTAGATCGCAGAACCCTGATATTATTACCTGAGACGAAGTCATATGCTTAACCAATTGAGCCACTCAGGTGCCACTGGACTAAATATTTAAATGACCTACCAGAAGACTCTCTAAAGTGAGAAAAGATGGTTCTGACCAGGGATATTGAGATTTGAGGAACTACATAGCAGTAAATTCCCTGGGATTTTTCTTGCTTCCTGTATATCCTGGCCTGGGTGCCCTGCAAACTAGAAGCCATAATGAACAAAACAGAAAGAAAATCTCCAAGAAAAGCCTGCTCTCTGTAGCCAAAGCACTAGGAAAAGAGCAGTTCAGCTATAGAGAAAACTTTTGACCATTCCTGCCAATTCTGGAGACATACACCATGAATAAAGCTGTACCCCTTCCCAACTCCACTTGGCCCTGCAGTAGTGGAGTAGGTGTGTTGGAGACCTATTTTTTATTCCTCTCCTTCAGTAATGAGTTATCATTCCTTTCCCCTGGAGCCTTTAGGCATCACCCCTGTTCCTCTCAGTAGTCACGTGCCTGTCTCCCTTAGAGCCTATAGGTGGAACTCTTACTTTTACCCCTGCCCTGTATGATCAGGAAGGAAATGGTATCCCTCCCCTATGGAGACTGTAGATGGAGCTCTAACTCCTCCCTCCCACCCCTACATTAACTAGGCAATATACCTCCCCAACTGGGTCAGTGGGTAGAACCCTATCTTCCACTCTTACTCTGTAGTAATGAGCTGGGGCTCCTCCTCCTCCCCAGCCGGCGCTGTGGAGACTGTAGCATTGGAGTTTGTCATCTGAAGGGGGCATATCAAAATAGCACTGTAGAATCTTTTAAGCTAAATTGATATTTGAACCACAGTCCACAAACCTGACCCAGGACATGTTTCTGCTTCTTTATTCTTTTTTTTCACCATCAATTTTATTTTTATATTCACTTTATTTTGTTTTATTTATTTTTTAATTGAAGTATAGCTGATACACAGTGTTTTGTTTTTGTTTTTGTTTTTTAATTGGAGTTCAATTTGCCAACATATAGCATAACACCCAGTGCTCATCCCATCAAGTGCCTGGGTGACGGGCACTGAGGGGGGCACTTGATACACAGTGTTATACTAATATAATAGGACATGTGTTCTGAATTTAAATAGGTTGACTTCTTGCTAGAATAGAAGATTTAAATAGGAACCAGATTCTTAAATACTTAAAATGTTCAGGATATAGTCCCAAATCAGTCATTATACCAAGAACCAATAAATCCCAACTCTAATGAGAAAAGACAATCTAATGAGAAAATATGCCACCACCAAGAAGACACAGAGTTTAGAATTATCAGACAAGGATTTTAAAGCTACTATTATGAAAATGACTTAGTGAGCAATAACCAATAACTGTGGAAACAAATGAAAAAAAATCTTAGCAAAGAAATAGAAGATGTAAAGAAGAACCAAATAAAAATTTTACTACTAAAAAATACAATTAATTGACATAAAAGATTCACTGGATTGGCTCAGTGGCAAATTGGAGATAAGAGAGGAAAGAATTGGTGAATTTGAAAATATAGATCCAATCTGAACAACCAATAAAAAAGATTGAAAACTAATTGAAACTGAGTCTTAGGGACCTGTGGGACAATAAAGATCTAACGTATATGTCACCCATGTCCCGTAGGGGAGGAAAAGCAGTGTGGTACTGAAAAAATTGAAGAATTAATGACTCAGAATTCCTAAAATTTGGTTGAAAGACATAAACCCAGAGATTTAAGAAGTTGAGTGATTCCAAGCAAGATAAACTCTTAAGAAATCCATACCTAAACACATCAAAATTAAAGAAATAAAAAGGAAGGACAAAGAAAAGTCTTGAAAGCAGAGCAGCTGGAGAGACATGACACATTGGCTATGGGGAACAATAATTTAAATGAATGTAGTATATATAAGGTATTTGCTCTATATCCATTGAAATGATTATATGGGTTTTTTCATTATTTTATTGTAATGGCTGATTATATTAGTTAATTTTACAATGTTAAATCAACCTTGCATTCTTAAGATAAACTCCCACTTTGTCAAGATATATAATCTGGGTTTAATTCATTAATTTTTTATTTTATTTTTAAATTTTTTTAAAAGATGTTATTTAAGACAGAGCAAGCTAGGGAGAGAGAGAGAGAGCAGGAGCGGATAGGTGGAGGAGCAGAGGGTAAAAAGTAGACTCCCCATTGAGCAGGGAGCCTGCCCATAAGGGGCTCCATCCCAGTACCCCAGGACCTGAGGATCATCACCTGAACTGAAGGCAGACATTTAACTTATTGAGCCACCCCAGTGCCCCTCAGTTCATTAATTTTTTAAAAAAGATTTTTAGGTCTGTGTTCAATGGGGGATATTCATCTGTAATTTTATATATATATGCATATATATATGCATATATATATAAAATAAATATATATACATATATATTTTAAGATTTTATTTATTTATTCATGAGAAACAGAGAGAGGCAGAGACATAGGCAGAGGGAGAAGCAGGCTCCCTGCAGAGAGCTGGATGCTGGACTGGATCCTAGGACTCCAGGATCAGATCCTGAGCCAAAGGAAGATGCTCAACCACTGAGCCACCCAGGCATCCCAAGTAATTTTAATATTTTTATAACATCATTGTCAGGCTTTGGTATTAGGGTTAGCTGGCCTCAGAAAACAAGCTGAGAACTATTCCCTCCTCACCTATTTTCTGAAAGTTTATGTACAATTGGTGTTGTTTCTCCCATAAATATTTGGCAGCATTTATCAGCAAAATCATCTGTCCTGGAGTTTATGTGAGGGTTTTTGATAACCAAGTTAATTTCTTTAATAAGGCTATCAGATTTTGTTTGATCTCATGTTTATTTAAATTTTAACTTGTGTTGTATTTAAATTGTATATTTGCTTAAATTTGTGTTGTAATTTTCAAAGAATTTGTTGTTTTCATTTAAGTTGTAGTTTTTAGTGTAAAGTTGTTCATACAGTTTTCTTGTGATTTTTTTAACTGTAACATCTCTAACGATAACCTTTCTATTTCTGAACTGATAATTTGTGATTTTCTCCTTTTTTCTTTGATCAGTCTAATTACTATTAATTTTGTTAAAGAACTTTTTCATTTGATAATTTTATTCTGTGTTTTCTATTTTGTTTATATCTACTCTTATTTCCTTTTTTTCTGCTTATTTTGAATTTACTCATTCTTCTAGCTTTATAGATCATTGATTTTACTACTTTTTTTTTTTTTAAGATTTTATTTATTTATTCATGAGAGACAGTTTCTGTCCATGGCAGAAACAAAGGCAGAGGGAGAAGCAGGCTCCATGCAGGGAGCCTGACATGGGACTTGATCCCAGGGTCTCCAGGATCAGGCCCTGGGCTGAAGGCGGCACTAAACCACTGAGCCACCTGGGCTGCCTGATTTTACTACTTTTTATGTTAGCTTTCAAAACTATACTTTTCTCTCTAAGCACTGCTTTAGTTGAATCCTAAACTTTGGCTATGTTTTATTTTCACTGTCATTCCATTTGAAATATTATTTATTTACTTTGTGATTTCTTTTCTTTACTCATTGATTATTTGTGTCTGGTTGAGTTTCCATATAATAAGGATTTTCCTACATGTCATACTATTACTCATTACTAATTTTTTCCATTGTGATCAGAGAATGTGTTTTGAATGGTTTCAAGTTTTTAACTTGTTTGAGACTTGTTTTATCACCCACCATATGGTCTATCTTGGTAAATGCATATGTGCACCTATTTTATAGTTTGGGGTGTAGTGTCCTATTAAGTATCAATTAGGTATTCAAATAACTTATGATTTTACTGATCTTTGTGTTGACAGTTCTGTCAACTGTCAAGAGGTTAAATTTCTAAGGATGATTAAGGAATTATCTCTCCCTTTAATTCTATCAACTTTTACATATCTTGAAAATATCTTTAAGCAAATATATACTTATGATTGTTAGTCTTTCTAATGAACTGAACCTTTAAATCATTATGAAAGTCCCTCTTTTTATCTGATAATATTGTCTTCCTGTCTATGTTATCTAACGTTAGTAGAGCCAATCTAGTCTTACACTTACTGTTCTCGTGGTGTGTCCCCATCAATTTGTTTTTGGTCTATCTGTTGTTAAAGTGTCTCTCTCCTAGGCAACATATGGCTTTGTCCTATTCTTCTATCCATTCTGATAATCTCTGCCTTTTAATTGAAGTGTGCAGCCCATTAACATTTACTGTTATTATTAATATGGTTGAATTTAGGTCAGCTGTTTTATGATTTGTTTTCTATTTCTTCATGTATTTCTATTCCTCTTGTCTTGCCTTCTTTTGGACTTTTGAAACAGTTTGAATTCCATTTTAATATTTTTTTTGGCCTTTTAGCTCTATTACTTTGTTCTTATTTTGTAATGGTTTCTATGGGGATTATAATATATGTATATTGGAATAGATGTAATATATATAACATATATATAAGTCCTTAAATTTTCTACTTAAAATTAATATAGCACCATTTCACATAAAACATAGATACTTGAAACCATATAAGCCAATTAACACTCTTTATGTCCTTTACATTATAGTTGTCATGTAGAAAATCTATATATGTTATAAACACTGCAAGACAGTTATAATTTTAAACAATCATATGCTTCTAAAGAAGTTCAGGAAAATACAATTTTATATCTGTATACATACAGTTTTTAAGCAAGTTTGTGATAATAGTTGTATAACTATAAATTTAAAGTCATTGAATATATACTCAAAACAAGTAATTTTATGGTATTATAAATTATACTTCAATAAAGCTGTTAAAAACAAAAATTATAAATAGTCTACTTGCTCAAGTGCTATTGCCTTTGATTTATGAAGATCAATCTAAAACCAGTCCATTAACACAGTGTCTGTTTTAAGAAATCTTCAGTACAGATGAATTTGATTAGGCCAAGTAGAATCACAGAGCTTCTAGTTGAAGAAGTCCAGAGATTACAAGATTTCCTGGTGACATTTCTTTTTAAAAATGTGTTTTTAATATTTTGGGGTCCTCTTTTAGAATATAGCATACAGAAAGAGTTTGGTACCGTTCCCACAGGTCTAATGAGATGTGTGGTCTTTCTCGTCTTCAAATAACTATATAAAATTATTTCCTTCTTATTTATTATAGAATGTTAAAAACTTCTAGACAGAGCAGAAAGTAAACAAATTTAGTTATAACAGGGTATTTTTTTCTTTTTTTTTCTTTTTTGCGTACATTTTTTCCCCAGCTTTATTGAGATAAAATTGGCATATATGTAAGTTTAAAGTGTACAGTGTGATGATTTTGATACACATATATATTGCAAAATGATTACCACAGTAAGATTAGTTAACATCTTCATCCTCTCATGCTATATTTTCTTAACATTATATTTTAAATTTACCTCATATTACCAGAAATTCTTCATAAACATAATGTATGAATCCTGAATCAATGACACAAACTTCACTTTTACTGCATTTCCAACTACCTTACTACCATTTATTACATTATAGCACATGCTTTTGTTTATAAGTAATTACTGAGTCAAAGGTATGGACTGTTTTTAGGCTCTTGTACATATTTGTAAACTGCCCACAGAACAGTTATATCAGTGTACATTTTCATCACCAGTTTTGACAGTCTCTCATTTTTTTGCCTGAATTTTATAAACCTCCTTGCCAAAGTCAAGTACTAAAAAATGGTGTGTCTTTACTTTTATTTGCATATCATGAGTACTTCTCTAGTTTTGAGAAAAGAGTACTGAACTACATGAGATAATTTTAGAAAAAGTTCAAATGAGCAAATTATTAAAAATGATACATGTGTACCCTAAACATTTATTTTAAACATGAAATATGTATCTGCATATTTCTTTGATTTTTGACTCAAGGCCTTTTTGAGGATACCGGTTTGCCATTTGGAGTGGAATATTATGCTTCTGGCATAAACCACATCCATACTGTAGTGTTTATATGGTCCAATTTCAGGATAATATTCGAAGCAAACTGAATGTGGAATCCTAGACTTTTATACTTTATTTTTTCTAATATTTTGCGTATGTCTCACCTATATCAAAGTTGACATCAGTTTTTAAGTAACTTATCTTTATTGAATGCTTTGGAAACTTTCAGCTTAGTTTTCATAGAAGCAGTGGTTCTCTCTTGCATTCACTTCTTGTTATTTAATAAAATGTATTGTCATAATTACAACCTCAAATGATTTAAGCAGCTTTAGAAACAAAATTGTTTGGTTCTTGGTGAACATACATTTCAACTGGTGGAAGTAGAAGCAAGATGGTAGGTACTAGAATATAGCCTACCAACCAAGAGCATTGATATTTGATGGAGGGATTTGAGAGCATTGCTTAATCATAACAAGTCATATAAATAGAAACTGATGTTTAGCAAACTTTCAGTTCTAATATTCTCTGAAACCAAGATTCATTCATAATGGGAGGTAGAAATTAATATTAAATCCTACATATATCTTGCCTTCCCTCCTTTCCACTTTTGAATAATTATTAATTATGTGCCTTGTGCTGTGTAAGATGCAGTGAATAAAGAGATTAACAATACACAGTTTCTGTTCTCAAGGAGTTGAAATCCAAAGAGGGAGACACTGTATGGTGCTATCACTTGGTTTTCTGCTCTAAGAACCAGTCAAGAAGTGTGAGCCATACAGATGTGCAGGGCAGAAAAGGATTACTCTACTCGGTCTGTCAGTGAGAAAAAATTTCCAAGTGAGGCTTGATCTTAAAGAACAGACGGGAATTAGCTAGGCTTTCAGAATAGTAGGGAATAGCATTCACATCTTTTACGAGGAAGATTAGCACTCTTCTGAGTATCTACTGACCTATTCAGAGTTGCCATATGTATGTCTGTTTGTTCTCTCATTCATTTATTCAATCCTTCAACAGTTGAAATTCTCACCCTGGTCTTCCCCCGTGCTTTATGATAGTGACTGTTGCTTCTGAAAAGCCACATATCTATAAGCTGCAGAAATGGATGAATGTTCAGCAGAGTCTTGTGTCCCCTCTTCTCTGTCCATCCTCACTCCCTACAGATGTTATTAGTTAATTCAGGGAAAATACAAAACTGAGCACCATTTGTTGAACACTCATAATGTGCCAGACATTCGCTTAGTGTCTTACATATTTTCTAATTTATTTTAATTTGTATTGCCACCCTGTAAGGTAAGAATTAGGATCTCCATGGTATAGATCAGGAAACTGAACCTTGGAAAAGTTAAGGCAAATTGCCAAAAGCTTCATTGGTGGAACTGATGAACCCAAATTTGAAGCCATGTTTCTTGAAGTCAGAAAGTCTATCTCTTAACCACTGTGCCAAGATACATGGTTGTGAGGACTCACTCTGAATCACGGAAGAAAGTTTGGATACTTTTTTCCATAAGATTGTCCTAGACAATTATGTTTGAACATCCAAAGATAATTGAAAACTTGTGTTGAGGTTTAATTAAGTCACTGATAGTTATGTAACTCATATTAAATTTAAATTGTGTGAATTTTTTCTTACTAGATTATAGTTCCCATAAGACACAGCAGTCGATCAAAATGCAAAGAAAGCTCCCTCCATCCCTATACCTCCTTCCACCACTGCCCCACTTCTCTCTCATTGGACTGTGGATGATTAGCAACCTGACCAGTACTGCAAATCCTGAATATTCTGCTAACTGCCCTCCTTATCCAGCCTCCAGTGTATAATCTGATTTAAATCACCTTCCTGGATACAGATGTCCTTTCAGGCTTTGCCCTGGCAATCTTTTTACCTCAGTTGCCCTACCAACCCTCCAATCCCACTCCACTGCCCTATTCACCACATCTCCTGCCCAAGACACACATAAGCACATCACCATTCTCTAGTATCATCACACTCAAAATTCCTTTAAAATATATATACATATATATACATATATATACATTTTATTGCTGTGTCTTTGCTTTTGCTAGTCCAGTGCCCTTCCCACTCATCTTCTGTTGCCAAACTGGGAAAATCCTGCTTATCCTTCAAATTCCAACATAAACGTCACCTTCTGTGAAGCCCTCCCTTCCCCTTCTCCAAAAGAGGCCATGTTTTTCACTTCCCTTATGACTCTCAAACATTTTCCTTATATCTTTGGTAGAGCCCTTAACATAATTCGTTTTCTATCTCTTTCTGTTTCCCTGCTCCTGAATGGGAGTTTCTAGGTTAGATCATTATCTTTTACCTTCAGTGCCCACCTGTAGTAGCGTATCATACTGAATTGTTACTGATACCGTTATTAGGTGCATCCTGTGTCTTAGGCACTGTCCTTGATGTCTATACATAGTGATTCGTTTAATCTTCCCACTCATCCTATGATACAGGGACAGTTATTACCCCTATTTTACAGAGTAGGAAATTGAAGTTAAATGAGGCAAAGTAACTTGACTAGGGTAACACAGCAAGTTAACTTGATGGAGTCAAGATTTGAACCTTGAGTGTCTGACTCCAGAGTTCATTCCTTTATACCAATAGGAACAATCAGTCAATCTGATAGGTGCACTAGGGAGTTCACAACTAGGTGATGCATTCTCTATTGAGACCAATCCTGAATGGCTAAAGAGAAGGATGTAAATAACCACGTCACCAAAAGGACAAGTGAGGTCCCTTGGAAAAGGCTTGAGAGTCTTTTGAAAACTTTTGTGTGATCACAAGAAGAGAGTCAAAGGACTCTGCTCTGGTCACTGGTGAAGTTAGGTTTGGAGCATGCTATACCTGGACAGATAACCCTTACGCATTGTTTCTGTAGACGGTGAATGAGAAGGAGTGAAAAGCCAGTTTTGGGCTGAGGGATGTTGTAGGTCATCAAATGCCAGAGCTCCCCTTTTATAAAGGAGAAGACCAAGGTTCAGATTAATTAATTAGCTTGCCCAAGGGCACATAGTTAATAAATAACAGAGCTTGGACTAGAATCCCAATTTTCTGAGTCCCAGTTCAGTGCCCTTTCTACCACAGTGTGCCCTATATTAAAGTTGCTATGTTCATGTTTGAAGAGAAAAATGCTAGACCAAGGCAGAAATGAGTCTTTGAAGGAAACAGCTTGATACTTTTGGAGCTGGTCAGCTTTTGCCTAAGACCTGCTGCTATTTTGGGCTCTCAGTTTGCTCAGAACTAAATACTGCCAGCCATACAAATAAAAAGGCAAGGCTATTATTTAGGCCTCCTAGGTCTGTACATTCACTTAACTGCTTGCAAAGGCAAATTATCAGTTCATCTCCGCTGGGCAGTTCGAGCATAGGATTATGTTAGCCCTTGTTTTAGCCCTTAGACATCTGCTGGTTTGTCTCTGTTAAAGGAAATGCACGAGCCTTGCCTTCAGGTTGCGTGAGGAGAGGGAAAAGAAAGAAGTCTAAATCTGTCTCTACCAATGCTGATTTCTAATGCTGTTTCTTTCTGTTTCTTTCAGGGTGACGAGGAAGGACCCAGGTAAGATCACATTATTGCTGCTTGTCTGTTCTCAGAATTGAAGTAGAGTGACATTTGTGGCCTTTTAATGTTCCATGAAATATGGACAGCCAAAGAACAGTGCAGAAAAGGGATCAACATCTTAAGCCAGGGCTTTGAAAATCTTATTTTGTAAGATTCCCATCTCCCTCCCCATCTGTGCCATTTCCTGCCTGTAACCTTCAGATAAAGGTAGACTTTAAAGTATGTAATGACAGTAACTTAAGAATACCTTGTTAAGAAGAGTAGGCACTATATATGAATGGTAATTAGGCTATCAGGTGGACCGCCTAGATAAACTTTTGCATTGTTCTTTCTTGATTGGAATTGGATTGCTTTTTTTTTTTTTTTAATGGGCTTTGGATCCAATATTCTTTGTTTCTGACTTGAGACACCACTGATACCTCGAATCCTAGGTCATAGATATTATGTTTCCTAACTTTGTTTAGGAAAAAAAAAGATGCTTCTCTATCACATCACATTTTTTTTTAAGATTTTATTTATTTAATCATGAAAGACACAGAGAGAGGGAGAGAGAGAGGCAGAGGCACAGGCACAGGCAGACGGAGAGGCAGGCTCCACGTAGGGAGCCCGATGTGGGACTTGATCCCAGGTCTCCAGGATCATGTCCTGGGCCAAAGGCAGCGCTAAACTGCTGAGCCACCGGGACTGCCCACACCATCACCTTTAAAAGTATATTTCATTATTGCCTCAGCCTTGGAGTAAACCTGGAGTTTGGTTTCCTTACCTTTTCTGTCATGCTGCTCAGTGAGAACAGGCTCTAGGAGATGCTGCAGCTTTGTTGTCAACACAATCAAGGGGCATTTGTACAAAGTAAAGTAACACGTCCACGTGGGTCCCCTGTGTCACCTAGGATCAAGGACTATTCAGGCTTGGAGGTATCAGAGAGTTCATTTAGGCCATTGCCATTTAAGCATTAGCTTTAGGAGAAATGCCGCCCCCCCCCCCCGCCCTTTTAAATGAGCTTTAGATAGAACCTCAATATACAAAGAGTTTTACTCTGAATAAAGTTGGGGGCCACATTCACTGGTAAGTCTTCTCTGTTCAATCCAATAGACCCTGAGGAGCTTCTGCAGAAACCTAGGGTTTCTTAGAACTCAGTTTGAAAATCACTTACCAAGTTCAAATTCTCATTGAAAGAAAGTACATGAATTGTCCAAGGTTACCTTACTGGAACCAAAATTCAGTTCTTTCTAGGTTTTATTTATAAACCAACAAATAAAGTTTCTTCTTTTTTCCTTCTCCATCCCCACACCCTCTGTCCATTTCTTGGTGCCAAATATTATCCCACATCAGCATCTCCTGGTGCTTCTCTACCTTGGGAACTGTGGTTCTCAGCCTTAGCTCCTTGTCTATTGTGGCTAAAGCCATAGGCATCCTACTTTAGAACTGCAGAGCCTCAGGAAATTTCTTGAATCTCATCTTCCAGCCATTCTCAGGACAGGCTCTCTCCGAGTTGTGGTTCATTTCTTTCCTCCCTCTCTCCTTCCCTCCACTGCCTTCCTTTCTTTTCTTATGACCTGCTGTGTGTCAGGCACTGTGCTATACACTGGGCATATAGTAATAACTAAGACAGATGTGGTTCTTGTCCTTGTAGAATAAACAAACAATCACCGGGTCCTTATACTGTGGGACAAGTGATATAATTAAGGGAAGTTTTGGCTGCTTTAGGAAGGCTCCTAAGTCAGTCTTGGAGGATAAGGGAAGGCTTACCAGAAAAGGTTGTATATAAACAGGGCCCTGAAGGATGGGAAGGCAGGCAAAGGTGGGGCAGGGTGTAGGGTTCTAGGTAGAGGGGACAGCTTGTGTTGTAAAAGCTCTAGACAAGAGGAGAGTGGAGGGAAGAAAGAATCTAGATCATTTAGGGCCTTACAGACCTTCTAAGGTGTTTGAGCTCTAATTTGCCAGCAGTTGGAAAGTATTAAAGAATTGCAAACAGGAATTAACCTGAGTAGATTGGCATTTTAGGAGTCTCCTCTGCCTGCCTGAATTGGAAGTAGATTAACACCAGAGCATGGAAGACTAGTTAGACTAAGTAGTGATGATGGGAGCCTAAATCCGCATCTTCTCCAGTCATTGACCAGGTTTTTACCATTTTGCACAGACTTTTGGTTTCGAGAGACTCCAAATTTCCTTAAAATCGAAGCCAAGCAGAGCCCTAGACCTTCTTACCCAGAAAGAGCGTTTAGAGACGACCAATATAATGAAACACCTTAGCAGATGGAAATGTGGCTTGGAGGAACCTGATGAGAATGAGCACACTTGTCTTTATAGTTACATGTCTGAGTCATGTTGAGTAGAATAATACAGGGACCTTATGAAGAGATTAACTCATGTCAAAGATACTATTTAGTAGAAGATGCTAGTTTTAAAGTTTAATTGCAGATACCTTCATGTCATTTTGACAAGATAGTCGTGAAGCATAGAGTTTTTTTTTACTAGCAACCACGATGTCAAGCTGTCTCCCTCGCACCAGGCTATCGTGGATGTCAGCAGGGATTCTGTTGGACCAGGAATTGCAGAACCCTCATTTTGATACAATGAACCCTTTGGTACAATGAAGAGCATCTTTGAATTTGACAGAAAGAATTCGATGGAGTCAGATTTTCTTTTTAAACTTTGTATTTGTTGGTTCCATTCTTAGTTTGTGTTGAACTACCATTTGGCTCAGTTAATTCCAATTAACACTTCAGGGCAGATTGCCTTTGATCTGAAATTTCTCTCATTTAAGATCCACGTTTTCCCATTTCAATAAGCCAGAGTTTTGTTCCAGAGGTTTCTGTATTTCTGACAATATTGAATTAGAGTTTGATGTGTAAAGGAGATAGAAGGGAAGTGTGGGTGTGCCTGCACAGGGGATGGAAGAAAAATGAATCAGAAAACTCTCTATCCAGGTCTCTTGGATTATTATACCCGTGTCTCCTTTGCTGGCATTCTTTCCATCTCAGCCACTTCTCCACCATCTGCATGGAAGTCCATGGAGACTAGATTCCAGCCACTCTCCACAAGAACAAAGGAAAGAACAAAGGGAAACCCCTGTCCCATGGACATGAATTTGCCTGTGATAGAGCTTGTGTCCTCCCTTCCTACCAGCCAGGGCCTCTCTGCTTTCTTTCCTCCTTTTGGTTCTGACTCCCCAAGCCATTTGAAGTGAGACATCCCAGTATTGTGCTATTGGTCATGTCTGTTCCTGGCCCTGAATTTTATTGTGTAGTTGTCCTGCTAATTAATAACCATAGTAATCATAGCTATCACTTACTGAAGGTTTATTGTATACAATGCTTTATATCTATTTTCATTTAGTCCTCATGTAAAGCTTATGATGTAGTTATTATCCCATTTGTAATGAGGAAATTAATGCTCAGAAAGATTAACTTGCCCTAGATCACAGAGCCAGTAAGTAGCAGAGCTAGGATTTGAATCTAGTCTGGCTTCAGGGTTCATGCCCTCTACCATCACTTGAACTATCTGCCCTTATCTGCCCTCATCGGCCAGTGCATCTCTCTCCGTTGACCCTGAAAGAAAGCCAGGAGGATTCATATGCATACACCTCAGAGGATCACTTTGCTCTTATTCCTCTAATCTGGGAGGTCTCACTTACTTTGACATTAAATTGCTAGGGCCTCTGTTTTCTGCAAGCTCCCTCTCTCTCTGTAGCCTCTGTCATTATAAAGGGATATTTCTTCATCTCCCCCTCACAAAGTGCTCTTTCAGGGTCAGCAGCTAACGGAGTACTTTCAGACTCCCTTGGGAGCAGGCAGCCAGGCCTTCCTTTGACCCTGCAGAATTCCCTTCCTGCTGCCCCTGCCCTTTGGTGGTTTACTCTTCAAATCCGTGCTACAGTTACATAGATGGCAAGCATTCGTGGAGGTGTGGAGGAGCAAAAATCCTAATGTGTAGAACATGGATATTAACCACCATGGAGTCATCTTTTAAGACGGTGTCTTTGAAGCCCAGAGTGATTTTTTTTTTCCAAGCAAAAAAAAAAAAAAAGCAATTTACACTTTTGGCAGCAATTTTCTGTCTTCTCTGTGCTATTATGGGAGATCTTGTGTTCACTCCCTCACAGATTGGCTCCTCAACTCCTGCCGGAGCCTGCTGAGAAGTAATATATATTCGAGGAGAGGGGGTGGCAGTAGGATCTGCTGCCTCGAAGCTGTTTTGTAGTGGGAGGAAGTCAGGGGGGGAAGGACCCTGAAACTCTTGTGCTCAGAGGAAAAAAGGAGCAAGATCAATATTAAATCTTGATTTGCTATTGAGATTTTCTGTGATTTTTTTTTTAACTTAGAGGAAAATGGCTTTTTAATAGTAACAACCATATTTGGGACTTCTGTAGAATTTTTCATCCTCAGAGCTGGCTCTTATTCAGGCAGAAAGCTCCTGCTGAGATCAGTGTGAATCTGACCCATGCTGATTCTGTGATCAAACAGGCAGTGAGTTCTGAAGGAGTAGGAGGAGCTCAAGGAGAGTCAGCGGACCTACCTTCTATTCTTGGTCTGCCTGAGACTGACTGTGTGACCTTAGGCTAGTCATTCAACCTCGTTGCCTCTGTGTAAGCTGTTTTTATTTCCCTGTAAACACAAGCCTTTCTTTCCCTTGTTCCCCACCCAGGTTTTTGAGCTAACGTTGTGTGAAGGAATAGTCTTATATTACATATGGAATGGAAAGAATCTGCCTTAGATTCTGTAATCAAATGGATTTTTTAAAAATCTTCTCAATTTTGTTTCCTTAAAAAAAAATTTCTTTGGGCTATATACTAGGTACTCTCCCCTTCCCCAGTAATAACCATATGTTCTTAGATACTACATTTCTCTTCTTGACAACTTAGTTTGTAAACATAAAAAGGAACTAAGTCAATGATACACTTAGGTTTCTTTTGTCCTCTGCAAATTATTGGTTTGGTTTTTGCATTGTCTTCATTTCAGAAGATCTAGCTAGAAGCCAAAGAACATGACTCTGATACTTGTGGCATGGAATGGAGATGTCAGGACTGTTTGTTATACAGAAGTGGGGTTCTAGCCCAGTTGGCCTTCAGCATAGAGGATCTCTTAATCACATTTCCCTGTTTCAGAACCTGAGCTGACTTTGTTTCCCCTGCTGATGTTGATTGTTTATCCTCTACCCATCCAGACAGGGAGAAAGCTACATTATGCATTATGCTGCCTATCTATAATAAAAGCAATCCTCCTTTGCTAAAGTAGTTGCTTTTCAGAAATTTACCTGTGATAGTCACTTTATTATATTTTGTGTATATAACCAGAGAATCCATTCACAGCTGGAAAATTCAGCCAAGGTGCCTCTAGTTTACTTCCATCTGTCTCACACTAGAAATGCTCGCTAAGAGCAGCCTGTATTCTAGCATACATCTGCCTGCCTTTTTTGGCTTCATAATGCTAAAAAAGAAAGAGAGAAAGGAAAAGCCCAGTAAAAGGGCCCTGAATGTCACTTTACATGCTGTGGTTTTCCTTGAAACTTTTACATATATTATCTCATTTATTTCTCATATCAGTCCTAATATGTGGTTAATACAGTACCCAGAGGTGCAGAGAAGTTATACATACATGAGATGGCACAGCTAAAAATTGATAGAACCAGTGTTCAAACTCACATAGACTGACTCAAGCATGTGGACTCTTAACCATAGCAGTGCTCTGTAATGAGTATGTTGGATGTAGAGTAGGGTACAACCAACACAGAATAGAGAATCAGGAAAGATAAGGCATTTGTGCTGGATCTTGCAGAGTGTGGAAAACGGAGAGGCTTTTCTAGGCAGAAGGGCACCCATGCAGTGAGACCAGCATGCCCCCACACATTTGTGCTGTGTGGGGAATGGTGAGCCACTGCATGCCTGGGCTATGGCAGGAGATGGGACTGACCACCGTGTAGAGGGTCTCAGGTGCTGTGCTGAGGTGCCAAAAGGTTTGTACTAAAAAAATTAAAAAAAAAAAAAAAAAAAAAGGTTTGTACTACCCCTTTGTCCTTTCTGTAGAAGAAGTGGACAGAATCCTGAATCTTACAGGGCTCTTCCTGTGGCCACATCTCATGATTGTGGTAGGTAAATTATTTGCTTTCTTGTGCCTTAGTTTCCCCATCAAAATAGCACATCCTGTTATACTTAAAGGATAAGTATGCTATGAAGCATTGAAAGTGTTCTCCTTTTGGCTTTCTTTTTTTAGATGAAAAACAAGCAACTGAGCTAAAGTAGCTGAAGAAGAAAATTGTTTGTTTGATTTGTATCTTACACCCCTATTTTGACAGCTTCTGCCTTCTTCAAACTTAAAGTTAGGTTTGGCAAGTAGTTATCTAGTTCCTTCCAAATTAATAGAGAACAGGAATACTAAAGCCCCAACATTTTCCAGATAGATTTAAGACCAAAGGTATTTTTTAAAAGCTAATCTAGGAATTACATCGATGTTGCATTTGTCCCTGAATTAGATGTGGTGCTAAAGAGTCTGACTGGAGCCTAGTTCTCTTCTTTCTTGTTTGTCTTCATAGCCATTCTGGACTGGCTCTAAACAGAATCCGTTTTAGGAAGTCACAAAACTCCAGTCTGTGTTTTAAGAATAACTAAATTTGATGTCATTGCTTATGCCCTCTCAACTGTGGCAGACACAGCAAAATTGTTGTTAGTGGTGTCTTTTTCATTTTAGGAGAAACCTGCTAGTCTCTAGCATCTTCTCACTTCCTCCCAGTGAGAGGCAGGCAAGAGGTCAATAATTCCATTTTGCCATCCTTCCCCCTTTTTGTAGCTCCATGTAGCTGAACTGCATTTGCCTCTGTACCCAGAAACCCACAGCAGGCTTCTGTAACAGATGCCAGGAGCAGAAGCTGGTGTGTTTCTGTGTTTCTTTTTTTCTTTTCTTTTCTCTTTTAAAGATGGTGTGAAGTTTAGAGTCAATGCATGTAGGTCTCTTAAAACTAGAGCTCCAGGGAGGTAGCTTCAGAACATTAAGAGAGATCAAAGACTGAGGTAAAACTTGGGTACCCTAAATAGTGAGGTCTTTGCCAAGGACCAGTATTCATGTATGTGCCTGTGCCTGTTTGGACCTAGGATCTAACTATGAGTGGTTGTATGTTCATAAAAGAAATATTTCTTTATCCACAAACAGGGGTTTCAGGGAAAAAAAGCTCTTTTATATATATATGCCTCGCTCCCCCCACTCCATAGCACCACACCAATTGTTCCCCGTAGGTTGCAGTGTGGTTGGAAACAGAAAAGCATTTTGTTTCCTTGGTGAGTACGTGTCTCCTTCCCCCCCTGGTTCCATCAATTCTATTTAAAGGAAAGTGAGATTGAGTATGAAGAACACAGCCCAGAAAAGGAGGAGCTGTGAGAGTTGCAGGGAAGGTGGGGAGAGGAGCATTTCTCAGCTGTTCCTGGCTTCTCGACACTTCCTGGTCTACATGCTATGGGCCAGCATGCTGTTGCACGCCACCTGCACAGGTACTGCCACTCAGATGAGGACCACTGAAAGCTGACCGAGCTGCCAGCTTTGCCCTGACTCTTACAGTTGTCCAGGGCTAACAACTGTTCAGATGCAGTAGTGATACCTGCTTCTATGCTGAACATTATAAATAGGAGCTAGACCTACATGTATTATTCAGAACCACTCTGTGAGCTCTAGTTATCCTATTCTTTTTACAGATGAGGAAATCGATATTATAAGAAGTTATGTGATTAAGCCATAGTTGCACAGTCAGAAAGTGAGTCCATCAGGATTAGAACCCAGATCTCTCAGGCTTAAAATTCTGTGCTTTCAACCGCTGCATTATACTGCCTTTCTCAAGAGATGCAAGATTCGTATCTTCCAACATCTTAGCTGGGAATAAGTGACAAGCCAACAGGGATTTGGCATTTTTATCAGGAAATTCTTTTATTTTCTTTGTTGAATGACAACAAGCAATTTGCCTGAGACAGAAGTTGAGGTGGAGCTTGCCAGGAAAATGCGTAAGGTGGAATGAACCAGAACTTCTTTCCCCAGACAGGTAAACATGAGTTTACTCCCTGGCTTTTGGGGAGCCAGCAACTGCCATCGCCTCTTCTAAAAGAGCCACTGTTCACCCAGTGGCAGGTGCAGGCCAACTGTTGTCATGGCAACGGCAGGAGAGGCGAGCATGTTTAATTCCAGAACTGATAATTAACTGGGGGGTGGGGTGGGGGCAGGGAGAGAAATGGGGGGATAATTGTTTCAGGAGGGAAAACTTAGCAATTACCAGCAAGCTGCATAGATGAAAAGGCCAGGCACAGATGCTCCAGCCCAGCATGCCCTTAGAATTCAGCACTCATCCCCTCTGGTTAGGAATTTTTGATAAACTGAAATGAAGGGTCAAGTCCCCAGTCAACCAAGACTCTTTCAGGAACCAGGTGAGGAAAGAAGAATGTTACATAGGTTGTAAAGAGAAGTGCAGGGGGTTAGATGAAGAACTAGCCTAAATTATATCACCCAACCAGAAACAGTCTGGAAATGCTATCTAAACTCTGCGGGAAGAATTCTGTGCTTGGGGAGAAGACAGGGCACACAAAGCATACTTGTTTTGAGTTCCTGCTTCTGTGAATGGAATGAGGGGAACTGGCTTATTAGAGTGTAAAAGGAAGATGTGTAGGGATGATGCACTTGTTGAGGTACTTGATCATCGTGGGTGTTAGTCTATAAGTCCTCAGAGATTGTAATATTGAAAGTAAGCTAAGCATTCCACATGGATTATCCATCTCATTTAATCCTTACAGAGCCTAGCACGAAGAGAGAGAGATGGAGAGAGAGAGATGGGGATGAGTAGAGAGGGAGAAAGAGAGTCAGGGAGAGAGGGACAGATTTTTACTTTAAAATGGTACGTCTCGGGGGTGTCTGGCTGACTCAATCAGGAAGGCATGTGACTCTTGATCTCAGGGGTGTGAGTTCTAGCCTCATGTTGGGTGTAGAGATTAAACAACAACAACAACAACAACAAAAGTAGAAGTCTCTGGGAAGAGAAACATAGCATTTATCCAGCAGTATTACAGAGCACCTTCTTCATTCCAGGTATTGTCTTTGATGCTAGAAATACAGTTTTCAACAAAACAATCAAGTTTCATGTCCTAGAAGAGGTTTATAATTCTAGAGTCTCAAGTAAGGATTGAGAAATGTAAGTGGTATATAATTTAAAAACACATTTTAGGGATGCCTGTGTGGCCCAGCATTTGAGCGCCTGCCTTCGGCCCAAGGCATGATCCTGGAGTCCCAAGATCGAGTCCTGTATTGGGCTCCCTGCATGGAGCCTCCTTCTCCCTCTGCCTGTGTCTCTGCCTCTCTCTCTCTGTGTCTCTCATGAATAAATAAATAAAATCTTTAAAAAAATAAAAACAATTTTAAAGAAACCCATTGGTTTCTCTCTTAAAACCAATTATGAGAAATAAAATTTGCTTGCCTAGTCCTGGCTGGGAGGAAAATATGCAGAAGATAGAATAAAAGAGAAGTATTGGTTGATAATCACTACTTAAAACTATGAGCTTCCCTTCAATTTTCCAGAGTTTTAACAAACTCTAATAAGTTGATGTTGCCTTTGCAAGTGAAACAATTAATATCAAAATTTGGGAGTTCGATTGACACAATAATTATACTGGAAAATGTAATTTTGCCTGCATAATAGAAGTGGGATTATTTCAAGGAGATCTCATTAAAGTGCTGTTCATCAACAAAGAGCAGTGTAACCTTTCTCTTATTAGATTAGTACAGGGTCATGATGCAAAAGGCTGTTGGAATAATTCTCAGTCTTTTGTTCTAAGAAAATAAATTAAGCACTGTCTTGAAGTCTGGATATGGAAATTGAAATCATTGAAGACAGAAAAAGTGTGGCCACTCAAACTGAAATCAACATAACCTCCTTTCCTTTCTACAGGTTTCATCCCTTTATCATTTATTTAACCAATCTTACTGAGTGTCAGCCATGTACCAGGCAGTGCTAGCTGCTGGAGCTATAGAAGTCAAAACCAAAAACAGTCCTTGTTTACACATAGTGATTGGTCTCTCCTCCACATTTCAGGGGCATACATCTGTTCTGTCTTCTCAGCTCTCTGCAAGCTTAAAGAATCAGCAGCTTACATAAAAAAACAAACAAACAAACATGCTATATGCGCTTATAAATGGAAATCCCCCAATGCAAGGCTTCCCAGGTATATTAGACTGAATGCTAATTATTTGAATTGTTGACTTATTCTTATAAACCAGGATTCCATTGTCCAGTAGTGTGGCGCATGCTGCTGACTGACCCACCTCTTGGAGTTGCCATGGTACAGTACCATGGTATAATGGAGAGTTTGAGAAGCCCTGTGATGATGAGACCTGCCTCTGTTTTCCCAAACTTATTTATTATAAGGTTTTTTTAATTCCTGTCACATAAATGTACTGAAACACCAGCATTCTTCAACTGGAGCAATGTAGCTCATTCTCCACTCTATGCTGAGACCTGATACGATTTGCCACCCAGAAAGAGGGTAGAAGAGAGATAATACAATATATTAGGAGTCCACACCTCTCAGGCTGAACTCTCTCCCTTATTGTACTTCACTTCAAATTACTGGGATTTTTGGACTGTTACTATTGATGTAATTTGTTTCCAGTACAATTGGAAGTGTGGTTATCAGGGGTACAAATAATTGAAGCTGATACACATTCTTGGGAAAAAGAAGCCTAGAAATGGCCACTAGGACATATTTTTAAATTGACATGAAGAAAACAACTTGGATGTCTATAATTTCATTAAAAATAAGATATCCGTCGTAAATAAGGTTTTTGTTCTTTTCATCTTAGTGTAATTCCTTCCACTATTGAACAACAAAAAATTGTACAAATTATACCAAGCACCCAGCACATTGCCTAGTACAAAGTGAACCCTTAAATATTGGTTGAATGAAGGAATGAATCAGATAATGACAAGGAGCATTACTAAATATAAAACAATGCAGAACAAGGTCATTTTTTGTTTATACACTGACAGAAATCAGGCCTGTCCTCTTGTCACATGATAGTGCTTCTTACATCCAGTAGCAATCAGGTGCTTATCACAGATTGGGAGGAACAAAAAAAATAAGAGTATTTTACAAACTGTTAAGTGCTGTATCTGGAGTAGTTACAGTTTTTTTCAATAATAATTATGGAATTGCTCAGCATTCTATTTCAGAAATTTCCTTGATATGACCAAGCACTAACACTAAATGGATTCTATACCAGGATCACAGTATTTTCATTTAAAGGCCAAGAGAGAGGCTGGCATCTGGGTGATACAATCAATTAAGCATTCGACTCTTGGTTTCAACTCAGATCATGATGATCTCAGGGTCGTGAGAGCCTGTGTCAGGCTCCATGCTCAGCACAGAGTCTGTTTGGGATTCTCTCTCCTGCTGTCTCTCTCCCTCTCTCTCAAAATAAATAAATAAATCTTTAAAGAAAAATAAAAGGTCAAGAGAAGTAGGCAGTGAGACCAAGGTGTCAGGCCTTCAGTGGAATTCTCTGTCTCTAACTTTCCTCGCACTCACTCTGTTTGTATTAAGGAGTGGGCGAGATAATATATATATGAATGATAGTATGTAAGAAAGGCAAACAAGAAATGGAAACAATGCTCTGTGCCCTTCAGAAGTATAAAGCACCAAACAAATGAAACAGGATTGGATGATAGAGTGTTTTTATAATGGTATTTGTTAAGACATAATTGTATTACAACTTAAGGTTCATATATTCACTTAAATACCAGATTTTTTAAAGATAAATGAATAAACATTTATCAGAAGTAATAAAGGCAATAAGAAAGTTGACCTTGATTAAGCACCTTTACAATTTACAGGGTGCACACAGACATCTCATTTCCTTATTCTGACTAGCCTGAGAGATGGTTTTGCTATCCTCCTGTTACCTATTGAGCAGATTGGATGAGAAAGAGTGACTTGTCCAGGGTCTCCCAGCTATAGCTGGAAGAGGCAGGAGTCAGCCCCATTTGAAGTAAGGCTTTCTTGTTTACATTCTGTGCTTTCACAGCTGCTTTGGTTCAAAACATAATACTTGTCCTCTCTTCTCTCTCAGGTGTGCTTCAGCCCTTGACTTTCTCCTTCTCAGTAAATGGCATCATCATGTCTCAAGCAGTAACCTAAGAATAATATCCAATATCTCTCTTTTCTTCACACTTCTTGTCCAGTTAATCAGCAAATCCTGTCAGATTTGCCCTCAAGTATACATCAAATCCAAGGACTTCTCACTACCACCCCACCATCCTGGTCCAATCATAAACTTTCTCACCAGGAATCCTTCTGCTTTCCCCTTATCACCACCCTTATTCACTCTTCCTCCTCCTCCCCCGTTGCATTCTTCACATAGACCCTAGAATGATCTTTTAGGTATAAAGATCATGTAATTTGTACATTCAGAATGCTCCAGTATGAGTTGTCCTGTCTGGAATTTGCATCAGAGTAACGGGGAAAAGGAGCTGATAAAGTCACACAAGATATGGCTCCCACTTGCCTCTCCATCCTCCCCATGTCTGTCACTCACCCCATTTCTCACTTTAGCTCACTGCATTCTTACTGTTCTTTAAACAGGCATGGTGTTCCTTCTGACTTCATGGCCTCTGTGCTTGTGTTCCCTTCTGCCCGCAGATTCATACCCAGACCTTCACACATGGCTCACTCTCTCACCTTCTGTAGGCCTCTGCCAAAATATCACCTCTTTAGCTCTCCATTTCTTACCCTGCTTTGATTTTCTGCATATACTTGTTACTACATGAAAATATACTATGTATTTAACATATTTTCTTTCTTCCCCACGAGAAAATAAGTGTCATGAGGGTAAAAGCTTTGCCTTTTTCACCACTATATTCTCAGTACCTAGAATATCACAGGCACACAGTTCATTATTTGAATGGATAAATAGCTCTGCAAAATCCATCTTCTGAGTTGTGGAGGGAACCGTGTCTTGGAATAGGAAACCATTACATTCACTTAAGAGCAATCTGAGTCTGTCAGCTTGTCAGGTCATGTCCCTTCAGCTGTTATTTGTGGGTCTGCTCTTGTGGTCCACAAAACTGCAGAATGAGGATAGCGACAGGGTCATAGGATTCAGAGTGGGAGGAGCAAGTGGAGATGGAATGAGCAAATGTATATGCTCATTGAAAAGACGTGGAAGAGAAAAAAGCTTGTATCTGACTTTGAGAGCCTGATCTGCTCAAGGACAGCTGGTAAAGGAACTTAAATCCTTTTCTTCAAGGTTGCTGTGGAGCCCTATACCCATAAGGCTTGACAGACCATTCGGGCAATGTTAAAATCATAAGCCTTGGCCCTTTCATTCATCCTCAAACCTTGGCCAAAAGAACACTCTGCCCAAGCCATAGGCTTCCCAAATGACTATGAAAATAATGCTTATGCATCATACTTTTTGCTTAGAACCAACAAATATTAAAGTATCTAGGAACAGTTCACTTACCCAGGGCTACCTCTTAATGATAGGAAAGTCTTCTCTTCATTATATTCAGTTTTGTTTTGTTTCTCTGAACTTGCCCGTGTTTAAATAAATGAGTAACGCTGTCATTTCTCCAACCAGATCTAACCTTAATGCTGTTTGGAATGAGCAAGCTGCATCCTCTGCAGCTACCAAATTGATTTAGAGGAACTAACCCTCCTGTCTTAAGTACTGTGTGTTGACACTGCAGGCAATTAGGGATCCTTTCAGAGACTCATACTCTGCTATCTTTCTGCCCCCGGCCACTCAGCCTTTCTGTGGTCTCAGTACTTCCAACATCCTTCTCCTTCTTCCCATACCTTATCAAAGGGGCCGTCTTGCTTATGCTCTGACCTACATAAGCACTTGTTTCTTGCTCAATAGAAGCTGACCGGTAAGGCAGTGACATTTCTACTTGCTGTAAGTTGCATTGACACTTGTAGCATGAATCCTGCAGCAATGACGGTCCTTACCAAATAAGTAAAATCTAGTTTTTCACTCAAAAGAAGGACAGGGGGATTGTTTGTTGGTGAAGAGCACTATTTCAAGAGCCTAACGTGCTGCTGTTAATATCTTCAGATTGCGGGGAAGCAGTGTAGCTAGGGGGAGGATCTGTTACATACTTCTGGAGCAGTTCTGGGGTCAGCTTGTTGGCCCAGACCAATGGTAGTTCCTAGAGGAAGTAGTTACCTAGAGAATCATGCCTTCCTGCTAATGCGTTAGGTCCTTTAGTTCTTTCTTAACTGAATCAAATTACAAACGTTGGATCTATGTCAGAATAGTACTTAGTAACATGATAATAGAATCCACTTACTGAATCCTCACTAAGTGCCTAGTAAGTACTAAGCACTTGGCATGTACGTGAACGTTGCCCTGAACCTTCAGGCTTGGTGTTAGTGGTAATCTTTCAGGTGTATGACGGAGAGGTAAGGAGAAGTTAGTAGAGAAGAAGTTCTTATAAGAATGCTCAGGTAGGGCAATTCCGGTGGCACAGCGGTTTAGCGCCGCCTGCAGCCCAGGGCGTGATCCTAGAGACCCTGGATCGAGTCCCACGTCAGGCTCTCTGCGTGGAGCCTGCTTCTCTCTCTGCCTGTGTCTCTGCCTCTCTCTCTGTGTGTCTCTATGAATAAAAAATAATAATAATAATAAAACAAAAAAAAACCCAAAAAACCAAAAACACAATAATACAATCCTATTTAAAAAAGAAAAAGAATGCTCAAGTAAATAAAGAGCACAGGAAGTCAGCCTCCTTACAAGCCTCATGGACACACTCCTATTCCGGATCTAGTGCCACACTCGGGGCCAGTGACCATGCTGCCTCTTGAGTGGCAGTTTCTCTGGCTGTCCCTCTAGCACTCTGCTATTACTGAGACTCAGCTATCTGTCTGCTTTTTAACCTATACCACTCCTACCTTTCCTTCAGGGCCTGACTCCGTTCCCTCTTCTTCCATGAATCGTTCTTGACCCTCTCTCTGGTTTTTATGGTCCATCTCTGGACTTAGCACTTTCTTCTCTGTTTTGTAAGTAGGCTGAATGTTGTGTCACACCAAGAACCTATGAACTGCAGAACAGCAACATCTGTGCTTGATTTTTCTTTCTCTCAGTAACGCATTGCTAATGGTATACATGAGCAATATTTTGCCCTGTTCCAGACTTGGAAAATGACCAGGACTGACCAGGACTTAAGAGCCTTGGCCATTGCTTAGATAATAATGATCATGGCCATAATAGCTGACACTGATTGAAGGCTTACTGTGTGCCAGGCACTGTCCTAAGGGTGTTACATGTCATGATTTCATTTAATTCTTACAATAGCCCTTTAAGGGCAGAGGCTCTTACCATTTCTGTTTTCCAGATGAAGAAAATTAAACATGGAAAGATTGAATAATATGCCCCAGGTCACACAGCCAGTAAGTGGAAGAGAGCTAGGGTTTGAACCAGAGCCATCTGTGCAGCCACCTCTCTACTGCTTTCTCAAATCACCATGGTAGGCTTGCGCTGAAATAAATACATACATAAACATTTTAAAGTATTTAGTAAATAAATACTAAATAAATGAAATTTCTCCTGTGGACATCTGCTCTAACGAGGGGTTTTACCCTGATTATTCAAGGCTAGTTTCTTTGCTGTTTTCATTTAAAGCTGCACACTTGCCCTGTCTGCTGTGTTTGGGCCTTCCGAGGTCAGGGAGAGCTTGGGAAGGAGTAAACTGCTCTCAGGACTGTGGTAGGAGAGCCCTTGGAGAGATTTGGGCAGTGCCCTTTGCCTGTTCTTGGTGAGTAATAGCTTGCAGAGTTGCCTTCACCACCCCAGCCGCCCATCTGGCTGCAGATTTGTGTGCCTTGTGTGCATGATGGGATTGGAGAATAGCAGCCTATCTGAGCTGGCCTTAGTGCAAGCTGTGGTCTGGAAAAGCAGGGACAAACTCAGATGTATCATCGCAAGATATTTCCCCAAATAAACAGACTTTTTGTTCTGACTCCTTTTCTAGCTGAGGCCTGGCTGTTTCCTCTTCCTTCTTTTAAAACAATCTTTCTTGAAGGCATTTCTCTTCCTTCCTGCCTTTGAGTGATAGGGCTGGCATCTGGGAAGAAGGAAGTGATCTCCTCCTTCAAAGGGTATATCTCCATCAGACCTGAAGGTTGTTTACAATGAAGATGTTGCTGCTGGAGGTCTGAGTCCGGTGTGGAGTTAGCAAGCCAGATTTCTAGCTCCCAGAGGACTAGAAGTAAGAAAGGCGAGCTCTAGCCCCGAATTAGCTAACATCAGTCAGTAAACAAGACTTTCCCAAGCCTTACTCAGGTGATTAGGCTTGTGGTAGGATGCCATTTGCTTTACAACCAAGAGGAAATGGTGGAAAATAGTCAAGATTGTAATATATGAAGAAATAAGACAACAGTGAGATAATACATCATTAAAAACCAAACATGTGTTTCCAACTCTCGCAGTTTTCAGAGTTCTCAGAACCAGGCTTTGGGATCAGAGGTTCTGGATCTAAATTCCAGCCTTATAACCAGTGGCTCTAGAACCTTAGTCCTACTATTTAAATTCCCTAGACCTTGGTTTTCTCATCTGCAAGATGGAGATGCTGGTAGTGTCTAAAGTAAGGTTACTGTGAGGATTAGTGAGATGATGTATTTACACATTTAACAAAAAATGTCTGTAGAGTGACTTCTTGGTGCGAGGCAGTGTTGTTAAGTGCTTGGGGAATGCACATGCCCCTGGAATCTCAATGGCTGCAAAACGACAGATGTTTCTTCCTCTCACTGCATGACCATTGTGGAAAAGCCTTAGCTCTGCTCTGCTCCCTTCTCCATTCTAAGACCAAGGCTAAAGAGTAGCTCCTATGTGGAATATGCCAGCAAAGGGAAAAGAGCAATGGCAAAACCATGCACCCTACCCCAGCAGAGCAGGGGATTGCAGCTGGGGCAGTGTATGAAGTGATTTCAGATGGAGAGGAGAGTCTTGGCCCAAACATCGTTGCAGTGATACAGGTGAAAGATCTTGAAGTTCTAGACCTGGATCAGAACAGGAGCAGCGGGCCACATGGGCTAGGCCAGGGAGATGGAGAGGATAGAGTGAATGGCTGTGTTTGAGGAATAAAGGAGAAAGCTGGAGCTAAATTGGGAACCCTGGCTTCCACGCCTCCCTCGGCCACTACTTCCTCATGTAAACTGGGACAAGTCATTGAGCCTCACTGGGCTTGAGTTCGAACATTTATAAAAGGAGAGGCCTGAGTCTCCTGTAGCCCCTGAGGTTCCTCTGGCTCTATCCCTCTATGGCTGTAAAACTCCAGGGTCCTTGTCTTAGGAGACCACTGTGGGGAGCTGTGCTGTTGAGAGGAAAGGTTGATTTGGAGAGGAAGTCCCTTCTGCATGTGTCTCCACCCATGAGGTGATCTGCCTTGCCCCTGTGCCTCTGCTCATAGCCTTCACTTTCTCCTGGGCTTTGTTGTGAACCCAAAACAGGAGATAAGATTTGTTTTTCATCTCCAAAGTGGGATCTGTGGACACACAGGGCCTCGAGGTCATGGGACTTATGTAGCCTTGTGCATGATGTTTCTCTTTGGTATGCTGGTGTCTCAAATGCTTCCAGTGTATTTCACATTATGATAACATCTTCACACTGTCAGCCTGGGAATCTCTTTAGGGAAAAAACTTATTTCCCCCACCCCCATATATCCTCAGAATAAGAAATT
The DNA here is from genome assembly GCF_003254725.2 of Canis lupus dingo. Classification (NCBI taxonomy): domain Eukaryota; kingdom Metazoa; phylum Chordata; class Mammalia; order Carnivora; family Canidae; genus Canis; species Canis lupus. The sequence continues at coordinate 32,203,478 of NC_064260.1, read as the reverse complement.
TCTGCCAACTCTTCCTCTCGAGGGCATGCTTATGCCTCTCTTAGTCTTTACTCACGCCTTCCCTTGGGAAGAAGGGTAACTTGTCTGATTGGTGAGAGTCTGGCAGTTACTTGGCTTATCTTCTCTGCTGTGCAGGGTTAATATGTTAACAATCACTGCACTGAAAAGACAGCATGGCCATAGCTTTCTCTCTTCTCTTTTGCTTTCTTGGATCACTTGGTTCAGGCAGGATGGGCCTTCCTTGCACTATTGCTCTCCTTTGCAGTAAGCAGATTAGGAAGGAATTGCCTCCAATGGACCCAGATAAGCCTTTGTTCCAGCCTCTCCATCAATTACTAGATAAAGTAAGCCACTCCTTCCGTAGGATTTGGAAAACTTGGATATAGTGGCAGGAGTGACAGGAGGCACCTCATGTATCATGTAGCCTCAGACACCCATCCTTCTCGGTCAGCACGGCATTTTATTGAGTCTCCATTAACAAAAGTAGCACCTTGATGGCAATTTAGCTCCTTAAGCTTTTGCTCTCCTTATTTGAAATGAGAATACAGTGAATAAGTGACACCATAACCTTCAACAGAACACTTCTGGCATCACATCACAGTTGTTAATGGCTTTCTAGCCCCCTTCCTCAGCTTTTCCGGGGGGGAGACGCAGCCATTAAAGAGGAGACCTTCCTCACTGCATCATAGGTAATAGTTCAGGGACAAAGCTGTGTTCCCATCGACCGGTGTCTGCTTGACCTGGAAGCTGTGTTTCTAGGAACCGTCATCCAGCTCTGTACCTGGCATTTAACCACTTCAGCCAGACTGCTGGGTGTGCTGCTTTTTTCATTTGGTCATTTCAGTTAAATGGCTACTTTGACTTCTCAGTATTGAATTTATTGTGCAGTTGAAGCTCACAAAGATGATAGTTGTATCTAATAAGTTTGAGGTTTTCAGCCTCTTTCCTATATCCAATACCAGGCAGTGTTTTGAAATACACCTTTTAACTGGCAGATATTTAAATCCTGACATGATATTGCCCCCCCCCTTTTTTTACCCGTAGGCTTTTTTAAAATAATAGGCTCACTCAGTTGAAATGGTTAAACCAATTTGTGTGCATACTTGTGACCTCAGTTGATCTGTTACAGAAAAGGTTAAAATTTTGATTATTGTCTCCAGGAATCCCCCCATGAGGCACAACTAATGGGCATTGATTGGTTTATTCCACCTGCAAGTGTGCCAAACACTGTGCAAGGCACAGTAGAAATAAAGAACAAGCCATGGACCTGCTCTCAAGGCACTTGCAGCACAGTGGAGAAATGGAACTCATGAGCAGAGAATTTACACTATACCAGTGTGAACCATGTGGAGACGACTGTTATGTGCTATGGGAGGCAGAGTAGAAAGTAACTAGTTTTAGTTCTTTGTAGCAAGTTGGAAGATGTCACAGATGGTAACCCACTCAAACCAGCAACCTGCACAAAGCTTAGCAGCTGGAAGTAGACTGGGGGAGGGTAAAGAATGGACATCAGAATAGTAATCTCTGTTCATTACAAGGGGACTTTGAGCCATGGTTCATTCACAAGGGGAAACTGCTATAATCACTAGTTAAGTCCTTGGTTGGCATTGTGTTTTATTCTGTAAGAAGAGAGCTTCGCCAACATTCATTCTGGTTCTAAAAAGAGCATGAACATAATAGAAATAAATTTGGCATATTTGGGGGCCTGTTCAACTTGGAAGCTTCATTTGTTCATTCATTCATTCTCTCCCTCTTTGTGCAATCTAAAAGAAAGAAATTTAGTTTCTTTTTCACAGCCTTCTAGCCTTTCAGCTATTCTGTATTGTAACTATGGCTTCCTACTAGAGACTGCTGGTAAGGAGCAGAAACCCACAAACTAGTTCAGATAAATTGCACAGTGATGCATGGAGAGGATGTGGGGCATTTCACAGAACCCAATTGAAGGAACTATTTCTGTGCCTGGTGAAGACAGAAATGGGAGCTGGTTAAGACACTCGGGCTCCATCCTATGTCTCTCTGTCCTTCCTGCCTCCCTTTCCCCGTGACAAAGCAGCCTCCTGTGTTTACCTCTGTCCCTCCTCTTCCCCTATAATTCTGGTGTACCCTGGCACCACTTGGAGCCCAGCTATAGCAATTTTCTTTTACAGGATTCAGTATTGCCTCATCACAGTCTCGAGAGAAAACCCAGCTAATTCACATCTACTCATTAGCTGCCCTTGAGTTAGGTGGTCATACCTCAGCCAGACAGCTTCAGTAAAAAGGATATGTGGGGGTGGAGGAGGAGACATGTGGTTTGTAGGATTTCTCTTCCCCAAGGAGGGGGTAGGGCAGCAGAGTAAATTGGGAAAAATTCAATGAAATTCTTCTCTGCTACCCTAGAAACAAACTAGTACATAATCTAAGATGACAATTTAGTTTTTCTTAACAGTTTTTGGTAATGAGACAAGAGAGTACCCCTAAGTGGCCATATCTAGTGTCCATCCCAGACAGGTTCCATTTCTTATACACCCAAGATTTCCAGATAAACAGAATAATGATCCCTTAACTAACATATGGCTCCTGAAGCAACCGTGTTTCTCATTTGCTGTGACCTGTTATAGGCCAGAGTATATGAGAAAAACGGAATTTGAAATCACAAGGGCTACTTCCAATGTCTTACTAATTTGGTGACTACAAACAGTTCTCACTTCTTAGAAGCTGTTCCCTGATTCACAGAATGGGGTTGACTTGTTCCTCACCAGCCTCCCTGGGTGCTTTGTAAGAAGCACATAATAAATGTGCATTGAATAATTTTGTGAATAGTAAAGTACCATACAGATGAGTTCATTTATTAATGAATTATGTTAGAGATGGGAACAAAGATACAGTTTTTTTGTTTGGCACTTAACATGAGATGCTTTGGAATAGACCCTCTGTCATCTGCTTACCTAAGGCAGGCCATGGCTTTAGGTAAGATCCATAAACACCGAATTTCTGGCTCTCCACCTTTATATCTCAAGGCTGTCATCAAGCACTTAGAGTTCCTTGGGTGAAAGGTATGATGGAAGATAATAAATACATGCTTCTCCATGAGTATGCTTATATCATCATGGCTCCTGGTCATGATAAGGGGCCTTTTGTTTTGTTAATTTTGGAAGTGGAACTGTTCTAATCATTAGAACATGAACTGGGGTGCTTCTTTTAATTAGATGGTGATGGTGAGGAAGAAACATGGATCACAACGTATTTCCATTTCGCAAACAAGTAAAAGAAGCTGAATAATTTGTTGAAGGTCACTCAACTAGTAAGTTGAAGAGCTAGGATTCCGTACAGTTCTAACAAAATTCCTACATTTTTCCACTATGCATCACTGCCACCAGATCTTAGAGCTCAGTTTATTTAGTCCAGTGATTTCTGATAGGGGTGCTCAGATCCCAAGAGGATCTATGAAGATAGAAATAAAAGTCTATGGACTATTTTTGGTATTTCAAAAATCGTAATGGGAAATCTTAAATTTGACTATAACAGGGCCAAGTTATGTTAGCTATTTTTCCCCTCCTTCTGACCTAATTTTTCAGTTATTGTTATTTAATTCATACAAGAAAACTAATTAAATGTTCAAAAATGCTATTTGTTAGACAAAGAGTTTCCAATTCTGAAGCCCCCTGAGGGCATATTAGGGTCTTTGGTGGTGAAAAAGATTATGAAATATAGTCTGATCCAAAGACTATAAACTGATGGATCATTAGCCAAGTCTAGCCTAAGGAAGTATTTTGTTTGGCTCATAAAGTATTTTTTTGATTTATGAATTACTGCCCAGTATTTTAAAATTGGAAAGTTTCACATCAAAAAACAGATATTTTCGGCTTCTTTTGAAAATTCAAACATGCTGACAATACTAGATCCATATTTTCCCATGCCATTGGCCTTCTGGCTCCTTAGATAGGGCACGCACTTTCCAATTGACCAGTCTTCACCTGGCCTAACTGATTCATTTCATTTGTTCACATTACCTACTGGATCCCTAGAAGCATTTGAGTCTGTGATGTCTGGGCTAGTCCAGTCTCCTCATTTTGTTTCCTGATTATAAAGTCAAACCCATTCCATTGTTGTAATCACTCACACCTTTTTGTGTCCTGTACACTTTTGTGTCTTGGTCTTCTTATGTTGTTATTATAAGGTCTTTCATACCAGGTGGTGTATTTGGCTGTACTATATGCCTGAGAACAGGAGCCACATGCCCATCATCAGTTCAGGAAATGCTGCTGGCATGGTTTGGGGGGTTGGAAATGCATTAAAGAGTAAGATGGCACTCCTGTCCTGGGGAAGATCACAGCCCAACCTTGTGTCTTCTTAATTCCTGGAAGCATCTGTCACCTTGGAGAGTACCACGTACATGTTGCAGGACCACTTACTAGAGTACCATGACTAGCAGAGTGGGGTTTGATGTCAGGAAGACCTAGGTCAGAGTGCTGACCCACCCTTGATTGCCCACTTAAGCAATTTATGTGAACTCTCCAGCTTCAGCGTTCAGTGGGGAGAACCTCGGTGAAACGCAGATTGAAGGACCTGATGCTCAGAAGGGGTTAGGCACGGTGCTTAGTAAGTACCAGTATATGCTGACTCTGAGTCATAGGGCTGGACATGCAGTTGGCACTCAATTAATGCTTGTTGAATTAACAAATGGGTGGACAGAATAAGTTCAACGTGAAGAATTCAATGTATTTAAATAGGCAAATAGCTGTCAAGGATAATGTCACCAAAAGTGTCTCTGGCAGGCCTGGAGACCACAGTTTTTTTATGCCTTTGAAGGTTCTGGTTTTAATGAGCCTAGAAGTAGCACATGTTGCATCAGAACCAGCACCCAAAGTTCTTTAAAACAGATTTATAAGCTTATCTGTGAAATAACATCACCCCAGTTTAATATAAGTTGATGCAAAGTTGAGAAGAGGAATAAATCTCTAATAATCCTGCAAGGTAGACCTGTGCTTAGTGTGTTGAGAATGTACTCAGGACTTTAAAATTGGCCTGTAGGCTAAGCCTCCCTGAGACAGCAGGTAGACGTTATCTCTGTGAACAGTCATCATGGTTGCTAAGGTGACTGCTCGAATGGAAAAAAGCATTAGACCACTTTCCCAGAGCCACTGGACAGCCTCTTCTTTTTTACAGCCTTAAGGGACAGGCTGAGGAGGAACTGACTTATTTATTGTGTGCTATCACTGTCTCATTTAATTGTTAACACTGATCCTCTGAAACAATTTACTATACAGATGACAAAACTGAAGCTCAGAGAGATTAAGGGACATGTCCCAATTCTCATACATCTTGTAAACAGCAGGACAGGACTCTGGCTCTTTCCATACCACACACAGTCTCTCAGAGCCAACCTTACCATCTCGAAGTATTCGTTGTGGCCACCAAACTCATCGTCATCCCCACTCCCAAAAGAAAGCCCAAGTAAAGGCCAGCAAATTTATTTTGGATTTGGATTTATTAAGCGAATACTCACTGCTCACTTTCTTCTTATTCATAGTCAGCACATGTTTATTAAGCTTGCACATTATGCCAGGCACAGCTCCTGTTGCTGAGGATACAGGGTGAACAAGACAGATGAGATGAGGTTCCCTCTCTGGTAGAATTTAACTCTAGTGGAAAGAGACCAAAAAACAAAACAAAACAAATGCACTACTGAACCACTAAATACACAAAATAATTTCAGGTATCAGTATTAGGACATCAAATAAGGTGATTTGATTAAAAGGGACTGGGGAGAAGAAACTACTGTAGATAAGGTGTTCAAAGAAGAGCTGAGGAGACCACTTCTGAGCTGAAACGTGACTGAACAAAGGAGCCAGTCAAGCAAGAATGGGGTGTGGGAAGCATTGCAGGCAAAGGGCACAGGAAGTTCAGGCTAGAGGCTGGACTCTGTGAAGACCACTTCACCTCTTATAGACTTTTTTTTTTTTTTTTGATGTAATGTGCATGACATTAGAGCAGTGTTTCTGATTTATCATCTGAATGATGATATAATGTTTGATACTATTATTTTTCTGGGTATTTTGGCAATGGGGTAGTAATCTTACTTTAAGGCTGTGATCTATACAAATCACAGACCTAAGCTGGCTTTATAGGAAAAGGGAGGTCACAGGAGTTTACATCTGTTTCCTGGCAGAGAACCACATACCTTGGGCCCTGCCTGGGCAGTGGCACACTGCATACAAGGATGGTAAGGACCCAGACACAGCAGGATCAGCAGGAAGCCTCCAGAAGCCCTGGTCACACGGACGGAACTGACACCTAGGGAGGGAGCCACTGATGTGATGTGATCATTTGTTTTGGTGCCAAATGAGATTATTCCCAGGATGTTTTTGGTTGTCACAAGGGGTAAATTCTGACATCCCAAAGAAGGAAATAATGTTATTTTATTTTTAGAAAATTATGGACTAAATACACGACCTAAAATAATTTTGGGAATAGAAGTAGGAGGAATGCCATGAACTCAAGGTTCGAGCGGAATAACTTTTCAAACAAAAATCACTGCCTAGATTAATGCTTCCCCTAACCTAGACACCCTGAACATAGTAATAGGAATTAGAAAGCTATTTGCCGTGTTTCAGAAATATGAATGGATAATAAGGCTAGACAGGCTATCATTTACTCTGTGCCTTTCAGCTCACTCTCTCTTTCATTGGCTTATTCAGTATTGCAGTGAACCCTTAATGAGTTATCCACTGTGTGCCAGGTATAATGCGAAGTGCTAGGAAATTTTTTAAATGACTAAAATAAGAATCCTTGCTGTTGAGACATTTGAACCATCTGGAGAGCAAAGAGACAAGTAAATGGATCAGTACAAAGCAGTATAACATGTACTGCTCGAGGTGTTTATGGAGTGCTTTGAGAAGTCCACAGAGTGGGGCAGGTGCTGGGAATAGGGTCTTGGAAAGCTTCCTAGAGGAGATCTTACTAAATCTAAGTTTAAAGGACATATATAAATTAGCCAGATGGGTCTAAGGGAATGAAATTCTTGGCAGAAGAGTGATCATATACTTATGTATAGGTAATATATAAGGCTTTTAATTCTCCAGAGTACTTATGCATTGTATCAGAATTGTGTTCAGCTTTGAGGAGAACTCTGGTATCAGTAGCTGAAGCAAACAAGTGTATTTGTTTCATGTATTAAGTTTGGAGGGAGATGACTGCTGGCTTTGGTTCATTGCCTAATGATTTCAGTACTGCCACATGTCTCTCAGACTCCTGGGGCTTGTTGTCGTGTGATTGAAAAGGAGCTGCAGCTTTGGGTATCATATCTGTGTTCAGGCATATAAAGGGCCATGTCTATTAATCAGAAAAGTAAACATATCCTCAAAGAACACCCCCCACCCAAACCAGAAGACTTATCCTTCTGTGTCAGGGGCTTGGACCAGGCTACATGCCCCCAACCTCCCACTGCAGTATAGGCTTTGTGTGTAGATACTCAACTTTTCCATCCTCCAGAGTAGGAACCAGCAAGGGAAGCAAGTTAGCAATCACTAAATCACCCCAACAGTGGTATCTGCCAAACACATTTCATCTTACTTGCTCCTCATGATAAGCTTATAAGTAGGAAGAGCAGATGTTAGTGGCTCCACTTTACAGAAGAAACTAAGATCCTGAAATCACAGAGCTGTACCTTTATGTAGCAATAACAACACAAAAATGAAAGCTAATGTTGATTGTGTGCTTCGTACAAACTGGACGATGCTAAGTGCTTCACCTTGTTCTCATACTTCCTCCTCTTGCAGCCCTGCAAGGGAGGCTCTCCTTATTTGAGAGATGAACAATCTGAGGTATAAGGAGATGTTGCCACAACTCTCACAGGATCACAGAGCTAGTGTAGCACAGAGCCAGGATTCCAACCTCAGTTCTCCAAAATGCCAACCTAATGATCTTCTTGCCTTTTCTACCTTTAGAAAACTCTCATGGCTTTCTCCCTGTGGGTCCAGTAAATGTGCCATGTCACCGAAATGGCCCAGAGCCCTTGAAGCCACCTCCTGCCCCTGTTACTCTTGTTAATTTATTTGACCCACTCCTGTTTCTTCATTATTGCTTTTATGAACAGAGAATCCAGCAACACATTATTTCAAATGTCCTGCCATTATGAATGCATTTCCTTTCATCGTAATAGCACCAACCATAATGAGTACATTTTGTATCTGTGCAGATGTCACTGGTGTTTTCGATGCTCCATTCTAATTTATGTTGGAAAATGAATACTTAAAGTATTGCCCAGGCTCCCATTACTCCAGAGGAAATGAGGGACACCCTGTGTGTATGCATATGTTTTTGCATTCATGCAGCAGATAGAATGTTTTGGTCAGAATGAATTGTGTGCCTGAAATGATTCTGGCCCTTTCCTGGAAGGACACACTGGAGGTAATTTGCCATGCACGTCAGCAAACCTGTGAAAACAGGTTTCTTTATGAAAGAGTGTTTGGGCTTGTTCAAGGGACACAAATTATACTCAGATTTTGTTAGGGAAGATGGAAAGCTTAGCTGATTGAGGGATCCAAGTTCTAGGGTACCTCAAGATCTTCTTGCCTTCATGTGCACAGCGTATAAGGTTGCTGTTGTGCTTGGTGTCAACAAATCTCCCCATAAGTCAGGCACACACTGTCATGGCCTTTTTGACGTTGAGAGTGAATAGTGAGAAAGGCCCACTGGGGCATAGGAGGTGCTCGGTTTGGGGATAGTTGCATGAACCGATCTTTATGTTGAGCGTCCACAAGGTAGATGATTATAGGCATAGAATTTGAAATGTGGATTGTGGTAGAATGTGGCTCCTTTGTGGAAAGAGGCTGAGGCACTCAGCTATCTAAGAAATGGTTTTCCCTATGTTTAAAACAGTATGTGGGCCATACTCTCTAGACACTGAGCGTGTCTGTCTGTCAGAGATACTTGGGGTGGTATCTTTTTAGATACAACTATGCCAAACGTATCCTTTCCAAGGCTCGGGATTGAGGTGGTGAAAGGGTACCTAGAAGGTAGCCTATGAGACTGATTATTAGGAATCTTCATTCTTGGGTTCTAGGAATTAAAGGAGGTGGCACAAGTAGTTTACAGAATAGAAGTATAGCCTAAATTTCTATAAAATCCTGAATTTTTTTTATCACACTTATTCCAGCTAAATCTTTTGAATATGCAGGAGTTGCTACTTAATAAAAATTGTCTACTCAGTTTAGGACTACTGACTTAATATACACAGAGATCTGCAATATGCACATAAATGAGAGGGGTCTGGAAATGTTTTTCTTCTAACAACAACAACAAAAAAAGGGCCAGACCCTTTCTAAAATTTAGCTTGGGGAAGAGCAAAATTTTTCTTTATATCTAAATGATCTTAAATCTCACCAGCTTCTTATTGCTAAAAAATCTATCAGAATCTAGACTGTAGAATTTCAGTATTTGTCCTTCTCTGTTTCGTAGGGAGTGCTTTCACCTCCGAATCTCTGCAGCCTTAATTTTTGCACAATGCATCACTCGACTTTTCTGTCAATACTTGAAAGACAGACTTGAAAGAACTAGTTTTTCCAAATCTGCCCAGAAATATAAGCCCAGATAAGACCAACGCAATAACCTTAGAGAAGTTATTGTTCTTTGCTTCCTTGATGACAAAAATCTACTAACACTTGTCCCATACTAAAAAGTCTATAATTTACAGGAGATTCTGTAGGACCAAATAAACTGTCAAAACACAAATGTATCTAGCCCTGAGTTGAATCTGAGTCCCAAATCCTCCTTTATTGCAAACTCAAATGCCAATAATGCCCACTGCAACCTCTAAAAGGAAACAGCAAAAGGCAAACACTTTCAGAGTTCTGTGTGTCTGGGCAGTCTTCGCTGTTGTTCACCATTTGCTCAGGGCCAGTGATGTGAAGCACATTTTACTTTTGCCTTGGGGCAGGGTTAGTCTCTGAAAGGAGTACAGAAATGAGGGTGCGGCTAGGAGCCACGTCCTGCAGCAGTGGCTTCTGGTTTCCGTGGACAGATCACAGAAGAAGATGCAGTTTACCACTAGAGCAGTTCTGAGTCAGAAGTGGAGACTGAAACCTCTGGGTCTCCATGCCACTGTTGAGGTTAGAATGAGGAGCCAGGGTGAGAACACAGTATGTGCCCAGTGCTGCTGCTGCCTGCTGAGTTGAGCTGGCAGGGAAGTCTGGGAACCAGCCGGCACTGCTCCCCGGAGGAGCCGCCCATCTGAAGAGTTCCTCTAGCAAATGTGCCTTCAGGGGACGATAGAACCAGAGGCAGAGCCATTTGCATTAATTCATCCTACACATGTCTTTTGCCTCCTAAAATGTTCAAGGTTCCTGCCATATGTATGTATAAGTTTCTGGTCTCTAAATAGCTGTGCTTGTAGTCTACTCTGATATGATTGAACAGCAAGGGAGAAGACTGGACCCAGGGAGAATATGGCTCGCTCTTTCCTGAATCACGTTGTGTGCACTTCCCCTGCCGTTCTTTTGTTATAGTTGTCCTTAGCCATGAAACAAATGCAAGGTCTTTACATTTTTCCTCAACAATAAATGGTACCAACTGAATGAGGACAAGCTGATGCCAAATCTGTGTATTTTCTGAAACCATTGATCTGAGATAAAGCAGAAATTACTGTAATAGCTATCATTTATGTTGACCTTGGGCCAGGTATAGCATTAAGGACTTTAATAAGGTATATCTTATTTAGTGTTCATGGCTGCTCTATGACATGGGGTTTATTGGACCCCATTTTATATGAGGATTTAAAACACAGAGAAGAAAGTGATGTTCCCAAGGTTACAGTATCTCCTTATTTCAGAACCCAGTCCTTCCCTTTCACATGGTCATTGACAATTAGAAGACTGAAGAAAGAGTCCCTCGAAGAGACTCTGTTAGCCCACTTAAGATCTCTGGGTTCCCTCTTCCTTTAATCAAGCACACAGGAAAGGCCATGGTGCTCCACACACCAGCCACACTAGGGCCTGATTGCCCCAGGCGTAAGAGCTGCCAGCAGGTGGGTCAGCAGGATGCACACCTGGCAAGGTCACAGCCCAGCGCAGTATTGTCTTTGGTGGGAAGAACAGTGGCTTTGCCGTGGGACAAACCAGGACTCCAAAGGTGATCAGGTCACTGACCTCTCTGAGCCTCAGTTTCCACATCTGTAAAACAGGGTGTCCTAATGCCTTCTTCACAGAGATGCAGTCCACATGGGATGGGAGCTTATATATAACTACCTAATATAGTGCGTGCTCACTAGATAACTTTTAAAAAAACATATAGTTGCTTAAAATGTCATTTTATTCTGTATTAACAAAAGGTTTCGCAGGCACCCTGAAGTGTTTGGGCCCCAGCAGGAGCATCATTGAAAGATACAGTGTTCTGCAGGTTCCCTGAAGGCAGGTTCATTCTTTAGAACGAGTGTTGCCTTTCCTGGCCTGTTTTTCCCTCGAGGTAGGAGGCAGGCCATGCCCTCCCATCTGCCTCCCTATCCTGTAGCTCTCCCCCCAAGAATTCTCTCACCTTCCTTTTGTGATTTCCTTAAGTGCTTTTAATGGCTGCTTGACACTGGAAAGATATTCCCAGCAGGCACTCAATTTGTAATTGCCGCTTGTTGCTTGGTATGAACTTGTGGCTGACCTCTGGGAAAGCAGTGGGAACCCAAGGAGGGAGCCAGGCTCTGCTCCAGCAAAGCAGGGCGATGGGCCCTGAGCAGCTGGCAAGCACCAGGAGGAACAGCTCTCTGCACTTCCCTCACACCTTTGCCACCTTGGTCCTGTGTGTCTGGAAGTGTAATCGGTAGAGGATCGTGGTGTGGGTAAACTCCCACATTCTTAGCACCAACCAAAAAAATAAGACCAAAACACAGACTATGAACACAGGCTTCTGGAAGTACGTTTCAGCAGTGTGTGTGTGTGACCACTGTGAGGAAGGGTGCAGTGTCCTTAGGATCTTCCCTGCATACTCCAGAGCCAACCAGCAATTATTCCAAGGCCTATACCTGAGGGCCTGGAGGCCCTCCCACTTTTTTTTTTTTTTTAACCTTCTAAATATGACTGTCTTCACCAAGGGGAAGGTGATTGAGGTACAAGAAATAGAGGCAAAATGCAAATCCGTTATATCTTCATTTCACAAATAGACACCCAGCTGCTCAGCAGGGTTGTAAGTGTTCAGTCATAAGACATGCCCTCGAGCAACAGCTCACTGGCTAGAGGAGGAAGAGCCAAGTGTCATCCAGGGTTAACGCCCCCATAGGAGACACATGTAGTAAGTAGCCAGTGACCAGCACCTGGGAAATGGGTTCCACGGTAAGTGCTTTGTGCCGAGACCTGTGCGACCCACTCCCTTGTGCCTTACGGGCTGGGCCCTAAACCACACAGCCGGGACTTCATAAAGACGCTTCAGCGCCCGCCACTGTTGACAGTGTCCCTCCGATCTCTCGGTCCTGCTCACCCTGCACTCCACCCCTCGCCTGCCCGGACCTTCCCAGGTTGGGACTTGGTGACGAATCGTCCTGTTCAGGACGTGGCGCCCTGCTCGAAGCTGCCCCTCTGCCCCTGCCCCAGCTCAGACTCCTGCCTTGCCTCCATGGTGGTCCTTCTGGCGGGTTTCCCTCTTGGGGCTGCTTCTAGCTCAGCTGGTCTCCCCAGCCCCCCGAGTCTGCATTTGTGCCGCCCGCCAGGAGCAGGATCCCCGGGCTCCCCTGGCCCTACAAGCAGCCTCAGGCAGGTCGAGTGAGGGGGAATGCTGAAGCCCCTGGAGGCCCGGAGGGTCAGCCCCACCTTCATGGAAGACGGAGGGCCAGGTCTGAAGGCTGCTTCTGATTTGGGGAGGGCCGGGGAAGGGGGGTGCACCTCCAGGCTGGAGCAGGAGAGGCCCTTGTCGTAACTTGTTAACAGCTGGGAAAGCCGTCAGTGCGAAGGAGGAGTTTAGAACTGGAGCTGCCACAGAGATTTAAGGATTATCTGTGGATTTCAATGCCATTACTGTTCTTTACTGGAGGGGAGGGGAGGGGAGGGGAGAGGAGGGGGAGTTGGAATGAAAGAGAAAATAAAGCCTCTAGTACAGAGTTCCGTCAGATTCATGGGGCCCTACACTCCTCCCCCAGACGGTGTTTACGTTCCCATGGTCGGCCCGATTGGAGAGTCTGGTTTAACCCCTAGCAGGAGTGCCCTCTCCAGCCACGTTGCTGTGACCGTTCATTCCAGTTAAGATGAGGAAGAGCCAAGTGGTGATCATCATCTTTGCTTTCAGGGCATAGACCGGTAGGCCCCGCCTTGGTTGCCAGGCACCTACAGTTCATCTCACCCCGTTTCCAAAGCCCTGTCTCTAGGGGCAGGACCAGGCCTGTGATTAGCCACCAGAGTCCTTCGTCCCACCAGAGCTCTGAACACTGTCAGAAATCCGACTTCCATCATAAGAACCACGACAAAATGGTAATTATGTGAGGTAAAGGATGTGTCACCCTTATTGTGGCAGACATTCTAAAATATATACGTGTGCCAAATTATGACAGCACATACCTTATACTTGTACAATGTTACGTGTCAGTTATATCTCAGTAAAGCTGGGGGAAAGTCAGACTTGAGAGATTGGAGAAGCAATTTGAGAAGGGAGAGAGCCTTCTCTCCAGCTGAGCATAAAGCAAGCAGTTCCATAGGCTTTGCTGAAACTCCCATCTACAGAATTGTTCGTCTTTTTTTTTTAAACTTCTTTTTTTTCTCTCTTGTGTGTATTTCAGTCAAGGGCCCTAAAAATAGTTTTTAGAGAGGAGTGACTTTATTGTCTCACAGCAAATGTTTTTTAATTTAAAAACAACCCCTTAAAGAATTATCTCATCTTTTCCCCAAAGTGGTTAGCTGGAATGTTTATTTTGTTGTCATTCCCTCCCTCCACCCCTCGGCAGGGGCTGAGTGAAGCCTGCAGTGGAATGTTTTAAATAGAGAGAGGGTGAGTGGGTGGGGAAAGCAAAAGATCTCTACATTTCGTGTTAATTTCTCACGTTGGCGTAGAAGAGCCATCTGATATGTGTACTATCCCGTGTAAGATGTGATTGTGATTGGGACTCGGAAGTGAGAGCCGGAGCCATCATCTAATCCAGGAAGGAGGAAGGGAACCGAAGAAGGCAGAGTGAAAGTCTGATATGTCAGCTGCTATCTTATGTACCATTTCCTTTTGTTTGTTTATTTTTATTTTATTTATTTATTCATGGGAGAGACACAGAGAGGCAGAGACACAGGCAGAGGAAGAAGCAGGCTCCCGAAGGGAGCCCAGTGTGGGACTCGATCCCAGGACCCCGGGTTCATGCCCTGAGCTGAAGACAGACGCTCAACCACTGGACCACCCAGGTGCCCCACACACCATTTCCTAAGAGAGGCAGTCACTAGTGAGCACTAACCATGCGCCATATGCTTTTACATTCATAAAGAACCTGGATGTCATCGACCCTGTTTTACAAGCGAGGGAACTGAGGCCCAGTAGAATAAGTTTTACCCAGGGGGACCCAGTTAATAAGTGGAAGGACTGGATCCAAACATTGGTTTCCCTGTGTCCTTCCTGCTCCTCTCGGCCTGCAAGCCAGCGGGGAAAGTCTGACAGCAGAGAGCCATCTAGATTGTGGACAAACACCCCTTAATTCTGCAGCTTTGGAGGCTGGACTGTGCCTTACTCAACACTCGGGGACATTCTCCTGATGCCCTTCCGGGTGTTTGGATTATCTTGCTCTGGTTGGGCCCTGAGATTGGGCCGGTGGAGAGCAGTTGCTTTTCAGGTATCATGAATAAATGTTATGACATCTGATTTACGTTGAGAAGTGAGCCATAATCAAGTTCTCCTGCAGATGGGTGGGACAGGTCTGAAGTGGGGGGGTGATGTCATTTGAGTGTCACAGCAGAGCTGACTTCAGAAAAAACCAGGAGGAAGGCAGGATGCGTCTTTAATGATCTTTATCTGCTTCCTTCAGAACCCTGTGCTTTTGCCCTAATCCTGGCCCTTTAAAGATGATCATTTCTCTTTCCTCGAGAAACATAACCATCTCCCTTGTCCCATCAGCTTCTAAGTGACAGCTGGCTCACCCAGAAACTCATCTGTGTTCAAGTAGTAGAGGGTGGTCGCAGGAGCTACTCTTGTCCTCTAATATCTACTGATGTTTTCACCCTCCTGGGGCCAGAAGGGCAGTACCTCAGACTAGGGGAACACCTTTGATATGATCGTGAGGTTTAGTGGCTTATGGGGAGATCTGTTGACCATGACAAAGCCCCTAGCTGCCTTTTACGTGATGTCACGTTGGGTATCTGTTGCTTCTCCCTGTGCGGAGGGCAGCCCTTGATCCCGAGCAGTGGGCTTTGTTCAGTCTTGAGATTGGGTGATGACCTGCGAGGGCGGAGACCTGCAGCGTTCCTTCCTCCTTTCTCCCTGGGTTTTGGCTCACCTGTTTGGTGTGTTCACGTGTCTTGGGTCATCGTCTTCCCTTCGGGCCAGGCTAGTGCTGTCTCTCATCTGACAGAATGATGTGGAACCCAGGGCGAGCCTCTGGTAAGACTGGCTGAATGTAAATCGGGTGTGATGTTCATCTCCTCGGCTGTCTGCATCAATAGGGGCGGATTCCCACAGTCCGGGCCTGTTGACTCTATCATGAGCTTTTGGAACAGTGGGGTGGCCGTAGCTCTCTTACCTTCACCATTTCCTGGGGGACTCGTAGCAGGAGTGTTTCTGCAAGGGCAAGGACAGGACAGGAATAAGCAGGGAACCAGCCCTCTGTCTGAATGGTTCCCTTTTACAGCCGTCTTCCTCATAGTTACCCTCATCTGACGGAGATGCCTGAGTTATTAATTAGGCACAAGAAACCTGCCTGTAGTTTGCTGTCCCTCTAGCTCCCAGCCCTCTCACTGTCCCTGGCATAGGCCTTAGACTCTTGGACAAGTAAGTCTGGTTTTGGCAACAAAGGAGTCTTTGGCTCTGCTTGGGAGTGTGTCCGTTGACTCCGGACCCCAGCATCCCATGTCGGCACCTGGGATATTCTTCCTGGCTAAGCGTCAGACTTGCACTGATGATACATAATCACATTTGAGCAGCCTGATGCCTGCCTGGTCCCCATGCAGGCTTTATATTGAGTTACCACTGGGTGTTTGGCTCCTCTTTCTTTGAAATACCTTTTTGTGTTGCTTTGGGGAGTGTCACCCAGAACCCAGGCTGAATATTTTAAGCATGGCCCTGGTTCATGTTTTGGAGTGCTGGCAGTGTGACGGAGGCCAAATGCAGTCCCGACACCCTTCTCATCTCCTGCTCTTTCCCATCCACATGCCTCCCATCTTCTTAGAAGACACTTTAAGCATGACCCACGAAGAGGAAGATCTCTTTCTCCCAGGGTAGCCTCTCACACTCTGTCTCCAGCCACTGTGAATGTCTCACGGCTCCCTGAACATGCTAAACTGGCACACATTTTCAGGACTTTGTTCAGGCTGTTCGCCCCACCTGGCATGCCCTCCTTCTGCCCCATAGGCTCTTTGGAAAATTCCAGTCCATCTGTCTACATTGAGTGGCAGTCTTTGCTGACTCTGCAGGTGGAATTTACCATCTCTTCCTCCTCTCATAGCGCATCAGCTGCATTCTTCGCCAGCCCAAGAGCTCCAGCTGGGTCCCTTCGGCACTCCCCTCACTGGCATGTAGTAGGGGCTCAGCCATCACAAGGTGAAATAGAAGCAGTTGGCTTTGGGATGGGAGCAATCTAAACACTGTTGAATTTGGTTGAGTGCAGGAGGTGCATCCCAGTATTTCTCCTGCCTCAGTTGCCCTCCAACACACATTCGCCCATCGTTTTCTGTCCCAGCATCCTGCCTTACTTTCTCCACAGTACTTTTCCTCTATCTTAAATGATAGCTGTCTCCTTTGCTGGAAATGAAGCTTCGTGAGAATAGAGATCCTGTCGGTCTTGCTCACTACTATGATGCCAGCACCTAGTACGGCACCTCATATACTCTGGGTGCTCAGTAAGCATTTGTTCACTCAGTAAGCATTTGTTCACGAATGAATAAATGAATGAGTGATACCGCATGTCACAGCCAAGCAGTTTGAAGCTTACAGAGGTCCAGTAGCTTTGCCAAAGTCACCCAGCTCAGAAGGGCCTGGATGGGAATCCTGGTTTTACTCCAGCATGAATGGTCCTAACACATTATACTGCCTCCTTTAAGTGTTTTCCAAGGAGACAGATCTTAGTGCTCCTAGGAGAAAAGTGCTTTTCTATTGGTCATAGTTACCGCCTTGAAGGCCAGCCTTCCCCACCTTGCACTTTACCTGCTAAATCCTTTCTCCTAGGCCAGTGCAGGTTGTGTGAGATCTGTGTGTCAGCCACCAAAATGCCTAAGTGCCAGGCATGTTGCTAAACACTGGGCGTAAAATGGTGCTGAATGCCTAAACCCTGGGAGGCTGCAAGGACAAACAAAGCAGGGATCTTGTTAGACCACCTTCATCGCTGATTCTCTGTGGGCAGACAAGGAGGCATCATCCAAACTGAACTCAAAATTTTATCTTCGGGGGGAGAGGAGCAAAAACCAGCTGAAGCCTTGAAAGAGTTTCTTTGCATCCTAATTAAGAGTGAGAAGTGGGTTCCTCTCACCTCAGGACAGACAAGACTGAAACTTGAAACCAGTATCTGACCCAGAGACATTCTGTCCCAAGTCCACAGGACAGCATCTTGGAGGCAGGCCCTTTTACATCACTGTTTGCCAGAGCGCACAAGAACTGAAGTGGGAATCAAGAGGCAAACAGCTGACTGGCAGCCAGGTTGCAACAGGAATGTCAGGCAGATCACAGTTGTAAACACAGAAAACATCTAGCTATACCTTTTTTTTTTTTTTTTTTTTTTAAAGACTATTGGCATGCCCTATAGCAGGGAGGAAGATTTCTGCTAATTGGCGTCCAAACTGGAATTTGAGTCTACCAAGGCCTTGGACAGATCTTTAGTGATCACGCAGAGGTTTCCACCTATGCCACCGGCAGTGAGGAAGGCAGCTCAGCTGGCTGGACAAGCGCCCTCCTGCCCTGCCTTCACCACCACTGAGTCCCCCCACCCCGGGGGGGAGAACACGGGCCAGGCCTCAGGTCTAGTTCCAGCTCCTCCAAGCTGTGGGGCGTGGGGATGCCTCTTCATTTCTGTGCTCCTCGTGTTTTTTTCATCTGTAAAATGGAGTGTTCATTCTGTTAGGTTTATTATTATGAAAACCAAATGTGAAAATGTTGGTGAAGTGATGAGTTTAGAGCTTAGCAACTAATAACGATAGTACCCATTTAGTGAGTCCTTTTGTGGCTCACTGTCTTCATTTACACATGTGGAAAACTTAGCTTAAAAAGGCATTCCCCCCCCCCAAAAAAAAAGGCATCCCCCCCAAGGTTGTATGCTAATGTGTACTGGACCGAGGTCTTGAAGCCACGTCTCTGATTCTTACTTGGGCACTTGTCCCACTGTCACTACCACCACCGCAGCCAAGCCTGCTCTCCCACTTGCGCACCCATGCCTCAGCCGGCGTTTCTGCTGAGGGAGGGAGGGGAACAATGAACAAGCACCCCTTTACTTCATCTTGGCCTGGGTGTCTCTCTCCCTCCACAGACCATTAGGGGGAAGGGTGGATGGTTAAAGTCTTAGAACCCAAGCCTGCCTTGAGCACAGCTCACAGCTGGATTGTGGAGGGCTGGAAGTTGCCAAATGTGCAGCTGTTTTGTAAGGAAGCCAGATGAGAACATTTCCTCCAGCAGATGAATTGGTTCTTCAGATTTCCTTGCCGGGGAAGGGCTAGACCTGAGCTTGCTGCTGCTTTGCCCTCAGTGACATAGCATTGCCTGGACACACCCAGCCTTTACCAGCAAGGCTTAGTCATTTGTAAGAGTAATCCTGTTTGTGATAAGCATTTTCATCCATACCTGGTCCCTCTCCCCTCCCTATGCCCTGTGGTCACATGTGCCTGGTGATTGCAGTCACCGTTAGAAAAGAAAATAGAACCTGAGCTCGCCTCTAGAAATAAGCTGTCCATGAGATGCCTGGGCAGTATCTCTAAGACCAGCAAGCTCCCCACAGCCTGGGAACAGTGTCTAGAACAATAATACCATAAGGAGTTGTTTTGATAATTCACTTGGTCATTCATTCAAAAAATATTTGGTGAAGGTCACTGGTGCCAGGTACGTTATCCGGTACTAGTGATATAGCAGGGGACAAAATACTTAAGGACCCTTAGCATCTCAGAATAACTTTAGATAGTGACAAGTGCTGTGAAGACAGTACAATAGTGTGACCCCACGGTGCAGGGGTGGGGTGACTGCTTAAGACTGCTTGGTCAGGGGAGGCCTCTCAGAAGGTGACATTGAGGCTGTGACCTGAATGTTAAGGAGCCAGTCATTCCAAGCCATGAGGGGAGGAGCTTCTGGAACAGAACAGCAAATGCCAAAGCCTTAATGCAGCAACAAGCTCTGCTTATTTGAAAGCAGAAAGAAAGCCAGCGAGACCGGCAGGTGGCCCAAAATAGGTTAGAGAGGTAGGCAAAGGCCAAATCATGTAGGGATTTGCGAGCCATGGGCTTTTTTCTAAGGCTATAAGAAACCATTAAAGGATTTTTAAATGGGGCAGTGACGTAATCTGTTGCACATTAAAGAAGTATTACTCTCAATGCAGCTTGCAAACGAAACAGTGAAGTAAAGGTAGAAGTAGGGAGACCAGTCAGAAGGTGGTGGCAGTCATTCAAGCATGAGATGGTGGTGGCCGTGGAGAAGCAGAGGGGACAGGCACGAGACAGAACTCGCTGCTGGACCCGATGGGACAGGGGGACGGTGCTTCTGATGCTTTGAGCATAATCATTGGTACACATAATGCACTCAAGCGATAGCAGTTTACTGCCATTATTAACAAGTGGCATTTTCCCAAACACCAAGGGGAGAACAGGCTCAGGAAGGAATCTTGAGCCCATTCAGATGACACATGGTGCCTACAGCCCATGTGCGACATCAAAGTCAGCTCTTCTCTTTTATTAATGAGTGGCGTTCTTTGAGAAAATGGAGCTCAAGGTTGGACAGTCTGCTCAGGAACCAGAGATGTTGACTTGTGGTTAATCTCACTGCCATCAACTTACTGTATGAGTTTTAGCCTCTTGATTCCTTCATCTATGACTATGCAATGTATCAAGCACTGTCTGTGTGCCAGATACCATGCCATGCTCTTTTATATACATATATGTGCCAGGCACCCTATCTATGCTCATCCCCACGTAATCTTTCCTGCATCTTTTCCAGGAAAGCAGTAAATTGTCCTCCATTTCCAGGTAGGAGCACGGAGCTCACAGTCCCACAGCTAGTAAATGGCAAAGCTGTGACTCAAGCCCTAGGTGCTTCTAACTCTTAAATCCACGTTTATAACCCTCTGCAGTATAAGATAGGCACAGTAGGTCTTAAGAGTTGGTTTGTTTCTAGTTTCCAACTTCCGGACATCAATTCAAGGTCACTGTGGAACTCAAAACTACTGAGAACTAATCTGGAATACTTAAAAAAAAAAAAAAAAAGCCTACTATTCAGAGATTAGAGATTAGTGTCAAGTGTGTATTTATTTATTGATCCTTTCTCCCTCTCCCTTTGGTAACCTGTAAGATAACAGCAGCTGAGGCAACAGGAAATTTGAAGTCCAGCATTTTATTAAATCTTATGTTTAAGATTTTTGTGGAAGGAAACTGCTTGAGAGAGATTGGATTTCCATTATTCACTTGCCAAGAAGAAATGAGAAAACTGGGTGGTGGGAGGGGGGTGGATTTCCTGAAGGTGTCGGGAAGGTAAGCTGGTGGGCTATTTTCTGCTTCTAGTCCCTCTACCCCCTGGAGTTGCCTGGGCTCTAATAGGGGTTTAGGAAAGGTTCCTTCCAGCCCTCACCACAGGAGGTTGTGGGTTATATGAAATCCAGCTGAGCTGGGGAAAGGAAGGGAGGCTGAGGAAGGCCCACAGAAAGAGAAATGCCCCATGGCCTTTTCCTCTTGAAGTTCAGTGGGAACCCGAGTAATAACATGGAAGTTATTTCAGAGAGGAGACACACAGACACCCCCCCAACCCCAACCCCACAGATACTTTGCACCTGCCCAACATCGGGGAGGGTGTAGGGGGAAGGGGGCATTCTCATACCTGTATGAACAAAGATTATAAATCAGTATGAGGTGATTTCTCAAGGGCAATTTAATAAGAATATATCAAATACCTTTAAAAGTATATCTCTTTTGCTTTTTGGAGAAATACCTGATTCTAGGACTGGGGAAGGAAATACACACGATGAGCCTGGAGCATTTTGTATTGCCAGAAAGTAAGGAAGTGCTCCAAACAAACCTGCACAAAGACCCCACGCTGATGAGGGTATGTCTGGGGCCATAGGACCTGATGAAAAGAACTCCTAGAGGCCTACGCTGAACAATTGGAGCAACAATAAGCAGAGTAGTATTGGGTTATGACCCAAAGCATAAAAATAAACACCCATGAGTCCATACTGCTATAAGTAAACTGTTGAATAAATAAAGGAGAAGAGACAAATCTCCTGTTTGGAAGAACTTACAATAATGTATGCAAGTATCTACACTCCGCGACGAGGAGAGCAACTCCTCACTCTGGTTTACTCTTGGTGACCTCCTTCCAAAACATGCAGTATGGGAAGCAGGGGAAAGAGTAACTTTGCAGTGAGAAACGTTAACGAGCGCAGCTGGGCCGGGCGACCGAGCTCAGCATCCGCAGTGCTGTCACACTGATAGCGCGAGCCCTGGCTCTGATGTGATGACAGCGGCATGGTCCCTCTGCGGTGCCTTCCCGAAAGGCCCGTAAGCAGGGCCTCATCAGGACAGAAACATCAGACACATCCCAACCAAGGGACACTCTACAACGCCCCTGCCCAGTACTCCTCAGAACTGTCAGAATAATAAAAAATCAGGAATCTGAGAAACGGTCACAGCCAAGAAGAGACCAAGATGACTAAGTGTAATGTGGCTCTTGGGTGAAATCTGAAATGGCAGGAGAGCATCAGGGGAAAACTGAGGAAATCTGAATAAAATCATGCTAGCATACCAAGACCGGCGCGTTGTAAGAGACGTGCTTTAATAGTAGAGGAGACTACATGCTGGAACCCCCGCATGTAATTCTTCTGTAAATCTAAAGTTACTGTAAATAAGTTCATGACCTAGGTGTTTCCCTTTCTCCTCCCTTTGGAAATAATAAAGGATGAACCTAAAGATTGATCCACATGGATATGTGTCACAGAGGTGGGGGTAGTAAGTGAAAAGGTAGAAATAATTGAAATGTCCAGTAGCAGGAATGGTAAGTCCATACAATGCAGTCATGAATCCCAATCTTAGAGAAATATATTTCTTGGTAAGGAAGGGTTTTTATGAGTGCCAGCTGAGTGGAAAAAGCAGATTCTGAAAGTGCCCATGAAGTATATATTTTTATATATGCATGAAGGGGTACAGATAAATATATTTCAATGTGCTCGTAATTATCACTGATGCATACATAATGCTATGGATTTTTCTTTTCATGGAAGCAGTACTTGCTTGTTACAGAAAATACAAATCAGCAAAAAATAAAATATTACTTTCTGAGTTAAAAAAAAAAAAAAAGCTGGAAATGATTCCATTATAAACCCAGCAGCAGCAACAGGAGTCTCAATCCCAAAGAAGGGAGTTCTGAGAGCAGATGGGACATTGGCAGCCTGGGAAGCCTGCATGTTTCTTCCATTCAGGTGTCTCCCCCTAGAAGTGCGCTGCCTGAACAGACCCTCTGGTGCCCTTCCGTCTTCCACAGGAACAGGCCACCTTCCGCTTAGCCCCTGTGGGTGCAGGAAGGGTGGCCACCTGTAAAGACAGTAAACAGGTTGCAGGGTGTGTGGAGATCAAGCTTGGCAGTGCGGTCCCAGTGTAGACCTGAGGCCCTGCTGGAGCCCCAGGCCTCTCTCAGAGGCACCTACGTCGGCCTGTAAGGCAGACGCACTTGGAGAGCTGAGAGACAGACCCAGTGTCTCTTGCCTTCTTCTGTAGTAATCCTGCCCCATTACCTAGCATTGTTTCATCTTAAAAAGAATCTGCACGTACCTTCCATCTCTGTTGTTCCAACAACCACCCTTGGAGGTAGGTATTACTATCCCATTTTTCAGGTGAAGAAACTGGGCCTCAGAGGACTTAATGGCTGTCACTTACCTTGTGGGTAACCGGAGGTCAAAAGATACAGGCGCATGTCATACCTCTGAACCAAGTCTGGTTTCCGCTCAGGGTTCTGGAGTGTGTTGCATAATCTAGATCTTCCACTTAGCCGCCGTGTCCCCTGAGGAAGTTGTGCACCTTCGCTTGGCCTCACTTTTCTCATCTGTAGGATGCAGATGATAATACCCATCCGCAAGCTCCTGGCAGGGGTTAGTGAGATGGTGCATATAAATTGCTTAGCATGGTGCTCAGAACATCAAGTCAGCCCTCTGTGAACACTGCTTATTCCTGAAGAGAAGGTTCATGGGATAAAGTAGAATGCGACCTAGAGAGAAGGGTCCTTCTCCCTGTCTGTCCTGTGATCTGAGAAGGAAAATGCGGCCAGGCTGGATCCACCCGCGACTTTATAAGACCCATGATGAACTGAGGAGTCGTGAGTCTTTTTCTCCCGACAGGCTTTCGTTCTTGGCTCTGTACTAGGCCCAGATCAAGCAGTGTTACTCATCAAGCTGGTGTTCGGGCCCCGCCAGAGGAAGAGGTGCAGGAACCTGGAGCATGTAGGCCAGCCTTCAGACTGAGTTGGAGAGGAATCGGGAGAGGGACCCACAACAAAAGCACATGAGAACCAGTTAATTAGCTTGGCACACATCCAAGTCAGAAAGCAGCTTGGCTTTTGTCTGGTTTGGAATTTTCCTAAATTCTACTTGCAATGCAACATATCCTGATTTCCCAGAATCAGACTGCAGAGCCAGGACTAAAACTTTGAAGTCCTCTCATGATTTTCTCCATTAACCCAGGACAACCCGAGGACATCTCACCTTATTTCATATTTAGCCCTCACTTAGTTCCATAGGCGGCAACTACAAATGTAAGTTGTGGCTCCTTATGGCGCAGTGACCCCCTCAGCGGCAGGCAGGGCTTCTGGGGCAGGTGACATGGGGCCCAGGAAGTGGCAGCTCTGCGCCGTCTGGTGGAGAAGTGTGTCTGGATCAGGGTGTGCGGGCCATCCCCGAGGGGACCGACCGCACGCCTCCCAGGCCTGGGCGGCACAGCCTCGGATGGTGGCTGGACGCTGCCCATGAGCTCCTTGACCATCCCCGTGTGGCTTCGTTCTCGGAGGGTGCTAAATCTCTCTTTGTGAACCTGACCCTCCTCCCTTGTTGATACCTCTTCATTTCTCTCTCCTCCCGAGTTGAATAATCCTTTTACAGCAAAAATGAATTAATAAATAGCCAGAGATTCAGCAGATAGGAGTGATGCCAAATCAAATTAAGCTGTATTATATTCTCAGAAAAAGAAACTGTTAAACTTGCGAGGTCAGAGTGCCTTCCACCTCATTTATTAACGTCCTCTCCTAAGCTGCCGTCTCCGGGGAAGACGTGGAAAGGCCGAGCTGCCTATCTGTGCCGACTAGCTGAAAGAGCGCCAGGCCAGGCAACACGCCTCCATCGCTGCCACTTCATCAGCAGGTGTTTGGGGGCCGGATGTGACTGGGGGCTCTAACAGCTCCCTCAGTTTGACAGGACTCCTCATCCGACAGCGTGCCAGCTGTGTGCCACATGTGGGACACAGTGCGCCAGCTGTTTGCTGGCTGGAGCTCCCTCGTCCCATCCTCACCCTGCAGCACGTCCTGTCCCCTGCCCCCAGACACGCTACCCTCCCCGTCAGGATTGAGGAGCTCTCAGGTCCTCAGCTAAATGTCGTGTTCTTATACCCCCTAAAATTTAGGAAAAATTACATGCCTCCTTGCACTCCTGAAATTATATATCGAGTTTAGATAGTTGAAAAGTGAGTGCTATTACATGGCATGAGCTTTACATATGTCTTTGGCAAAGCTTTGGCACTACTTATTAAATTTACAGGCAAGATTCACTGCATAATCTAATTGGCAAAGGTTTTTATGGCCAAATCAGCCTTGTTTTCTGTCAGACCCAAGTCTGATTTCATTTTTTCAGCTCAAATCAACTTACTAGTACATACGTCATGATGACCATCTGACTCCTGAATGTGAATTCTTAGGTCTGGGGACAGAGGGGAGCACACAACTGTGCCAAGAGTACATTGACGGGGCAAAATAAAGGATTATCTCCTTTACTGTTTCTTGCCCTGCTCTCATAGGACTCCTCAGAGAAGAAAGGCTGAATTTTAAGATTGTCCCATGGTCAGATTCAAGAGGGTGAGAGGTACGCATTTCTTTTCTGAAGTGCAGTAGGGTGATTGTAACAGTGAGAGTGGCTGCAGAGAGAATTTCTAGATCGCAAGGATGCTCTTGGAAGGGTCAGTTTTAAGGAGTATATGTGGCAGTGAAGGATCTGGACATGTATTTCCTTAAGATGACACATGCCCACCTACCCCCTGGAAAGTGACTGTGTGCCCCAGTTCGCAACCACTGCTTTTAGATACGACAGCACTCAAACTCCCATCAGTCTGACTGAGACCGGTTAACTAGGCTTCACTCCATATTTGTCCTCACCAGTGCTTGGCAGACACCTGGCAAGCAGAAGGGTCAGAGCCTTTGCATTCCACTTTTCTTTCTATTCAGTACCTGTATTTCATTAGGTCTGGAGTTGTCGTTTAAAAACAAAACAAAACTGGGGTGCCTGGGTGGCTTAGGGGTTGAGCATCTGCCTCTGGCTCAGGTCATGATCCTGGGATCAAGTCCCACATCGGGCTCCCCGCAGGACTCAATCCTATGTCTCTGTCCATGTCTCTGCCTCTCTGTGTGTGTCTCTCATGAAAATAAGTAAAATCTTTAAAAACAAAACAAAAACTTCCCCAAGCAAGCAAAGAAGAGCACTGTTGCTCCCCAGAAACCTACGGGCATCTGGGAACAGGGACACATTTGCTCTGGAGGGTAGTGTTTCAGGTGCCAGGACCAGGAACATGGAAGAAAAGCCAGGAGGAGGAGGTGTTGACTCAGGGTAAGAGGGAACGTGGGCTGAAGAAGAGAGCCCTCGTTTTTAACCATTTGTACTGCTTGAAGTACACAGAACTTCCCCAGTAAACCTGTCAGATAGAATTACCATGAGGAGACTGAGACGCAGAGCGGCTAAGTAAGTCACCCAAGGTCCCACAGCCCATTAGTGCCAGAGCAGAGATCTGAACCTAGTTCAGTCTTGGTGACATCAGCACCATTATATAATATTGCCTCTCTCATCAGTAAATACCTACTACAGAGTGGGCTGTCCTTCCTTCTTTCATTTTTTTTTTAAAGATTTTATTTATTTATTTGAGAGAGGGAGAGAGAGAGAATGAGCAGTGAAGAGGGACAGAAGGAGAGAAATAGAGGCAGACTCCTTGCTGAGCAGAGCCTGATGTGGAGAAGCTTGATCCCAGGACCCTGAGATCATGACCTGAGCCGAAGGAGATGCCTAACCTACGGAGCCACCCAGGCGCCCCCTCATTTTTTTTTTTTTATTTGGGTTTTTTTTTTTTTATGAAGTTTTTAGTTTTAATTCCAGCATAGTTACCATGAATGGGCTGCCTTTCTAACACCCTTAGTTCATTTTCATAACAGCAATAATGACCTCAACAACAACACAGACAGTAGAAGGAATTTCAATAACACCTGAGTACTGATCCAATTATAAATCTAAACGTGGCTGGTAGATGTTTCAGAGGAGGATGCTAAGTGGCTGAGGTAGAAGGCTGTGTTACTTCCCTTGGGCAAAATAAAGACTTTTATAGACTCTTTAAGATTAAAATCTTATGAACACAGACCAGCTTATACCCAAAGTGGAGAAGCATTCAGGAGATGCGATCACATACTAATTATATTGTGTAACAAGAAAGACCACACACAGGGTGAGCAAAGTTCTGTGCTATCTCTTCACTTAAGATGCCTTTTCTTCATTATTGTGAAAAACAGTTTGTTAGTTAATTAGGAAAACGAATATACTGTATTTGAAGATGCTGTTGCAGAAAAAAGTTCTGTCTCTTTCCCACTCCCTCCCTCTCTCCTCCCTCCGCCCTCCCTCCTGGGCTGTAAGGTCTACGAGGGCAACTGCTGTGTCCATCATTCATCGTGGTGCCTAACACATAGTAGACACTCAATAAATGTTTAGCAAATGAAACAATCCATGGTATGCCAGCACCCCAAGGTCTCATGCTCTTAAACTATGAGATGAGCTATATCTTTCAGATTCAAGAACAAATCTCTTTGAGGGTCATGAGAAAAGGTGTTATCATCTGTCAGGGCTTCTGGCCTTTTCCTCAAGCCAGCTCTGTAAGTCTTGGATTAAAGACCCTGGCAACTAGGGAAGCACTTCTTTTATCTTCAGTTTTATTATACTCAGCTTGGGGGGAAAGTTTGTTGACCTTTTTGTGAATATGATGAAAATTATGGCCTTTCTCAAACAAAGGAACACACAAACTTCTGTGTACAACTTAAGTAAGTTCGTGAACCCTTTAAACTATGCATCTCAAGTTAAGAATGCTTAAAAAGTGAACCGCAGCTTAAGGAAAGGGCACAGTCATCCTGCTAGACCTCTCGTATTTGAAGGAAAATTGACAAGAGAACAATAAGAGCTTGCTTCGGATATAATACCAGAGGGGAGAATATGGCGCCAGTTCCAACTGTGCCTTGATTCTGGTGAGACACTTTCATAAAAGACCCTTTGTTCCCTTTGGGACAGATGCCACCAAACACTGCTTTTTTTAATGACAGTCCACTGTCCGGCCCTTCCCAGCATGCACCCTTCATCCTGTGATTGGACAACAGGCAGGAAAGGGGAATGGAAATAGGGCAGAGTTTTGGATCGTGAAGGTTGCTGAGTTGGTTCTTTTGGTTCCCAGAGTCCACTTACATTCATTTCAGGCTCCGTGTCTTGGAATGTTTTCGCCCTTAGCAGAAGTACTACAAGCCTGTTGCCTAGGATATTTTCCCTAAGAGTCTCTCCCAAATGGATGCAAAAAAAGCAGATTTTATAGAGACCTAGATAATCCCTTGTGAAAGAAAAAATGTCTAGGTCAGAGCTGGGAGCTGATGTACCCCAGGCCTTCCCTCCTCTCCAGCTCCTGTCCCTACTGGAGGAAGGAGATGTTTCCTCCCGTCCAAACGCTGCCACTTGATTACTTCAGACTTTATCCCACCAGAACTCATCCTTATGTTTTAAGGACACAGGCCTTACTGGTGACTGAGCATTTTCTGTCTCACTGAGGTCTCTGCCTCACTGTCGTCATCTGCAGGGTGGGGATCACAGCACCAGTCCCCACATCCCGGGATCATGGTGAGGAGTGCTCAGCTCAGTGTTCCCGGCACGTGGTAGGCACTTGATCACGTTGGCGCTTACTGTGTTAAGGACCGAGGCCTCTAGACGTGGAGGAGGAGAAACTAGGCAACTTCCGTACTTTTGTCCCTTCTCAGTGTGCTCGCTTCTGCCCCCTGTCCTTTCCTGGCCCTGCCTTTCCCCCATCCCAGTCCCTGGATCAACAGTGTTCTCTCCCAGGACCAAGCCAGGGAGGCTCTAACCTTGGGCGCCCAGGGTCCGAGCCATGCGTCTGGGACTCAGAGCTCACGTTTTGGCCACTGAAGTATCACTGATGTTTAGGACCCTCTGGGGGCAATAATGCCTGACTATTCCTTTCAGCTCCCTCCTTCCCTCCCTTCCTATTGTTTTTATTTCTCCCTTTTGGAAAACAGTTATTTATCAAACACATGTCTGCTAGTAACACTACTACTTCTCTCCTAATCCTGGTGCTCCATAATGCTGGTGCTAATAAACAGTGTTGCTGTCCTTTGACACTCTAGTGGGAGGTGGAGGGGTGAGTAAATAGTAAATGATAGGTAAGCCGTGATAAGGACAATTAATGAAATAGAGAATAACCAGGGAATCCTACTTAGAATACCCTCTCTGAAGAGGTGACATTTGAACTCTGTGATTGTCCTGGGCAGGTATTGAAACCTTGGCTTGATTCCAAGTGAGAAGTGCTGTTGGGAGTGCCAAGTGGTAGCTTCTCCTGTTTTTCTCTCCTAACAATAGAGGGTTTAAGGCTTAGGGGAAGTCAAACTCCTGATTTTTACAAGCTCTTTATTTTGTCAAGCAAGCTTAAAAAAATATCATGACCCTCACCTTTACAGATATTCACTTACCGTGTACCAGGCATTGTGCATTTTACATGTATTCTCTGATTTAATTCTCCAAAAACCCAAGGAAGTAGATCTTATTATCAAAATTATCCCTGTAGTCAAATACAGAAACCAGAACTGAGAGAAGCAGAGTAACTTGTGCATGGTCAACAGCCCAACAGTGGTAGGGTCAGGACTGGGATCCGGGTAGGTCTGAGAAGAGAGCTTGCGTCTTCAGCCAGTAGACCCGGCTGCCCGCCTCTTGTGATGTCGTAACTCACTTGGTTCTCCTTTCCTCTGCAGTGGTGCCAGTGAAGAAGAGGACACATGAAGGCTTGCCATCCCCCATGGAAACTCATCCCTTCCCCCTGTGTGTATGTGACAGCGTGTATGTAGCGGCTTCTGATTTCTGTGAAAGCTGCCCAGTGACAAACGTACTTCCACCGGATGCATCCCGAGATCCACAGCAGGCACATATCTCTCCAAGGGATGACCAAGTTTATTGTTACTGACTGTGCTTTTCATTCTCTTGTCGTGGTAGGTAAGAAAACATGCCCCTATGATCAACCAGGAGCAGTTAATTAAGCGTCCTTCAGGTAGTCCCTCAATGGCTGCTTTGAACTTACTCAGGAAAGCCAGTCCCTGTAATACTGTATACTCAGCATCGTTTTATCTGGAAGGATCTGGAATAATCTTGAAGGGCAGTCAGAATTTTTCCCCCTACCTGCTAATAAAACCCCCCTTTATTTATAGTGAAGCATGAAGTAGTACGGGGCACAGTTAGGGCTTTGTAGATAGTCTCTAAAAGTCCAGTTACACATTTGTGAAAACGTGGCTCCATGAAATAAGATGGGAGGCGTGAAGAAGATGGGGTTGGAGAAAGAGTTAAAAGTTTGAAATACAGGGATATTTTTAGTACATGAGGTTATCCAGCACTTCAGATCCATAATTCAGTGCTGTGGAAATGAAAAAAATGATTGAAGAGGTAGAAAGGAAATGACTTTAAAAAAAAAAAAACGGACCAAAGAGATCTGATTAAAAGTTGAAATCAGTATTTCTGAACTCAAATTGCCTGAGTTTCCCAAATAGTCACTAAAGGATATGATGGATCCTGAATTATCTGGGTGAATTCTGCTGGTTTTCTGGGTCTTGTCGCAACACGAAGGCTGGGATGTGTATTACCAAGTGGGAGTTTTCAGTGTAGATTCTTGTCATCCCCGCTCCGGCCCCCTTGGCCTCATTTGGCTTAAATGCAGTGTTAGGGAAAGCACCCTAGCGTGCTGATTCAAGCCTGGCTCCCAGCAGGTGCGCCCTCCTTTCCCTCCAGCCAGAACCCTCTTCCCATGCGCCCCGCCACCGGCCTTCAGCCCGCCCCCCACCAGGCCCTCCCCCTGCAAGTACCATGTGCAGAGACACACCACAGTGGGACTTCCAGCCTGTCCCCCTCCCAAGTCACATTTCCTTACAACCAAGTTTTCTACTCCCAAGTAAGCAGTGATTACCAGGGAATACAAACCTGCAAGTTAAAAAACCTACATTTTCTGAAACCTCAGTTTTACTTAAATGGTTTGGAGTCAGGGGATGATCTTATTTTTAGATAAAACAACTCCATTATGAAATAGAATGTTCATACACACAGCTTAGATAAAATGGGACACTTCGCAGGGAATTCTTATTAGCAAGTGAGGTATGCGCTCCCTCTCCTCTGCCTGTAATGGTATTTTGGTGTTCACTCGCGAGAAGTACAGTTGCAACTGGATCCAAGCAGCTACTCAGGGCCTGGACTTCTAGTTGCCTGTGAAGCAGAACCGAAGGCGCCTGCCCTGGGAGAGACCCCCCCATCTCTTCCTGCCTGCCTGCGACCTGTACACCTATCAGAGAGCTCTCGGGCCAGCTGGTGTGTGTGCGTGCAGGATGGTTTTGAGGCAAAAAATAATACTTACTGTAGGAATACTATTTATGTCATTGTTCAATCCTGTGCATGCTGTAAAATTATTTTTTGAGGCCAGGAAGCTACCAGGCGTATATGCTTCTGGTTTAAGATTATCCTAGTTCACTTAATATGGGATGTTGGGACTAAGAGCACTTTGGGCTGTTATTTTTAAAAAAAATTTTTTTTTCTCTCAAACTGGTGGCCAAATAATGGCTAAGACAGTTTCGGTGCTTTACCTGTCTGCCTGCCAAGACTGGAGAATTTGGCATATCATTAAGTACAACCCCGAGCTGTATCCCACAGAACCACTCATAAAGAAGGACCAGTGGCCACTCGTATAAGAGTTTAAAAGCCAGAAGATGAAGACAACTTTAGGATCTGGTTGCTAAATCTGGTTGGATCTTGTTTGTCTTTCCCCAATAATTATTGCCTAATCTCCAAATAGCAGCCTTATCTTCGCAATGGACAGACCATTGGCTCCTCCCTACCAGATTGTACATTACTACTTGAAATCAGTATTTGGGAAACCCAGGCGTTTATGCAGTGGATATGAACAGAAATATAAAAATACATGCCAGCTTGTCTCCATATATTATCATATCTCTGTAATCCTCAAGGAAAGCACTTTTGCTTTTACTTAAGATTTCAGATCTGCTTTATGGGCTCCTGCTGTCTTCAGCACCTGATAAAACTTTAACCAGGGAAGCATTAAACAGAGCGCAGCAGCCTCTGCCCAGGCTCCGGAGCCCCCGCCAGCAGCATTTATCAGCGTATGAACTAGGGTGCTTCCTGTGGTGGCACCAGCTTCCCCCAGAGCTGGAGCGTGCTGCTCCGCCTGAAGCCCCAGCAGGGTGAGGCTAACCCCCTGCCAGGTCTGTAAAAGTTAGAGTGCCCAGGAGCATGTGCCGACTGGCCGCAGGCTCTGGGTTTGCCGAAATCCCCAGGGAGAAGTCATCAGGTGCGGCAGGTAATGAATGTCTCTGGAATGAATTGGGTCCTCACAGCAGTCCCTGGCTGCTTTCCAAATTTTGGTTCTCTGGAGGCTGAGAGTGGGTCTGTCCTTTGATTTGATGTCATCAAATCCAGGGCAATTCCAAGAAGTTCTTGGGCCTCTTAGCTCTGACAGCCCAGGAAGGGAAATGACCTATATTGAGGACCAGCTGAGAGCTAGGCCTTGTACTCGGCCCCTGTTTGTCAGATGCTAGAACGACGTGGAGAAATAGAGCCCCTCGCCTTGAATTACACAGCAAGGAAACGCTGGAGCCAAATTTTGAACCCAGCTCTCCCTGACTTTGTGCCAGTCCATGATCTACAGTCCAGAGGGAGGAAAAGGCTTCAGGTTCCCCCACTGCAATCTGA
Source organism: Canis lupus dingo (assembly GCF_003254725.2). NCBI lineage: Eukaryota > Metazoa > Chordata > Mammalia > Carnivora > Canidae > Canis > Canis lupus. Next base: position 32,170,930 of record NC_064260.1, on the reverse strand, counting down.
CCATCCCGCTTTGTGGATTCTTTTTCAAAATTACATTTCATGGCTACCGTTTGGGCTCAGAAATGGCATCGAGGTAGCCTCACACTTCCACCTTAGCAGGTATCCGAAGCACACATTGCTAACTTGAGCCTGCCCCCAGGAGCTGGGGGAGCCTTTCCTTTCTGGTGCCATCCCCCATGAATAAAGTGTTTCTAGGCCTTCAAAGGTATAGAAGTTCTCAGAGATAGTAAAAGCGGAGGGTGTTCTCTTAAGTTTCTCTGAAAATGTCTGGTGCTATACTCCTGTGGAAAAGGGAATCTTCGTATTTGAGCCCAGCCAGCGGTGTGCTCTGTGAGGCTCTTAGTTCAGAGTCCAGCGGATCTAGACCTCCCCGCCGACAGCTGAGGTGTGTGTGTGCACGTGCACGGTACGCGTGCATGGACGTATACACACACGTGCAGTTGAAGAGCTAAGAGGAATCCAGAGCAGCCTCCTCGTGGTCTTGCACACCCCTGCAGAGGTTCCTGCCACCCCTGATCACAGGCGTCACCAGGTAGTGAGAGCTTAGGTGCTTGCTCACGAGGTGCTTATGAGAGGAATAGCTCCTTGGCGAAGGTTGTCAGCTCGGAGAGCACTGAGCCAGGGTGCAGCCCTGGAGGGAGTTGGCGCTGCAGGCCTGCTCCAGGATGTCTAACGGTGTGGGAAACCAGAATGACCCAGGGAGTGTGCTCAGTCCCGTCAGGCCTGAGAGCACAGCTGTGGAGTTGATGACTTGTGGTGCAAGGCATAGATGTCCTCTCTCCCCCCTGGAAAATACTCTCTTGCCGATACCTGAAGTTCCGTACTCACATGATGGCCACTCAGTACGTGCTTTGTAATATGAAAACCACGTTTACTGTGTGCCTAGCACATCTGGAATTTTCTGTTCAAAACAAATCTCATTATGGGTGAAGTCAGCCCAGCCTTAGAAAGAAAGCCCCTATGGCGGGAGTCGAGATCTCATTAATACTGCCTAGACCCAGCAGTGTTCTGAAACCCCCACCCCAGCTCCTTCTAAGACCCAGAGGCCCAGGGGACCTACCTAGTAGAACAGTAGCATTTGGAACTGAGAACACACCAGAAACAGCAGGACCATTGCCAGAGCAAGAACATGAAAACAAATTAGGACATTGTGGGTATACCGGTGCAAAAACCATGCCACAGAGCCCACGGTGGGCTTGATAGGACCTTGAGGGGACAGTAGATTTAAATTAACGGGAGTCAGACCTGACCTGTCTTTGTACAGTGACAGGCCACACTGCATGGGTGTGGACAAGCATCGAAGCCATTGTCTTCTGCCTGTTTTCCTGTGCACAGTCACATTCCCTCCTTAGTCACCTTCCCCTTTCACCCTTCACATTAAACAAGGGAACACTCGATCTTTCAAGGGAATTACACATTTGAGTTAATGTTTCAGTATATCATTTTCATACTGTAAATTATTTTGTAAGAGAGATTTACCGCTATCCCAGGATGTTTGGACTCAGCGCCCCTGTGCATTTGGAAATCAATAAACTATTACTGGAAATACCATTTGTCTCTGAGAGTTGTGCACAAAGGACCCTGCTAGGCGTAAATATTCATGATGATCTCCACTCTTAACTGTGGTAATGCTGGAGATGATGGTGCTTGGTTATGAGATACAGGACGCTCGTTTACTCCGGACTTCTCCGGAGCGGCGTAGGAGATCTCTGGGAAGGGGCACGCGAGCACACACACATAATGTCATCACTATTTGGAGAGATGTTTTCACCTCAAAAGTCAAGCAATCTGGGCCTAGGTTAAAGTTTCTGAGCAAAGTTAGATGACAGCCTAAAGAATACCTGATCCTGAATGATGTTTTCAGGGAACATGAAAGCTTTACCATTTGGATGGACCAGATTTTAATTTTTCTCCTATTTTCTAGAAACAAAACCTCTTTGCAGAGCAAATTACAGGGAGGCCAGCAAAATCATCTTGGTGGAACCTTAGAGCTACTCATTTGCTATAACTGATACAGAGAGAGAATCAAGTTGTAAATGAAGCAGTTCCGGTCGGTTTGCCCTCCACGGACCAGAGTCTGCACGGAAGCCTGCGGTCCTCTACACAGAGGCTGAGTGCAAACACCCAAGACAGTAGGTCTGTGTGACCCAGAGGGTGCAAGTCCTGCCTAAAGGTACTGAAATGCACTGCTTAAAGACCCGCCCTCCCTCTCCCTCCCGCAGCAGGTGTGCCTGGATGGGCTGCAGAAACCTGCTCTAAATTTCCTTTGAACAAATTTATCTCCCTCAGACCTCGTTACTTAGCCGGGGGACTGTGTGAACCTCGGAGAAATTGTCCAAGATGCGATGAATCCAGCACTGAAGGTCGCCGGAACAGCAGCTGGCTGTCTCCTGGAGCGGTCACTAGGCCCTCCTTCCCGCCCCCGCCCCCCGCCCCAGGTGCCCAGGCCACTGGTGCCGGGTGGGGTGGGCTGGCCGAGCCCTGGAGCGCTGGGGAGGGAGTCTCGGAGGCCTTTTAACAAACCACAAGGCTGCAGAGGTTTTCTTCCCTGCTGCCTGGTGCCAGTATCTCAGCACCACATCCCACCGCCCCAGGCCTTTCCCGGTTTACTGTCTCCCCGTCTGAAAGCTACAGCTCCCTATTTTGTTTCATTGATCTTCGCTTGGTCCGACTCACAGGTGGCCCCATTTCCTTTACCCTCCTAAAAGGGTGAAATTGCAGCTTGTCTGGAATATCTCCTGGCCTTAACGAGGCACCAGAGGTACCCACACGCAGCACAAAGCCAGGCTGCCAATCTTAAGCAGAGAAGAAAAGGTCACAGGAAAAAAATAAAAACAAACCCAAAAGACTGCTCAAAGTCAGTAACCGGCCGCACTGGGGATGTGTCCGTGCTTGCTAAATACTGCAATCTCGAGGGTTAAATCCTTTTGTTAATAATTTTAGCTACCATTTAGGGAGCTCTTTCTCTGGGCCAGGCGCTAGCTAGTCTAGTTGCTTTTCACATTATCTTATTGAATTCTCAGAGCACTGATATCACCATCTCCTATTTTATGGCGCAGGAATCAGATTTAGAGAGTTAAATACTCTGCCCAAGGTCACATCCTAATAAACGGAAGCCGGGATTTAAATCTAGCTCTTAACAGGCCTCACACCCCCTGCATTTAATCTCTCCTTCCCAGCAGCCTGGGGTCCGCTGTGTATTGGTGAATAAACACACCCAGCGTGGCCTTGGACAGAGGACTTTGCCCTTTGCGTGAGGCCTTGCTTAGTACTGTCCGGTGTACCCTGAGGGAAGGGGGGCCACGGATGGCGGCAAAATCCTCTTTGGACCTGAAACTGCACTTGTAGAGGGAGGGAACTGTTAGGTTTTCTGTGTCTCCTCTATTCCAAGGCCATGAATAATGAAATCAGGAGAGGCAAAGCCATGGCTGCTTCTGCCATAGTCTTAGAATCCCGAAAGTCAACCAACTCTGACATGGAGTCTGTAATTTAATCAAACGTCTTGAAGACGTCTCCAGCAGCCTGACTTCGGGCCAGCTTGGTGTTCTTGGAAAGGGGCTAGAAGGAGTTTGTCTGTTTTATAGCCCACTTACTGAGTGTAGCCCTCATGGCCACAGCCCACCATTCGCCTTACGTAAAAGGCCCACAAACCTCACACCAGTTGAGGGACTCCGTAGCGACTCACTTACCACTTACCTATGGCTCAGCCACCTGTGAGCTTCACCTCGCCTTATTTCCCCAACAGGAAACCAAACAAGTTCTCTGACAATGAGCAATTGAGGCAGAACTGGAGAAATCTGGCACCTCTGCTAGACCCATTGGAAAGTGAGAACTAGGAAGTGAGCCTGCAGGCCTCTGCCCAGTTAAAATGAACACCATGGGGACGCCTGGGTGGCTCAGCGGTTGAGCGTCTGCCTTTGGCTCAGGTCGTGATCTGGGTCCTGAGATCAAGTCCCGCAACAGGCTCCCTCCCTGCCTGTCTTTCTGTGTCTTTCATGAATAAATAAATACCACAAAGCAGATACATAAGAGGAAGTCCATACACCTCCCCATCAAGCCCCTGCTCAGAAACTATTCCTACATCACATGCAATTCTATGTGTTTGATGTCCGGGTTCCAAGCTAACAGCAGGTGAAACGTAAGGGTGAGAAACAGACTTCTAGAGGAAAGTTGGATCCAGAAGGAAAAAAGGGAAATAGAGAAGACAAAAAAAAAAATTAAGTATACCGAAGAGCCCAAAAAGCACTGTCTTCAGGGAAGCCTTTAATGCCCAAAACAGCACCACACACATCTCCACCCCCCCCAAAGGGGCTGGTTGGATTATGGGACAGTTCAATCATATTCAAAATGATGACCCTGAACATCCCTCCTAAAGACATGAAATCATGCTCAGAAAAAGGCAAGACTTTGCATATCAAACATTTTAGAAGAGCTTCTATCACAAATGGCAGAAAACAGCACAAAACACATACCTTTTAGGGTTGAAAAGCAATCATCCTCTGCGCACCGAGAGCATGTAGCTAAACAAAACAAAACATCCCCCTACCTGAGCGTTTATTGTTCCTCGAGCCTCTTGTGTTCAGAGTTTTTCTCGTAGCTTTCTAAGTGACTTTCATGCTACAGTGCTTTGCATATAATGGCATGAACAATGGAAGTGCCAAGCTTCCAGGGTGATGAATAAAGCCAATAACCAGAATACAGGTCAGATTCTGTTACAACAAATACCGCTACTATAAAAATCACTTAGGCATCCCTGTTATCTCTAAGGCCCTGTCAATTGCCCATTTATGGCAAGCACTAGTCATTACAACAAAATCGGGAGTATAATAAAAGAAACCAGACCCTCACCACAGGCTGGGTGTAACACAATTTAACCTGCACTAACAGGTTCTCCTTGTATTTCGCCAGCAGTTCTTTGCTGCGGGAAGAGTAAACCTTGCGTAGACATCCTACCAGCCCGGGAAGCTGGCGTTCAGTAGTTGTTGCTAGGAGAAGAAAACTCAGACACAAAGGACACGCGGAGTTGTGTGGCGAGCCCTCTCTAGGGGATTTGGTCTCCGGGGCCACTTTTGACCTCAGTCCACGCCGGAGCCATCAACCGCAGAGTCGCTTGCTCCTGTTAATGATGTAATGCATATAATAAGCCCTGGAATGAAGACATGGTTCATTTCCCATGGATCAGTGAGCACTTTGTGGCAACGTGGCCCTGCTCTGATGACCCTAAGATAAAGAAATCCAGAAGTAAGTGCTTGGGACCATCCTTTCTCCCATGATGCGCTGCTGTCAACACCACGTGATTGTAAAAGCTCATGGATTATATATAGGAGTGAGCTAAGTTAGCTGCATTTCATTCACTATGCAGGCAAGGACTTTTCCATGCCCATCCATCTTCTGCTGGTGGCAATCATGAGTTTTGTCTTTTGCTGCCTTTTTCCTTCCTTCCTCCTTCCTCCTTCCTTCCTCCTTCCTTTGTCCCTCCTTCCTTCCTTCTTTCCTTCCTCCTCCCCTCCTTCCTCCTCCCTTCCTCCTTTTTCCCCTCATTCCTCCCTTCTTTCCTTCCTGCTCCCCTCCCTCTTTCCTTCCTTCCTTTTTCTTTTTTTTTTTTTTCCTTCCTTCCTTTTTCTGCCTCTCTCTTCCCTTCACTTAAATATTTATGACTTCATTGCACCCAACACTTTGTAACACCCTTAGCGCAGAAGGGATCAAATCCTATTTCACTTCTGAATAGTACCATCAGCAATAGGATGAGCAGCAGGGAGGAAAACTGTCCACCCTTTCCCGATGTTGTAATGCCTGGCTTGGACCCCAGATTCACGCCATACTCTGAAGAAGTTCATAAACTCTGGGCACTGCTCAGCTTGAGGAGGCCCGCAGCATCCCCTCATGCCTCAGGTCTGTTGAAGTGATGCCATTCCACGATATATTCACCTCTGCTTGTTTTCTCTGCCAAGCCAGCGTGTAGTTACACACACATCCCAGGCCAGGAAACCAGGTAAGGAGAGCTTGAATACTTCGCTCGGCTCTTGAAAACATGGAGTCCAAGTGTGGTTCTCCGGCTGGAAGGTGGCTGTTTGGACATCGGGACATCGGGAGATTGCAGGTGTAATGAAGGGAGATTGCAGGTGTAATGAAGAAATTAGGACATCGGGAGATTGCAGGTGTAATGAAGAAATCATTTTCCTCTATTTGGTTTCTGCCCACACACTTGGCCTTGTGGAGTCCAGTCGAATGGTTGTGTCCTGGTACCCAGTTCAGCCTATTCCAAATGGGAAGAACCATGATAGAGGAGCAAGACCGCTCGTTGGTGTGGTGGTGGTGGTGGTGATGTCAGTGGTGGGGTGGAAGGTGGAGATGGTGATAAAGAAACCACTAGTTAAGAATAAAAACAGGCATTTTTTCAGCACTGAAAACCAATTTCCCATTTGCTAACGGAGGGGTCTGATCAGACAAGGCCATTCCTTCTGAGATCATACCTAGCGCACTTAGGACCAAACTACACTTGCCTGTTAATTTACTCAAAACTAGGTTTCCTGTTAAGCCCCTTTCCCCACCTCTGGCGTAAGGACAAGACATGTGGAGGAAGAATTAGGTCACCTGGGGTCCACTGTTGCATATGGTTTAGTGGTGTGAAGAAGCCAACATTTCTAGAAGTATCTGTCTTTCGCCATTTCTGGGAATGGTAAGAAAATCCATCTGGAGTGTTTACGCTCCTCTTGATGGCCAAGCCATAAGCTTGCTTTTATAGTGTGCTACGAGGTCAGTCTCTGCCCTCGGAGAAGACAATTTCACGATGACTTACTTCCTAATAATCACCAGCACGGCCTCACGAGGACAGGCGTACCGCGGCATTCCTCAGGGCCTGGCACGCTGTCAAGTGGCAAACTTGGCCAAGCAAGTAAGAGACCTGGCCTGGCTCACAAGGCCGCCAGAAGTGATCCAGAGTTCAGGCTTCCCCCTGCCTTTTATCCTCTCACCCCCTTCCTCTGCACCTCCGCCTCCTCTCCTTCCGGTCTCCCCATCTGGAAACCATGAGCCTCGTGGATTCCAGACGCAAATTCTCAGATTTCAGATGTTTGGGAAATTTCTCCGCTTGGGTCATTCTTCAAGAGCAAAGGGAATTCATTTTGGGAGGAAAAACAGCTGAGACCCTTCCCCAGGAAACAAATAAGGTGTGGCGGTCACCCATCCCCTCGGCCCACTCAGCTCCGAACTCACAACAAAGTCTAAATTCAGCAAAAGTATTGAGGTCCCCCACCCCACACCCCGCGCCCGGGAGAAACCAGAATGAAAAAACCAAAACCCCCATTCATAAAAACGTACTTTTCTCCCTTGTGAGGCATAAACACAACTGGCATCAGATGACACGACGCAGCGGACTGTGTGCGTGTCCCTGGGACAGGGAAGGTTCTCTGGAGGGTAGACCTGCCGGGGCTGGGATGCAGTTACGGGGAGAAACTGTTCACATCGGGAACCGCTTAACCCCAGCGTGGACTCTCCAGGAGAGAGCAGAGTGTGGTCTTTGGAAGCTGAGATGAGCTTCCCCTGGATACTGGGTTTCAGAAGCAGACAACTCGGTCCCGGGACCGGCCCTGCCCTTATCGGGCTTCGAGGGATTAAAGGAGCAGCGGACCGACCCACAGGCTCGGGGCAGCTGCCAGCCTGCCCGCAGCGGTTGTCGTGGTGCCGCCTTGCGTCCCGTCCTCAGCACCCCCAACCCCGGCCTCCAGCCCCCTCCCGAGGCTCCTGCGCGGCCCTCGCCCCACACCCGCCCACTGATGCTGTCAGCCCCGGTGTGGGAGTGTCTGGTGATGCGCAGCAGTTTGTCCCCACGGCCACTGACTTCGAGGCCTGGCGGGTTGTTCCGTGTGTCCACTGCCGCGCACGATGCTGACGAATTGCCCGCCGCCAACTAGGTGTGCAACAGGTGCCTGCGGGCCCGCCGCCTGATGGCATCGGTCCCCGGGGTGGTCTGAGCTCCCCCGGGAACCCCCTCGGCTACACCTGCGCCCCGTCCCCAGGGCCCCAGCACGAGGCACCTGCTCCGTCCGGAGAAGGGGGATGAGAGCCGGGGATCCCAGCCGCTGTCCCCGCCGGGCCATGGGCGAGCTGGGCAGCGTTTGGCAGGTCGGCTCCCCGTCGGGGTGCTCCCAAGGTGAGGGGTGGGGGCAGCCGGGGGGGAGGGCCTTGCTCCCCCACCCACACCCCGCACCCAGAACCAAAAGCCCTGACCCCCTTTTATGGAAAAGGCCGTCCAGGGGCCGTCTGCTCTCATTCCAGCACCCCCTCCTGGGGGGTCCCCACCCCACCCACTTCCTAATGGCTTGCCAAGTGTCTCCTCCAACTCCTCGCAACTGTCTCCCTGAAGGGAGCTCACTACCGCGTGTGTGAGGTCTTTACACCCCGTCCACGGAGCGGCCCTGCGTCACACGTGGTGGGCATATGTGCGTGCGCGTGTATCGACCGGCTGGTGGTTGAGTTGTGACCCTGTCCCTTGTGTAGAAAGTATGGGCAGCCCAGGTGGCCCGGCGATTTAGTGCCGCCTTCGGCCCAGGTCATGACCCCGGGGCCCTGGGATTGAGTCCAACGTCGGGCTCCATACAGGCTTCTCCCTCTGCCTCTCTCTCTCTTTCTTTCTCTCTCTCTCTCTCTCTCCCCCTCTCTCTGTATCTCTCATAAATAAATAAAATCTTTAAAAAAAAAAGAAAGAAAGTGTGCACGACCCCCCCTGGGTGGCCTGGTGCAGAGTTCATGCCCTTCTGAGGAAGGAGGAGACGCAGGTGGTATTTTCCTGGGAGATTAGTGGACGCACCGGATGCAACCAGGGTGTGGGGCAGTGGTAAGGCACAAATATCCCCACTTGCCGGGACAGCTGTCCTCCCTCCGCCTCCTCCCCCTCGCCCCTCACTTTTGCCCACGGGGGCCCCGGCTCTCCAGTGACAAGGGCGCAGCATCCAGAGGAGCTCGTGGACACGAGCGTGCCCGGGGGGAGCTACGACCCGCGGGGTCCCCAGTTCTCATGACGACGTCTCACATTTATGCAGGGACTCCGATTCTAGGAATGTGCCACCTGTGACCTCGATCGGGTCGACCCACCATCCCCTTTCACTTACCGTTGGCCTGACCTAGCGGAACACCGACAGCCGGGTAATTTAGTTGGGAAAGAGCCACTCCAATCAGCGGCTTGGCAGAGGTTAAATTAGAACAACGACAAAATTGGTGGAATTATGCACCTAAGAAAGAGGTTTTATACGCATAGCTGGAGTGAATTGCTCTTGTGACCTTGAGCTTAAGGTCCTTGTATCGCCACCAAATTCAAAGACGTGTCAATGAAGACTCACGATGGTGACACTTCCAACAATTGACTTTTTTCCCATTGACTTTTTTCCCCATGGACAAGTTCGCTACACCTTTTGCTCAAGCTTTCTCTTCCTGAAACGGAGGTGGGTTCTCTTTTGAGTGAAACAGTGGATCAGAAAACCTGGGTCTGGCACGTATTAAGTCACTTTGCTTATTTATTTGAGAGAGAGAGAGCACAAGCAGGAGGGGCGGGGAGAGAGAGATAATCCCAAGCAGACCCCAAGCTGAGCACAGAACCCCACCTCAGGACCCTGCGATCACGGCCTGAGCCAAAACCAAGAGTCACATGCTTAACCGACTGCACTGCCCAGGAGCCCCTAAGTCACTTTAAATGAGTAACTTATATGCCCTGTATCTCCGTTTCCCCCTCTCTAAAAGGGGGTGATACTAGAGCCTGCCATACTGGTTGGTGAGATGCTCAAAGAAGATAACGATCGGTAAGCGCTTAATGCAGTGCCTGGCACATAGTGAGCCCTCAAGGAGAACTAGTCATCATCAATATTAGCACTATTATAACACATTAAGTATGAGAAAAACAGTCTTTGAAGGGAAATTTGGTGGTATCCAATCCCATTTCTGGAAACATCTGTAGCAAAGAAATATGACACATATACAAAGCTGTTTGCATAAGAATGTTCACGTAGCATTGTTTCTAACCCCAAAAAATGTGGTAATGAGCTAAGTATCCATCAACACGGTAACAGCTGAGCATCTTCCATCCACGTAGAGGAACACTCTGCAGAAAACTGAGGGTGGATTTCTCACTGGCCGCTCAATGCTGCCAACAGTACTTTCGAAAATCACCAAGTCCTCTGTGTTTAGATTGCCAATCACAGCTTTCCTGCCTGCAATCATGGAACATTCTCAGGATGCTAATGAGATGATGATTTTGTTTTACTGGGAAGAGTGGATTTGCATCACTCAAGCCAAACTGAAAAGGCACAAGCCCTGAAGAGGTAGGGGTTGAAGGGCGCGGCTGAAAGATACCCTTATTCCCAGGGCAACCCCATCTTCTTCCTGTGACCTTCCAGTCATGGGGTCACAAGGGTGGACCAAGTGAGGGAAGGCCCTGACGTTTGACCACTGGAAACCCTCCTTGGAGCTTTCTGGCATGAGAAGAAGAGTCCATCTGCTCCACCATGTTAAAGCAGAGAAAGTGGAATGACTGTCCCCATCCCTCATGGCCCCCCACTCCACCCCTTGCATTGCTCCCTGAGTTAACCTGTCTGCTGCAACCCAGAACACCAGGTTGGGGGTTGAGCCGGTGCTTCGGCCACGTGGCCACTCCAACCTCTGCTCCTCCAAAATGGGTCCCTCAGTCCTGCTCTGTTTCTACCAGCCAGGAACACTACTAGCGAGTCAAGATACTCTTCCTCAAAACAAGAGCTGTGCTCTCTTCATTGGAGGTTCTTGTTTCGTTTGGGTTTCCTCTGTCTCTCCCGGGCCTGCTCTGTGCATCCTTCACCCTAGAATTTTCCCTGCAGAGGCAGACCCCATTCTAGTTCAGTTTCATGAAAAGACAGGCGAGAGCTCAGACCACGAGAAGGAAAAGTAGCTCTAGGGATCCCTGGGTGGCGCAGCGGTTTGGCGCCTGCCTTTGGCCCAGGGCGCGATCCTGGAGATCCGGGATCGAATCCCACGTCAGGCTCCCGGTGCATGGAGCCTGCTTCTCCCTCTGCCTGTGTCTCTGCCTCTCTCTCTCTCTCTGTGTGACTATCATAAATAAATAAATAAAAATTAAAAAAAAAGAAAATATGGAATTTAAAAAAAAAAAAGAAAAGAAAAGTAGCTCTAGACACTCCACGTAGCTGCGGATTCCACCTCCTATCATGGTGCTCCCGTTACATATGTCCTTGAGCACTCCATTTTGACCTTGACCCTTCACAGTCCTTCCTTGAAGGAGGTTAGAACACACAACCAACAATGGGTTTGAAGGTGAACAATGCTTCCTTCCACAGGCTGTTAGCAATGAAGGGCCGAGACCTGATGGGACAGGCTCAAGCTCTGGACTGCCCCGACGGGCGGCTGTGATCCCCGGTTGCACAAGAGCCACTGTTCTCCATCGTAAGTCAAGTTTGGCCTTTCTTCTTGCTCCCATTTCAGCACGCATCTTGGTGAAGAGTGACACCTAGAAATAAATTAAGGCAACGCCGAATCCCTGGCCTCCCCACTCTCTTGCCGGGTAGCTAATGTCCCCCCCATTAACAGGAACCAGACTGTGCTTGCCCATGCAGTGCCCGACGGGGCCAGCAGGGGTCTGACATTCGTTGCTTTTAACCCACAGGGGCCGACTCGGTGGTGATGCTACGGGAAGGAAATCGGATTGAGACACTAACAGCCATGGTTTGAGATAGCAGACCTCTTAGGTATAAATAGCGCATCCATTTCTGTAGTCAGGCCATAAACGTTCATCCCACAGGGCATTGATTTTTCCTTATCCACAATGAAGTGCCTGATTTAATCCGGTTTTCCTGTTTACCCAGAAAAGACATTCATAAAGGGAGCGACCTTAATCCAGGAACTTAGACCATCCAGATTTCCTTCTGAAGCAATCCACAAATTGCTGTTCAGCCCCTAAAGAAGATGCGGTGAGGCCCAGAGTTGTTGTTAATCAACACGTACCCAAAAGAGGCAAATTAAATGCCCCCCAGTTCATAGACGCCGTTGTAAAAGAAAAACACGTGTTTAGTATTTCTGGATCATCTTTAAGTTTGGTATTTCGAACCACAGGTCTTTACGATTTTCTTGAATACATTTTTATTGTGGATGATTGGTTATGATAATTATTCGTTACGATAGTTATTAAATACCTAAGAGAAAGTGTTCTGCTTTCCAGTTTTCAAAGCCTTTTCACACATTACTTCATCCGGTCCTTTATTAGAAGAGAGAAATTATTAGTCTCATTTTATAGCCAATGAAATTGAGGCTCAGAAAGGGGAAGAAGAGTTGCCTGAGATCACACAGCTAGTAGTAGCAGAGCTGGCAATTTTTCATGCCAGAGCATCAAAGTGCATGTATATTAAAGGACTTTCACATATGCAAACATTTATATAATGCAACCCTATTATGAATTGTCCTTTTTTCAGCAATTAACCTAATTTTACTTATTAGTGTCTATTTATATCTTGTTGCTATGCCGGAAAGTAATAATACTGTAATTTCCTTACATTATGGGCCGCGTGCTTTTCATTAAGCTGCACGTCCCCTCCGTCCACGTAGTCCTGTTCTGTGTTCTGCTCTCAGATGAGGTGGCAGGAAGTGGCAAGGATCCAGTCTTGCGCGAGATTCACAAAACCTCCCTTTTTCCTGCAGGCCACCTCTTCCCGACAGAGGGGAGCCCACATTTGTAACCATCACTGCAGCCCGAGGGGCTAGGACCTGTCTCCTAGGACCAGCTGAGGACAAGCACGGAATGCCTCGCTGGCCGCACGGACTCAGCCACGCGGAGCTGGCGGTGGCCTCTGTCCCCAGGTCACCTGGCCCACCGCGGTCACAGCCCCCTGGGGCGCCAACCACAGGACGCCTCCCGGTGGCGCAAAGGGGTAAGACCCTAAAACTGTTCCCACCAGGAGCTTGTGAGGACTAAAGGGGATGGGCTGTGACGCCCTGGAGGAGAGAGGAGGGGAAAAAGGTCACAAAATCCAGATTTTTTAAAAAAGATTTTATTTATTTATTCATGAGAGACACACACACAGAGAGAGAGAGAGAGAGAGAGAGAGAGAGAGAGAGGCAGAGACACAAGCAGAGGGAGAAGTAGGCTCCATGCAGGGAGCCCAACCTGGGACGTGATCCCAGGTCTCCAGGATCACGCCCTGGGCTGAAGGTGGCGCTAAACAACTGAGCCACCTGGGTGTCCCACAAACTCCAGATTTTAAAGAACTTTATAGACAACGTTGTGATTTTGGTACCAACCACTCTGAGCTGCTCGGGTTCTCTCAGAATCTTGCTTTGTTTTCTCTCCTCCCTTTTCTTTTGAGGTTTAGTGACCCAGGCCCATCGAGGAAAGGGACCTTGAGCCCTGGGATCTGTGACCTCCTTGGCCACCTTAGACCCTACTCTGCACGTGCATTCTGCAAAGCGTTGCTGAACCCCGCGCTTGGGGTCGTGCACCCCACAGCGGCTCTCCTGCTGCTCCTGCAGGTGCAGCCTGGCCACCCCCACCCCCACCCGCACCCCACCACCACCCTGTTCTGATTGGCCTAAGGGCAGTCCCGCCCCTCTGCTAGTGAGTGGTTCTGACCGAGCATGTGGGGGCTTCTGGAGGTCTCCCCACGCACACAAGAAAGCCGCAAGGTGGGGTCTCTTTTCTTCCAGCCAGTGCCGCCTGGATGTGAGCCCCACTCCTGCGCCGGAAGCAGACGCAGGGGTGCAGGCGAAGGCCACGTGGCTTGGGACTCGCTATGACTTGCCCGAGGGCGCTCTGACCAAGCACCCCAAAGCTCCCAGCAGCCCTGCTCAAAGCCTGCACCAGGCCTCTCTGCGAATGAGGAAACCGAGGCCGAGGGCACAGAGCGGTACTTAAAATCAGGCGGAGAGAGCCAGAGTCCACCCCAGCCCAGATCCACCTGCCGCCAGCCCTGTCTACCTTCCGCACCCCGCCCGCCGCTCATCCAGAGGGGAGGGAGTCAGAACAGCCCCTCGGCGCAGGTGAGATGGGGACTGACGCACCCCCCCCCCCCCCCCCCGCACCTCTCCCTCTGCTCAGAATGCCCGGCCGTGCTCCACCAGGGAAGGTCTCCAGTCCTCCAAGGGCACCTCTGGGTTGATCCCCAGTTCTGCTGTGAAGGCACCACCCCTCGTCCGGCCCATGCCAAGCTCCCCGCAGCTGACGTCTCTCTTCTCCACCTGTGCCCAGGGGGTGGCAGTTCCCCAAGGTTGTGTCTTTCTTTGGGTTTTGACTTACCAGCGTTTAACTCTTGCTGCCCACCCTCAGGTCTCCGTATGTCCAGGAGTGAGGTCTGACCTTAGGGGGTGTCCCTCCTGCAGGCCCCGCACTGGCTCCCTGTCCCCTGTGCCCTGTGAGCCCAAGAGGCCCTTCCCCTGCGCCATAGGTGCTAGTTTCCACCCTCTGGGCCTCTGCTCAGCCATCGCCTCTGCCTACAGTGCTCTCCCTTTCTTCCTTTCTACCCAGTGGTATATTAAGTTCTGTCTTTTGTCTCCTTTAATCACCTGGGGACTCAGCGAGGGAAAGATGCTAGTCAATCTCATCTTTATGTCCCCACAGCACCTAACGCGGGACCTGACACGTAGATATTCAATAAATGTTCGTGAAACGAATGACTTCTGCTCCGACGCGAGAAGCTCGCAGGTACCCCATATTAGCAGGACCTACGACAAAACCTCCTTTGGCCTGCATCTCCCAAGGAGGTAGTATTGTGCAGGCAACGTGGTCTCATACTTTTTGAAGCTATTTAAATGACTATCAGTCTCTCTCATGTATTTTTTTATTTTAATTTTTATTTTTTTTCATGTTTTTTTTTTTTAACATTTATTGATTTATTTGGGAGAGAGTGTGTGCAAGAGGGGAGAGCGGCAGGGGGGGAGGGAATCCTGGAGGAGACCTCTTGCTGAGGACGGAGCCTGATGCGGGGCTCCATCCTACGACCCCGGAGACCACAACCCAGGCTGAAACCCAGAGTCAGACACGCGATGGAATGAGCTACCCAGGCGCCCCCTCTCTCATGCATTTTAAATAACACTTCATATTTGGCTCTTTCCCCCAGGCAGTGTGGCAAAGCCTAACCTGCAGCACTGATAAACCCAGGGTGTGCACACGTGCAGTAACACCCCCCCATACACGCACCAGGCAGGGCTGGAGAAGTGGGGGTACAGGCTGGGGGAGGGTGGCTGGAATGCACAGACACCTCCAAGACCTTGTCGCACTTAACACCCTTGACCTTCTGTCCCCACCAGATGTTAGTAGCGAGGAAAGGAGACCCTGAAGTTTGGCTCACTCTCCCCGCCTTGCTGCCAACAACCAATAGTAGGAAGCCGGGAATACTCAAGGCACAGGAGGATCGAACAAAGCTCTCACCCGACGTCTTTCCTCCCCTGCCAGCTCTGAGTTATAATCATAGGAAACGATTCGATGCTTTAAGAAAGTCCCCTGGGAGGGCGCGTTCCTAGAGTCCCGGGATTGAGTCCCACATCAGGCTCCCTGCATGGAGCCTGCTTCTCCCTCTGCCTGTGTCTCTGCCTCTCTCTCTCTCTCTCTCTCTCTCTGTCATGAATAAATAAATAAAATCTTTTTTTAAAAAAAAAGAAAGAAAATCCCCTGGGAGAGACCCTGTCACCTAATGGCTAAAAAGCACAGCCACTGGCGAGAAAGAGACCTGAGGTCAAGCACAAGCCCTACCACTTTCGGCAGAGGGTCGTCTCTTCCTTTGGCCCTGAGGGTGGAGCCCTTGTGAACGGGACTAGTGCCCTCCTGGGAGACCCGGTGTCTCTCCCGAACCCCTTCTGTCATGTGAGGACACACTGAGAAGTCTGGGACCCAGAAGAGGACCCCCCTCCAACCATACTGGCCTCCCGATCATGGACTTCCAGCCTCCAGATCTGTTAGCGATGAATTTCTGCTGTTTATAAGCTTCCCAGCCTATGGCATTTTTTTTTTTTTTAAATATAGCAGAGCAAAGGGACTGAGGCGGGCTTTGAGCACATTTCTGAGCCTCTCAAAGCTCTGGGTTCCTCATGTGGAAAACCTACCTTACAAGGGTTTGGACTCAAGTTAGAAATAGGAAGATGTTCCAGAAGCAGGAGCTCACAGGTTCTGCACGGGCTCTGGCCCCTGTCTCTTCTGGAATCTCATTCTGCAAACGGGGGGGGCGGGGAGCTCCTCTCTCTAGTGTCTCCTGCTACACTCCCAGACACAGAGATGACACGGAGAACTTGTGCCCATATTTGGGGCTCTTCCTCTCTCCTCCGGGGTTCACTGCCCATCACGCTGCACACACACACCCCCCCCCAGGGGCTCCCCTGTCCTAGTCAGGGCGCTGGGGGGAGAGGCTTAGCATGTGGGCTTCAGGGACAGATTGTAAGGATTTGAATTCTTTCTTTTTCTTTTTCCTTTTTTTTTTAAAGATTTTATTTATTTATTCATAAGAGACCCAGAGAGAGAAGCAGAGACACAGGCAGAGGGAGAAGCAGGCTCCCTGCAGGGAGCCCCATGCGGGACTCGATCCTGGGACCCTAGGGTCACGCCCTGGGCCGAAGGCAGATGCTCAACTGCTGAGCTCCCCGGGTGTCCCGAGGATTTGAATTCTGGCTCCACCTGGGATGTCCCACCTTTCCTGCTTGCCCTGAACCATTTGGGTTTGAGCCCCACAAGTCCTGCATCCCGGGAAACCTCTCAGTCTCAGGCAAAGGTGACATCTGGCCATCCAGACCCCACCACCTAATCGGCTGTGGTCCTGGCTGACGTCTCCCGGCACCCGGGGATCCGGGCAATTCTGCACTCACCCTTGGTGTCCGAAGGAAAGGAGGGAGTGCGTGGAGCATCCCGTCCCAGACGTGCGCTCTATGTTCGGGAACTGCTTAACCCCCTACGTCCACCAAAGGGCTCACCCCCAGGAGGCCCAGGCCCCCTCTCAAGCGGAGCTGCCCTCGAGGGCTATGAAGCATCACCCTCATGCTCCTCTCTTGCCTCCTGGTGGGAGGGAGCTTCGACGTGACCAAGGGGGGCGGACACCATGCCGACACCCCCATCTGGGTTTCTGAGTCCCCCTTCAATCCACACGCTCCCCAAGCGAGAGCCAACCCAAGGACAAAGGCGGCCACCGGGGTTGAAGGAAATGAGGAAAAAAAAGTCTTTCTGGGATATCAGGAGAGGCTGCAGGTGAGGGGAAGGCCAACAGGAGGGGGGCCGCTGCTTCTCTTCAGTGAGCGCGGAGCAGTTGTGCTCCTCCAAGTGCAGCACTGAGGGACCTGGAAGTCAGTCCTCCAAGCTGTGTGTGTGTGTGTGGGGGGGGGGGGGGGGGTTGCTGGGCCCATGCACCAGCAGCCCAGGCTCCACACCCTAGGGAGAACCTTCCAGGCCCCCTCGCAGACTGACATTAAGGTAAGAGGCACAGCCACCACATGGCCGGCTGTGCTAAGTTACTTTTCCCAGGGTGGCTTTCTGCATTTATTGCTCAGCACTTCACAGTTTGCTGAGGGTTTTAGAATTTTGAAACAACTCTTCAAGGTAGACAGGAGCAGAACCTCCATTTTCCAGAGGAGAGAAAAAACAAAAAACAAAACTCTAGGCCTAGAAGAAAGTCAAAGGGGTTTTCACAAGGCCTCACAGCCACTGTCCGGGAGGTGATGAAGAGCAGTGCTCTGCAAACAGTTCTCTCTCAGGGCCCGATCAGAAAAAAATGTTCTGAGCGATAAACCCAGTTTACGTGCACAGCGTTCCTTTATGAAGTACAGCCGTGGCTATTGCATCGGTCTATTAAGGCACCATAAAGCATGAAGAGAAACATTAAGGATGAATGAGGCCAGATATCATAACAGAAGGTCAAATATCTGCTTCTCCCACGCCACCGTCCATCACCTTGTACCATCAGCGAGCGGTGTGGGCCCTTTGGAGACACAAACCTAAATGCCTCCTGGAGACAAGCAGGTGTGCACGTAAGCGGGGCGGCCTGAGCGTAGGAGGGCCCAGGGTGCAGGTGCCTAGGGAACGGCCACTGGTTTGCAGGTTCAGTGGTGGCTCAGCAGGGAGCGGTGGGGACTGTGGCCGAGTGAGAGCAAATGTCCCATTTAAAGGACGCAGCTGCCTCTCAGCTTCAGTTGGTTGTTGCCACATGAGACTATGGGCCTGGGAGTCCTGATCCTCCAGTTTTTTTTTTTTTAATAGAAGTCAGAATTTCAGGTCTTTATGTGAAATTACACAATTTTAAGATGTTGACCACTGATTTTATTTTTTTAATGTTCTTTTAAAGATTTTATTTATTTATTTATGAGAACATAGAGAGAGGGGCTGAGACACAGGCAGAGGGAGAAGCAGGCTCCATGCAGGGAGCCCGACATGGGACTCGATCCCGGGACCCCGGGATCACGCCCTGGGCTGAAGGCGGCGCTAAACCGCTGAGCCACCCAGGCTGCCCTTATTTTATTTTTTTACAAGATTTTCGGGGTCCCCAAGGGTCGAAATCAGCTAGCAGGCCCCTGAAGCAAAGAGGGAACTCGGCCTTTCCTACACCTTCTGGCTTTTGAATCCTATTTCTTCCTCCAACAAGTAATTTAACTTCCCTGTGCTTCTGTTTGGGGGCCAGGAAGATGAAAATAATAATCATACCCTCCTTTGAGGGCTACGATGAGCATGAGGCACGCGGGACCGCGGAGGCTGGATGGGTGCGCCCTGCCCACTGCCATCCTGGCTTCTCGCGGCTCTGGGCTCTGGAGGCGGAATGGCACCCCGCTTCCCTGGCAGAAAGGCAGTGCTTCCCCCCCGGCTTCATGGGCCCCAAGAAGACTCCAGAAGCGCAAGCAATGAGCGGGCTGTCCCCGGGGGGCTGTGGCGGGAGGGGCTGGGGCGGGGGTGGGGGGCGCCCAGCAGGTGCTCTGCACTAGGCCGGGGCGCCAACCTGCCCCTGCCCCGGTCCTGCTGGGACAACTGGGCGGCCTGAGAAGGTACCAGATGGTCTCCGTCGACCCCGCCGCAGATCCTCCCTGTGCCCAGGAGCCCGAGGGCAGTGGGCCCCCCTCTGGTCCCTGGGGGGGCACCGGCCCGTGAAATGCACCCACGGGTGAGCGTACACCGAAGGAAAGGGGGCGGAAGGAAAGGGCCGGGGTGCATTTCCCCAGGTGCCCGGGGCACACAGGCTGGCCACCCCGCAGCTCCTGCGTGGCCGCTCCCTCCTCCTCCTCTGCCCCCCGGGGCGCCCCAGCACCCTTGTCACCGTGAGCCTGGCACAGGCGTGTCAGGGGGGCCTCGCCACGCCTCCCCTTGCCCTGACCGAGCCGCCTCTCTCCCGAGGCCCTGACCACTCCACAGACACCGCACGTGTGTCTTCACCTCGGAGCTTTGGATGCACAAGGCACTCAGTGTTGCTGGAATTAATTTGAAATCATAAGCTTTCCTGCCTCCCCCTCAGGCTGCCAGGAAATCCAATTATCCAGATCCCTCATCCCCTGAGGGCCCCGTCCGTGGAAGTCCATCCACGGACGGGCCGCTCCTTCATTCACGAATGTTTGGTGTGCAGCTCTCATGGACCAGGCCCCGATCCGGGTTCTAGAGATCCGGGTGAGGGGCGCCCGGGGGGCTCCGGGGTGGAGCGGCTGCCTTGGGCCCAGGGCGTGGCCCCAGGGTCCTGGGATCGAGTCCTGCATCGGGCTCCCCCTGGGGAGCCTGCTTCTCCCTCTGCCCGTGTCTCTGCCTCTCTCTGTGTCTCCCAGGAATAAATAAATAAAATCTTTAAAAATAAAAAATAAAAAAGATCCAGGTGAGATTGAGCAAGCAGCATCCTTGTCTTTTCAGAATTTACAGCCCCATGAAATTCTGTGGGAAAAGCTCCCAGAGGGACGACCTCTGAGGGGCCAGAGCCCCCCGTGGGTCCGAGGCCCAAGGGCCCCCGGGACTGTGAGCTTGCAGTCAGCGTTTGCAGCCGGCGGCGTGGGCTGTGCCCGCCCCCCCGTCCTCCGCAGAACGGGGAGTCCCCCCTAGTGGGGCAGCCGCGGAGACCAGCCCCATCAGCACGGCCAGCACCGATCCCCCGCGCAGGGCTCCCGGGGAGGCCACCATCTCCTACGGACAGAAACGGACTCCCAGGGGGCAAACCTGCGTGGCCTTCCTGCCCCTCCCTTTTATTTTTTTTATTTTTTATTTTTTAAAGATTTTATTTATTTATTCATGAGAGACACAGAGAGAGAGGCAGAGACACAGGCAGAGGGAGAAGCAGGCTCCCCGGGGGGAGCCCGATGCAGGACTCGATTCCAGGACCTCGGGGTCACGCCCTGAGCCGAAGGCAGACGGTCAACCACTGAGCCACCCAGGCGTCCCCAATTCATCCCTTTTATAACACCTATTGATAACGCCTTGTAACTTAGACTAGCATCCCGGGAGCGGGGAGGCCCTGGCCACAGCCCCAGCCTTACCCCTCCCTCTGCCCGTGCTCAGTGAGCTCCTGTCACACTGGCCGCCTAGCGCCTTGTGGCCACAGCACTTGCTCCTGCCTTCTCGCCTTCGCACTTTCTGCTTCCTTCGCCTAGAACATTCCTTCACCACCAGCTATCGACGAAGGCTTATTCTTTCTCTGTCCTCAGTTACTTTGCCCAAATGTTACCTCCAGGACGGTCTAGCTTCTTATTTTGCTTTCTTTTCCCTTGGAACGCTTATTACTGCCTGCACCATCTTATGTTGGCTTATTGTCCAACTGTCTCCCCCACCAGAATATCAGCCAATGAGGCAAAGACTGCATTTGTCTTATTCCCAGACAAATCCCCAGGGCCTGGATATAGCAGTTCAACACACCCAATTGTACCAATAGGTGTTTGAAAGAAAAAGAAATGAGATGAATAAATGGAAGAAATGAAATGGAATAGAATGAAATCAATTGAATACGAGGAAATTAAAAATGAGAGAAAAACCCATGAAAGTAAGAAAGAAAATTCTTTTTCGTGTCACTAGGACCTTTATTCTTAATTCCAATGTTGGACCTAAGAGTTCATCACTTCTCTTCCAGAAGCTCATTAAGCACCCCAGAACTTTGAGCGGAAAGCCTCTCCCCAAGCTGTCATCAACTGATCCCAAATGCAAGAACCCAGAAACTTGCAAACATTTTCTCCCTCCTTTTCTTCTTTCTCACCTGCAACAGACAAGATGAGCCCCACGACATTGACAACGAACCTAGATGGCCCCTGGCCCCCAGTGGCTCAACAGTTTTCGAATTTGTGATGACGTCAAGGCGACATGCATTGGGTAGAAACTGTACTTTGCATTGGGATCTTTTCCTGGGCTAGGGACAAGGGTTCCAATCCTTGTTGGCACTGCTGGGCAGGGCAGCCACAGCTCCCCGTCAGCCACGCGATCACGGGGGTCAACGATGATACACTCACAACCACCCTGGACCCACACAACTATTCTCTTTGTCTCTTCCAGTACAGTATTCAATAAATTATATGAGCTAGCCAATACTTTATTATAAAATAGGCTTTTGTGTTCGAGGGTTTTGCCCAACTGTAGGCTAATGTAGGCGTTCCGAGCACGTTGATGGTAGGGTAGGCTAGGTTAGGATGCTTGGCAGGGTAGGTGTGTTACGTGCATTTTTGACTTAACGATATCTTCAACATACAACAGGTTTATTGGGTCAGAACCCCATTGTATGTTGAGCAAGATCTGCAGTTGAGAAACTACTACACAAACGAAACCCTTTTATTGTGGGTAAAGAAATTCAGATCATCTGAAGACAGAAAAAATGGGGGAAGGGGTGTATACAAAAATCCTGCACTCAAAAGGACAGCCCGGTGCCGTTCACCAGGATTCTGAGTCAATCCATTTCTCCAGCTGCCGTGGCAACTCTGGAATTGTAGGCAAGGAGAGGAAGCGAGAAATAAAAAGAACCAGCTTTTTTTTTTTCTAAGTTTTTAATTTTAATTTCGGTACAGTTAACATACAGCGTTCCGTCGGGTTCAGGTGTACGATGTAGTGATTCAACACTTCTATTCGTTACTCAAGGCTCATTGGGATAAGTGTGCGCTAATCCCCTCTGCCTGTTTCACCCATCCCCCCTCCCAATTCCCCTCTGGTATTAAGAATGAATCGGAAAAAAGAGAGACATGAACCACCTTTCTCCTTTATTCAACAACTATTTTAGTGGGCTCACGATATAGCTGCCTCTCCTTTGGGAAATCAGACCCTAATCTCCAGCAGAATAGGGTCTAGAGGCATCTTCTTTTTTCTGGTCCTACAGATGCATTTGATGGAGAGCGTCTGTTTGAATCCTCACGACAAACATGCGGGAGAGAGGTCTCTTCTCTCATTGACGAGGGAACTAGGGCCCGGAGATACCGAGTAGTCACAGAGCGAGAAGGGGGCAGGATTGGAACCTAGGTCAGGCTGTTCCCAGACCCTGTGACCTTCCCCGCGCTGACCACACGGGATATTGACTCGCTTCACCCCACATTGACTCTCCCAAGTCTCTGGACGTAGAGCTTCCCTGCCAGTGATAGTCTCATTAATTCAACGGTCTTTATATTGATTGTCTCCCAGGTGCCAAGAACTGTGCTTGGCCCGGTGGCTTCCAGAGAATGATGAGTGAACTCTGATAATGATATAATTTAAGTGGAGAGAAAGCAACTCCTACGGGGTGTCAGAGCTCTTTCTCAAATTGAGTTACTTTTTCACTATTGAATAAATTGTAATTTGAAAAGCTGGTAAAAAGTGCCTTCTTTGGGTGAGCCAAGCCGATCAATATGTGCCATTTAAAATTCTCCTTTCTGCTTTTCTCCTTTTCAAGCAGACCGGAGAAAATGGGAACATTTGAGGCCTGAGATGACTGGGCTGAACTTCTTAATGGAATGTGGGGATTTTGTGTGGGCTTTTTTTTTTTTTAAGTGATTTGTTTCTGAAGAATAGGCAGCCCAGGGTAAGCTAAGTGGACTGCTTTCCTGGAGAGAGGGAAAGACGGGGCTTGCCTGAGGCCTGGCCACTGGTCGTGGGGGAAGAGGCAGGGGGAACAAGCCCTGCAGGAATCTATTGGAGAGGCGTCCACTCCATCGGGCCCCGGGGACCCAATCCCTGACAGCTGCCATGGGTATGGACCAACCACAAGAGCAGATTTCTAGAAAAGCAGGTGCCTGTTACGGGACACGCATACTCACATGCAAAACTTGGGCTGTCCATCTCCAAAACCTCAAATGGGCTCATTTCTGGGTGGTGGGAATATGAGTGACCTTTTTTTTTTTCCTTCCTGCTCCGCTGGACTGCCTCATATTTCCTCTAATAGACTTGTATCATCACCAACAGGTGTCACTGGGCTGCACCACACCCCCTCACTCTGTCTCCACCTTCCCTCCACCCTCTTGCACCATCTTCACACTTGATCTTAACCAAAAGGTCGAGAAGGAATATCATTCCTTTTTCAAAGTGATGATTTAAGAGAAAGTAAAAATAAAAAAGTTCTCTCCTGCGGAAGGAGCCTCGGTGTCCATCGAAAGATGAATGGATAAAGAAGCTGTGGTCTATGTATACAAGGGAATATTCCTCAGCCATTAGAAACGACAAATACCCACCATTTGCTTCGACGTGGATGGACCTGGAGGGTATGATGCTGAGTAAAGTAAGTCAATCGGAAAAGGACCAACATTAAATGGTCTCATTCATTTGAGGAATATAAAAATTGGTGCAGGGGAATAAGGGGGAAGGCAGAGAAAATGAGTGAAAATATCAGTGAGGGAGACAAAACATGAGACACACCTGACTCTGGGAAATGAATGAGGGGTAGTGGAAGGGGAGGTGGGTGGGGGGATGGGGTGACAGGGTGACGGGCACTGAGGGGAGCACTTGACAGGATGAGCACTGGGTATTATGCTATATGTTGGCAAATTGAACTCCAGTAAAAAAATAATTAAATTAAAAATTAAAAAAATAATAAAATTGATTCATTAAAAAGTAAAAAAAAAAAGTTCTCTCTCCCTCATCTCCTCTTCCGCTGAGATGGGTAAGAAAAAAATACCCTCTGTCTGTGGCCCCCTCTCTCCTGGCCTCCTCCGGGCTTCACTGAGAAGGCTCGGGGTCCGGAGCAGGGAAGGAACACCCCCGTCCTCACCCTGCGCCCCCGCCAGTCACTGGACATTTCCCTTGGGAAGGAAGCTCCGTGGGCTGAAGCGGGGACACCGTGGCAGGAACCAGGGGGACACAGGACAGTAGGGCCCAGTTTCCTGCTCCTGAGCCATGGAAACAGGGAGCCCAAGTCAGGCGGCCAGTGCGACTCAGCTTCGGGGACTTGCCGGCTTCTTCCCTGGGCCGGGGAGACGGCTGCCTCCCGCCCCGCAGGTGGGACGTGAGGCTCAGGTGAAGCCGGGAACGCGGAGGTGTCCCCAGAGGCCGCAAGTCCTGCACAAGGATTCTCCGTCTTACTTACCCTCTGGTCCGTGTTCTCCCGGCTTCTCCCGAGCCTGCCCGGTGGAGGCCCTGGCCCGCTGGGCGCTGCTCTGGGGCCTGCAGCCGTCACTCCTCTGCGCCTCGGTCCCCGCCTGCTCTAACGCCCACGAGCCCTCCTAAAGCCCACCCTTCGGCCTGGTGCATCCCTCTGCAGGACCTCCAGGGAGGCTCCTCGAGCAGGACAAAGCCCCCCAGTCCTTGGCCTGGTGGCGGTAGCCAGACCTCTGGCCGGGTGACACTCTTCCCTGTACAATCCATCCTTTGAGTGCTGCCAAGCCTGGCAACAGGATCAGCTGCATTCCCATAATTAGGAAAGCCAGAGGGAGGAGCTCCTGCAGGTGGGCCTAAGTTAATCACACGAGCCCCTTACGAGCGGCGCGTTTTCTCCGGCCACCAGCAGCAGAGGAGGATCCCACAGGCCACGGGGAGCAGGAACTTCGGCCCACAGCCACAAGGGACTGGACTCAGCCAGCAACCTGACGGAGCTCGGGCGCTGATTATTTTTCCCCAGAGCCTCTGGAGGAGAGCCCTGCCTGGCCGATACGGTGAGTGTGGCCCTGTGAGACCCTACACAGAGACCCCAGGCAGGCCTATCCGGACCTCTTACCCGCAGAACTGTGGTGCAATAAATGAGCGTCATTTCAATCTGCTAAGTGTTTAGTAATTCGGTATGTAAGCTCTTAGGTGAAACAGCTTTACCAGAATACCGTAGCCGGGGTGGCTTGATTAACAGCAGTGTATTTCTCATAGTTCTGGAAGCTGAGACGTCTGAG
The DNA here is from genome assembly GCF_003254725.2 of Canis lupus dingo. Classification (NCBI taxonomy): domain Eukaryota; kingdom Metazoa; phylum Chordata; class Mammalia; order Carnivora; family Canidae; genus Canis; species Canis lupus. Next base: position 32,145,715 of record NC_064260.1, on the reverse strand, counting down.
ATCAGGGTGCCAGCAAGGTCATGTGGTGGTGAGGACCCCCCTCCTGGTTTGCACATGGTCACTGTCTTGCTGTGTGGTCACGCAGTGGAGAGAGAGGTGGTCTCCCTGGCGTCTGTCTTTACGGGGCAGCGATTTCACCCATGAGGGCCCTCCACTGCCTCGTCACCAAATGTCATCACCCTGGGGATTAGGCTTCAGCATCTGAACCGGGGAGGAGAGACAAACGTTCAGTCTGGAACCGGCAGCAGTAGAACATTAATGCATTTGATAGTTCGAAGCCTTAAGGGTTCCTATCCAGCCGTCTCCAATCGGCCTCGCAAACATAAGTTACGAGTGACCGTGGGATTTGAATCTGGACCCGCATCACTTGCTGCCAAGCGACGCAGCATCTGTCTTCCATGTCCTCGTCTATATATCTGGGAATTCACAGAATCTTTCTCATGAGTTTGTTGGGAGGATTCAATGCAATAATGCAGCAGAGTGCTTAGTACAACACCCAGCAAAAGAAGCAAATGCTGCATAAAGTATTTTTTTCTTTGCACGCGGTTACATTCTCTGCAGACATCCCCTATAAGTCAAATGGGTTTATTTAGGAACCTCGGAAAAACATTTTCCGTGGCTTACATCATGCCTCCTTCCATTACTCTGCCCCCCAAATACCCATCCGGCCAGGTCTTGCTCGGATTCTTCCTTCCTCCACGAAGCCTTCCCTGACCACCTCCAGCTCCCGGTGGTCTGTCCTTTATACTAACTTCTAGAGTACCAGCGGCTGGTGCGAATTCTTAGCCCATCTCCTACCTAATCGCTTCAAATGATTTTTTTTTTAATTATAAAAGAAATGCCTGTTTGTCAGAGATAAGTGGGGAAATCTACAAAGGTTCAAGCAGGAAATAACTCACCTGCTGCCTTTGTTAATAAGATTTCCTCCCAGACTTCCTGTTTCAGTTGTTTGCGTATAAACATATACGTATGCAGTGGCCTCTCTGAGAATCCGTCCTCGGCCCAGCGCACGCAGGGCATCCATCTGCCAGAGAAGAGACTGGGATTTGTTCCCAGAAGGAATTCGAAGAGAAAACACAGTGTGACATTCAGCTGCCATCATGCAAAATAGGATCATGCTGGAAACCAGGGCAGCAAGAGATGTTTTAGCCAAGGTTCCTCTATTAGTTTTCCACAGCGGCTACAACAAATTACCACAAATTTGTGGCTTAAAACAACGCACAGTCATTCTCCAACAGTTCCGGATGTCGGAAGTGGGAAGCGAGTCTTACGGGGCGCAGAGCGTTGTTAGGGTTCCTTCTGGAGACTCCGGGAGAGGCCGATCCTTTCCTCTTCCAGCTTCTAGAATAGCCCGCATTCCTTGGCTCATGGCTGCACGTCTCTCATCTCTGCTCCCATCCTGACATCACCTTCTCCTGGCTTTGACCCTCCAGCCTCCCTCTCACAGGGATCCCTGGGATCCCACTGGGCTCACCTGGATAATCCAGGATAGTCTCCCCATCTTTAAGTGGCTTTCACTCAAGGATAATAGCAAAATCCGTTTTACTATGGAAGGTAACACATGCACAGGTTCCAGGGATGAGGACGTCCACCTCTTCCGGGAGCCACTGGTCTGTCTACCACGTGACCCTAGAACACAGAGCCTGGGGGAAGGATTACGTGTGTTTTCTTGTGCTGTGTGAACCCAGGGCAGTAAGAGCTGAGGACAAAGGGAAGGAAAGCAGCAGACGGATTGCAGAGCAAGGCAGGCCGGCGATTGCTGAACCGACGGTGCCGTCGGATGAACTGCGGAAAGCGGGTTGTCAGCAGGGGAATTGCTCGGCCCAGTGGAGGCCTCCGGGCCCGGTGTCTGGAGCAACTGCCTCTGGGAGCCGCTGACAGGACGGATGAGACCGAGTCTCTGTCGGTTCCCCTCTCACCTCCTCTCTCCCGTTGATCGAAGTCGGCTGCAGGCGGAGGTTCCTCCCAGCACATTTCTGAGTCGCACCGTTCGGGCCCCGTGAGAGGGACCTGGAGGCCAGATCCCAGGCCCTGGGCTGCGGTGCTGTCTCGGAGTCTGGAAGGGGTGGGAAGAAGCAGGGACCCTGGTCACCCGTTTGATCAGCCTCCGGAGGCCTGCAGAGGCGCCGAGGCCAGCGCAGCCATCCGCGGAGGCTGCAGATGACGCCAGCAGAGTCCAGTCAGGCGGGGACGTCCAGAGGGGCCGCGGGAGGACCTAACTGAACCCGACACCTGTCAGCCCCTGAATCCCTCGGATCCATCATCCCCTCCCATCATAGCCTCTTCCATATGAGGCCTGCGGTTGCTTTTGAGAACAAGATGCCTTCGTTCCTCCCTGAGAGGGCAGATAAAGATCTAATCACGGAGTCGCTCTGTGCGCAAGGAAGGCCGGTCCAAATTTCCAATAAAACTGAACTCAAGATCAACAGAACAAGGGCCATTCCCCACCATGCTTGTCCCAACACAAGCAGTGACACTCATCACCTCCATCCTCCCCCACCCATTCCAGGCCTCTCCCGCCCTTGGCCTGCACCTCGCCTGCCTGCGTTACTGGAGCTTGGCACGCCGCACCTGCTTACATGGAGAAGAGAATTTGACACTAGCAGTTTAGTATCTTCTCTCCAGGGTGACTTCCCTGGCGTTGCAACTCCAATCTGGAAATTGGCTCTGCGTTGCGTCAAAAAATAGGCGAGGCTATCTCCTTCGTGTCCACTGTGCGGGAGGAGGTGGCAAGAGGTACGGGGCCTGAGCATCAGGCACTGCTGCTTTTTGTAGTTCAGTCGTTAAGAACAATTTCAATCACGGTCCCCTGGTGCTTGGTGTCACGGGACCGAAACGGCTCTGCAAACAGGAATAATCAGCAGCTCCACGGTGGGGTAGAGGGGAGTTCAGGACACCTGTGGGGAGGCCTGGGTGTTCGAGAGGGAGCCTAAGGCTGGGAAGCTGAGCGGGGAGCAGTTATTAAAATAAAATTCACTTAGCCATAGCTACCTTTCACAGAGCACCTGTGCGCCCGGAGCTCTACGAGGCCCTCTTTTCAGAGTTGATAGGAAAAACCGCATCGAAAGAACCGCAGGATCTGAGCTAAAAATTATCTGCACTCCAGTCACCTAATTAAATCAGTATTTTTATTTCCCCCCAAACATACATATAGTGAGTGCTTCCTATTCATTATCACATCCTAGATACAATTTAGGATATTAATTTCCACGATTTCACTTTAATGTTTACCATACATAATATTTCTGTTCTGTGAAAATCACAGTTTCTCTCTTTCTTTCCTGACTCTCTCCCCACCCCCGACCCCGTAACCAGTATTAACAGCCTGAAAATACCTCCTATGTCTGTCTCTATGTTCACTGAAAAGAGTCACAGTGATGATAACAGCAGAGATGCACTTCCTGCTCCTACCGGGGACGCACTCTTCGGGCGGCGCGGGGCCGCACACCTGCTGCAGCTGCTCCGACCCTCCCCGCGGCCCGGTGGGGGAAGCCCTGGGGTCCTCCTCAGTTAACACATGAAGAAACTGAGGCCCAACAGATGCAAAATATTCAAAAATCTAAGCAAACATGTAGACATAAACCAAAGACGTCTTTTTGCTCACTGAAAGAAGATACAGAGAAAAAGCGGAGCGGACTCTCTTTCACTGCAGTAGCTTATCAAGAACAGTACATCACTGTCACCCTCTCCAGGTCGATAGATCCAGCTCTAACTCTTTTTTTTTAGGAGCAACACAATGCCCTGTGTCCAAGTGCGCCATCATTTATTGGCCCTTATTGATAGGCATTTATGTTGTTGGGGTTTTTTGGGTTTTGTTTTTTTGGTTTTTTTTGGTCACTACAAACGATGTAGCAATAAATAACGCAGAATATAAATCCTTAGGTACTAGTGCTTTTATTTCTCTAGGATGGAGTCTATGGACGTTAGTACCAAATCTAGAATCCTCCATATGAAATGACAGGCGCAGCCATGAGCTGAACCAAAGCATCAGACTCTTGAAATATTGTGAGCTCCCCTGAGATCGGGGAGAGAAGATATAACCATTTAGAAGGCCAAGAGGATGATCGCCAAAGAAGACACACAGCCCGGGGACCCCTGAGCTGGCCCAAGAGGAGGCCAGGCAGGGCCCAGGCTCCACACGTACTCCAGGCTATTTGCAACTCCTTCAGACATTGCCAAGACACACATGCAGAGCTAGTGCAGTCTTGCTGCCCTGAGGACCAAGGTATCCAGCCGCTAGTCTCAGCGTGCTCATTCCAAAGAAAGAAAGAAAAATCAGTAAAGCCACACCTCTCTCCTTTCTGCTTCTCTGGGAACCCTGGTCATACACCAGGGGACCCACATTTAACTCTGCACCAGATACGACCGCTTTATTATGTGTATCACTGGGCAGGGTAACATCATGGTGGGAAGAAAATATGAGATAAATGAGAGAGGTGACAAATAGCAATTAGAGAGAATAGATGTTCTTGACCTGCCTAGGGGAAGGGGAAACATTCAAATAAAATTAACAAGTCTGATATTTAGAAAAACAGATATATATATTCAAGTAGGAAAGCATCTTCAAATAACAATAACATTTAGAAACAGTACAGCCACTTAAGGTTTTTTTTTTTTTCTTGCATAACAAAAGGCCCAGAGATAGGCGGTTGCTGGGTCAGTGACTTGGCAATGCCAGGGCCATTGTCTCTGTGCAGTTTCTGGGTCAAAGGGAAGACCCATTCATAATTTTGCTGGATATTCCCAAATATCCCTGGGCAGGGACCATATTATTTAAACTATCATAGATGAAAGATATATATTACTAATAGAACCTATACCATAGATGAAAGATAAATATTCTTAACAGATAAAGAGCTTCTAAACATTGAGAACAAAACCACCAACAACCCTGCAGAAAAATGGTCAGGGTATATGGATGGTTTGCAGAGCGAAATGCAAATGACCCTTAAATATATGGGAAGAGGCTCCACTTGCTCAGAATATGAAAAATGAAAGTTAAAACTCTACTGAGATATGATTTCCTTCCTATCAGATTGGCAAACATCCAAAGTCTGACAACATGTTCCATTAATAAAATTCTCAGAAATGGGTTCTCATAAGTTACTGAAATGCAGAAGGATACAACCCCATATAGGGGAATTTGGACCATCTAGAAAAATGACAAATTCACCTACCTTTTGACATAGCAATTTTACTTTTTGGAGTCTAGCTGAAAAAAATAAACTGGTAGAAATAAAAATGAGACAGCACAGGATATCCACTGCCAATAATCATAATAGTAAAAGAATGGAAACAATCCAAAAGTCCATCACTGGCCAGTGGTTGAAAACACTATGGTGCATTCACACAATGGAGTGTTATAAAACTATAAAGTAAATAAGAAGGACCTAGGGATACTTATGTGAAATAGTTTCCAGAATATATTGTTAAGAAAGGTTCAGAACAATAATTATGGTATGCTGCCTTTTATTTAGAAAAAGGGGGGAATGTATGAATATAGAAACATATTTGCTTATCTTATCAGTAGGTAAGAATGGGGAGCACCTGGGTGGCTCAGTCACTTAAGCGTCCGACTCTCAATTTCAACTCAGGTCACGATCTCAGAGTTGTGAGATTGAGTCCCACGTTGGGCTACACACTGAGTGTGGAGCCTGCTTAAGATTCTCTTTTTCCCTCTCCCTCTGCCCTTATCCACCTGTGACTCATGCATGCACAAGCTCGCTCTCTCCCTCTCTCAAAAAAAAAAAAAAAAAGGTATTAAAGGACAAATAAACCAAAACCCAATAAGAATGGGGACCTATAAGGAGAGAGAAGGAATAGGATAGAAGGGTAGGGTTGGAACCTAGACTTAACTGCATGTAATTTGTTGTATGATTTTGACTTTGGAACCATGTAAATGTTTTAATTCAAATGTGAAATTAAAGATGAAAAGAATATTTATAAAAGTTGGGGAAACGGAAACAGTATTCGTATATTAGGTTGATGGTTCAGCTACCTGAAGATGAGTTATTGCAAATGACTCTAGAAAACCATATTTTGGCAGTATATCCTTATTTAATAGATTTTATTTATTTACTTTAGAGATGGAGAGAGCACAAGTAGGGAGAGGGGCAGAGGGAGAGAGAGAATCTCAAGCAGATCCCCCGCTGAATACAAAGCCAGGGGTTTGACTAGGGGTTCGATCCCACAACCCTGAGATCATGATCTGAGCCAAAATCAAGAGTCAGATGCTTAACTGACAGAGCCACCCAGCCACCCCCGTCCCCTTGGTAGTATATCCTTAATGGGATATATCCTAAGGACTAAAAAGGACTATGAGGAACCTTAAAACTGTGTTCAATGGTAATCAATCAGGATAGACTAGATTATTTCTATTGTGATAACAAACCAACCCAACTCCCGGTGCCTTTCAACCACTTAAGTTTCTTTTTCCCCCACATTGCCTGTTTATGGTATGTTAGCTACGGCTCTGATGTATGTCCTCTTCCCTCCATGACCCAAGTGGGTGACCAGCATCTGTCCGGAATACTTGCCAGACATTGAGGCAGAAGAAAAAGATACTCGGGCTCTTAAATCCTCTTCCTGAAAGCGACCCTTACTCTTATTCCATCTTTAATTGGCAAAAAAAAAAAAAAATCACATAATCTGAATTCAAAAACTCAGGGATGTATGTTCCTCTCTCAGCAAGAATCACTGGAGAGATTGGCATCAAATATGAGTGAAGATTAACACAATCTGACAAGGAGAGCAGTATGATTAGTATTTTTATTTTGAAACTACCACATTCATACTGTGGGATCAGCAAGTAAGTACTTTTATGAATGTCACTGGAAACCAAGATTTTCAGCCTAAGAGATGACAGACACAAGTATAAACCCAAATAAGACCCTGTAATCTTCCATTTTAATTGGAAATATCAATATGAACTCATAATGTATTTCTAAGAGAGAGAGAAATATGCCTCTGCTGTCCAAAGAAAAGTTGCTGAAGCAGAGGCAGCCCTGTAGCAATGAATGCATCTAATGCCTCAATTGTGATCTAAACACTATTTCCTTCGAGAAGAAACCAGGGTACACCTGACCTACTCTATGTGCACCCCAGACCTACCCAGTCCTGCTTTTTCCCGTTCCTCCAGGCCCCGGTCGTTTGCTCGGCTTCCTGGCCAGAGTGTCCCTGCGTAGGCTCCACTATTTCTATGATTGCAAAGACATGCTCACTGTTGGTGCTACAACGTCCGCCAGAGTGGGGAGAACCCTTTGCAGCACTGGCTGGAGAGGGACAATGATGGGCCTACGCACTACCTGAGGAGGACCCATAGAAGTTACGACATCCCCATCAGCTATCTGGAGGGGCCGGTGAGCACCACCTGCATGTCTCAGGGTATATACAGCACCATTTGGCACAAAGACCGGTAAAAAGGCGGTAAAAAGGCGGTAAAAAGGGAACACTAGATAGATACAATTCTTGCCTTTCTTCATGGTGGATTGCTCAGAATCACAGCAGTTTCCGGTGATGTCCAGTGACGCCAAGCAACCATCAGTATTTTTTTTGGTTTTTCTTTTTGCAAAGCTCCAGCCAGCTCAGTAATTACCACCTTTGTGATGACCCTCCCTCCTTTCTGGCGCCTCTCCCATTTTTTCATCCCTCTTGCTTTCCTAGGCCTGCTCAAGAAAGTTGAGCATATTTAAACTTAAATACTTAAAACTTAAATACTTGAGTTGAAATATTTTTTAAGATTATTTATTTATTTATTTATTTATTTATTTATTTATTCATGAGAGACACAGAGAGAGAGAGAGAGAGAGGCAGAGACATAGGCAGAGGGAGAAGCAGGCTCCATGCGGGGTGCCTGATGTGGGACTCAATCCCGGGTCTCCAGGATCACGCCCTGAGCTGAAGGAGGCGCTAAACTGCTGAGCCACCCAGGCTGCCCATATACTTAAATATTTAAACTTAAACTAAATATAACTAAAGTTATATTTAAATATATTTACTAAATATAAATATCTATTTGGTTTTTTGGAGGAGGGGGTTTGTATATTTTTTTATTGGAGTTCGATTTGCCAACATATAGTATAACACCCAGTGCTCATCCCGTCAAGTGCCCCCCTCAGTGCCCGACACCCAGTCACCCCACCCCCCCGCCCACCTCCCCTTCCACTACCCCTCATTCATTTCCCAGAGTTAGGAGTCTCTCATGTTCTGTATTTGTCAAATACAAATAAGTTGTTACAGCATGAATGTTTTGTGCCACGTTCTACTTTCTAGCAAAATTAGGCTTAGATAGTTGTCACTAGAAGTGACCCTTAAGAAGCAGGACGGGATTGTGGCGTTGGCTTGCCCGCCTGACCGAATGCAGCAAGTCTCCCATTGCTTCTGGTTGATGGAACCCCCGATAAGCAGTGATATCACAATTACTAAAGCTGTCACCTGCCGTTAATTGTTATGAAGTGAGGTTTTCAATTATCAGGTGGCTGTTACACTTGATTAAAAAAGGGGTGATAATAATTATAAAGACTGGCATGAGTCACTGCTTTTGAGGGCATTGGAAACTTTGAAAAAAGAGGAACTAAGCAGCTCAGGAATCATTCAGGTAGTTCATTGCTACCTCACGGTGCACTGTGAGAACCAGAGGGCCTGCGTGGTGGCTTCAGAGAGCTCGTTCCCACCACCGAAAGGCAGACAAGACATAAGCAGCAGACCCAGGAGCTGATTATAAAGGCTTGGGACTACGGAGGATGCTCACTGCGCAGCCAAAATAAATTTCCTACGTCAGAGTCAGAGCCAGGTAGAAAAAGAATGGGCTTCAGGACCGGGCACTGGGGGTTCAAGAGAAGGGGTGAATGAGCTTGAGAGTCTAGAATGTCAACAGTTCTCAGAATTACTCTGCTGGAAAAAGTAGCCCCATCCTGTTTATCAAAGGAGAACAGTCTCCCCTTCTCTGTTACACCAGAATAACCCACGATCTTGCCTGAAGTAAGTGCCCCACAGAACGAAACCTAGTTTTCTGAAGATCCTCTTCTGCTCATCTTATTGTTCACAGGCTGACAACCAGGGCCAGATCTCCGCCCAGCCCGAATGGGGAAGTATCATCCCCGCTCCAGGAGGAAATCGCCCACACCCAAAATAAATTCTAGGAACTGGCTGAGTTGTACCAGCAGGGACCAGGAAACATCTGTGCAGGTGGGTCTTTAGGATATGAGGCCGGCAGGAGAAGCAGAGCATGGGGGAACGGTATGGAGTCACACATCTACCACTCAGGACCCGAAGTTTTGACAAGGATTATCTGGAGCCCATCTAGTTACCTAAATTGGCTTCTTGAACCTTGTACGTGAAGATGACGGACAGTTAATGAGGTAATGATGTCAGAACCACTTTGGTAGAATATAAAGAAGACAAAAGATTCAGGTAAATACCAAAGGTAGAATGAACTTATTGCATGAGACCTGAGAATCCTTCACCTGGCCAGGTGTTCCTGGAGGACACACACTGCTTCCCTTACTGAGGCGATAAAGGTTTCTCTCGTGAGAGGTGCACCGGCTTCTTTGAAAGCCAGTTGACCATGGGAGATGTTACCATGGAACTGGGCTTTCTAATTCCAGGGGCACACTGGGATTCTGGAAGGGCAAGACCCCACACGGCAGGTACCACCGGAGGCAAGAAGCATTATTACTGTAGTTGCCAGGAAGGCCAGGGTGGCATTTGGTGTCCTTGACCTGCCGGGGTTTGAGGAGTCGGCTAATCAACCATGGTGCTCTTGGTCTGTTGGCCAACGAGGCAAGTGAACAAGAGTGTTTCCTAATTTTTATAATGAAAAAGTTCGGAGCGCTGGAAAACAGAAGGCTGATCTCAGTGGGCACGGTGGAAAATACCTGACCCTCACCCAGTGCCCCCCAGGCTCGTTCACAAACGCCTGGACCCCAGAAGGAGAGGCTGGATCCCCTTGGAGAAGGATCTCGTGATACCATTTTAAGAACTGTGCTAGACAGTTCTCCAGTCCTTCCCCAAAGAGCCCTGGTGTCTTTTGCCAGGATAACCGGAGGGAAAGTCTAAGGACCCACCCCTTGCTTATGTCTCTGGTTCCCAGTTAGAACTCTGACTGCAGGGCCTGCAGGTAATGAATATCCCTCACGAGTCCTCACCCCGGTTCGCTGGCTGATGGGGCCCTTTTGATAGGAAGGGCCGTGCGGAAGCCCTCCTCAGCCCTGGCCGACCCGTAAATCCAGAGCAAAGTGGCACCTGGACACGGATTATAGATGAGTGCTACCACCCCAGGCGGAAAGGATACAGGGACGGCAGCTCCCCTCACATCTCTGTTTAATTCCCATTTCCAGCCCTTGGAAGCGCAGACTCATCTTGAAGGACGGTGGCGGGTTACCGTAAACCCGATCGGTGGCAGCTCCGATTGCGGCCCAGCTGCCCTGCGGTTGTGATATCTCCGACACTTGACATGGGGGCTGCTGCTATGGCGGATTATTTCCTTCTTTATCCCTAATAACACAGAGGTCCAAGACAATCCACGGCAAGGAAAGCAACAGACCTTCGTTATCGTGGCTCTGTCGGGAGATGTGTCGGTGTCAAGGCAGGAGGTGCCGTGGGAGCCGGGACCACCTGCTCTCGTCGCTTACTCGCGCTGTCTGCCTTTGGTGGGGCCTAATCCGAATGTGTCATTTTTATCATTCAGTGGATGACGGCTGTAGCCACCCAAGCTGATGACTCACTGGGCTGGTAATACTCAGATCTTAATGAACATCCGTGGTTACGCTCTGGGTCCCAGGGTCAGGTGTTTAGTCTCTGGTAGAGCCCGGAATCGAGGCAAGGCCTGGCTGTAGAACTCCCAGGATCTGTGCTCCTGTGTCTCTTACTGAAGTTTGTTAGGAGCCTCACAGCATCGGGCCACCCCGGGTAGCTCAGCGGTTGAGCGTCTGCTTTTGGCTTATGTTGTGATCCCAGAGTTCTGGGATCGAGTCCCACATTGGGAGCCTACTTCTCCCTCTGCTTATATCTCTGCCTCTTTCTTTTTTTATAAATAAATAAAATCTTAAAAATAAAAGAAACCTCAGAGCATCATTAGCTGCCATAAATACCTCTCGTATTATCCCATCAGCTGGGTCACCCAGCCTGTGGGCCAGGGAAGCTTGCCTGTACATGTTGGGGTGTCCTCTTTTGCTCTGAGCATCCTCTGAAACCGGCATCCCTCCGAGTCCCTCAACAGCACTTGCAGTGGCTCTAGAAGCATTAGTATCATGTTGACTATAGCCAGGAAAGGACTACCGCCATGTTACAACCCCATGTAGAGGTGGTTCCCAGAAACAGTGGTGAAGGAAATTCTCCCAGCAGGCAGAGCTTCCAGAAGTATTTTGGCTTAATCCTTGGAAATACTGACTCCTTGTCAGTTGCAAATGTCTCAGCTTATTGGTCAGGAGTCAAGGGTCTGGAAGAAAAAAGACTAGAGTCCAAATACCACCTCCGGTGTCCCAACCCTGCAAAGTTCCCTCAGCTGGCCTGTTAGCTAACATTTCACAGTGCCATTCCACCATTTTTTATCAGTCTGGTTGTCCTTAGCGATGAGGTATGTGGAAGAGCAATCTGTGTTTGGTTTGAGCCTGATGTGTCCTTCGTGCTTGGTTATTATTACAGTGTGCTCTTTGAGTCTGCGGTCATGGAGTGTAGGGTTTCATGATGATAGATCGGGCATTTCCTCAGCCCTTTGGTGGCAGTGGATGGTGGCGGAGACACTGCATAAGATCAGGAACAGGGAAATCTGGGAAGAGTACATGAATGGACTCACGTGGGTAGATGCAAAATACTTAGCTGGTAACCACTGACTCCCTCCTTGGCCTCTGCAGGGCTTGCAGGGGGGGCCATGACCTAGGGAGCCATGGTGGCAGGTCTGGAGGCTAAGTGCAGGCCCCAAGACATGGAGTCCTTTTTATTATAGCTGCTCATGCTTCGAATGTCCAACGTGCCAGGAGCAGGGAGTGACTCTGGGCCCTCAGCATGGTCCCATTTGGGGGGAGATCCACTAGCATCCTTGTGGCAAGTAGATTATATCAGCCTCCTTCCACTTTGAGGTGGAAGGTCATTCTTGCCAGGATCACCACCTACTCTTGCCACAATGCCTCCATCAGCACCACCATCTGAAGGTTGACAGAACGCCTGGTTTATTGACGTGATATCCTATATCACATCGTCACAGACCAGAGAGCACATTTTACTATAAGACGAATGGGACATACTGGGCTCGGAACCACAAGACCCCCCTAGTTTTCCATGTGGTTCATCACCCCAAGAAAATCAGCCCCATAAGAGATGGTGGAAAGGCCAGCTCGCTGACACCTCGCAGGGCGGCATGTCTGGGCACGGTGCTTACTCTGAACCAGAGTGTGGGTCCAGAAACCAAGTGGTGAACACAGCATTGCCCCACATTCTCATCTCACCCTCACTGCTGTAAGATTCCAGTATCAACAGAGGTCTGGGAACGTAGACAGGGAAGCTTTGCCCAGGGCTCTAGTAAGGAACTGAACTGGAAGTTGTAGAACTGAAAGAGGTGGAAGAGGAGTGAGAGAGTGAATATGTCTTTTGACCATTGGACTGGCCGTGGCAGGGGGGAATGTATCTTGGTTTGCTAAGCCTCATTAGGTCTTCTTAGGAGACTGCAACTGAAAATTGCCTTATAGGATTGGACTCGTACCTCCCCTCCTGGGACGGGAGTGAGAACAATTCATTCCATATGAGATCTGAATCCTGGAAGAAGGTCTACACGTAGCCGAGAGGCACAAGGCGCAGAAGTACTTGAGCGCATCTCCTCGGCCCACCTGTACCAATGGGCCTTGCACACTTGTCTCGCTTCCTGGCCAACACAGCCCTAACAATAACTTACTCCGTCATCCCGGTTGTAAAGCTGTGTCATGTCCAGGACCAGTGACACCAGCGTACACTGAGGAGTCCCCATGCAGAGCGGTGACAGGCCAGGAGAGACCGCATAAACCATACACTGACTGGCCTGGACGTGTGGACACTGACTTCCCCTCCACCTGTGTGACAGGAGCCAGGAAACACAGCTCAGGGATGCAGAGAGGGCCATAGCATGTGACACAACAAATGAGAGAAATACAGAAGGCGAACTACCTCCCTTCTTCCCTCACCAGCTGGTTATTCTGAGAGCCCGCGGTTTCATGCCTCCTGTCTCAAGAGGTGCTGTCCAACCAAGCAGCTGGCTGTGTCTGCTGTGAAGCTGGGGCAGCCTGGACACGCCTGCCCTGTACTTCATCTCCCCCACACCCCCACCCACTCCTGACCTCACTTCCTTTTGTTCACCACCTTTGTCTCCCTGGAACTCACTCTTCCCAGCTAAGTGTTAGAATGTGTGCTTTCAGCTTGGCCTCTGTTTTCCAGTAAATCTGGATCAGGACACAAGGCTTCTTGGAAAAAATGATTACTGGTCTGGAGAGAGAAATACACATGATGAGTCTGGGGCATCCTGTCATGCTAGAAAGCAATGCAATTATTATATATTAATGTTCTCAGGTCAAAAGGACATAGGAGCCCAAGTTGTTGAATGGGCTCCCACTGGCCAAAGATGGGACAATTGGGGCATCAAAAGAAATGTTGACTATAATTGATTTAAATGCATCAGATATTTGTTTTAAATCATGAAGTGTTTTTTTTCAAGATTTTATTTATTTATTAGAGAGAGAGAGAGAGAGCACGAATTGGGGGGAAGGGCAGAGGGAGAAGCAGACTCTCAGATGAGCATTGAGCCCAACATGAGGCTCAATCCCAGGACCCTGGGATCATGACCTGGGCCAAAGGCAGACGCTTAACCAACTAAGCCACCCCAGGCACCTAAATCATGAGTTCTTAATGATGCCCCCCCACCACCACCATCACCAAAATCATTGGTGGCAAATCCACCAACTCAGTTTTGATAGTTGATCAAGAAAAAGAATTATGTATCTATTCTGTCTTTTTAATAAAAATTATACTTCAGGGGCACTAAACAGTTGATGAGGGAAAGTTCTTCTTTATAGAAGAAATCTACCTAATGAATGCAGCAAGAATGGTAGATTTAGAAAATCACTTGTGATGGTTAAATTTATAGTCAGGTTGACCAGGCCGTGAGGTGCTCAGAGACTTGGCTAACCATGATTCTGGGGCATGTCTGTGAGAGTGCATCTGGATGAGATTAAAATCAGCAGACTGTGTAAAGCAGATTGCTCTCCCCTTCGTGGGTGGGCCTCATCCAACCCACTGAGGGGCTGGAGAGAACAAAAAAAGCAGAGAAAGATAGAATTTGCTACTGCTTCTGTCTGACTAATGAGCTGGGACACGATTTTCTCCTGCCCCGGGTCAAAGATTTACACCATCGGCTCCCGTGGTTCTCAGGCCTTTGGACTCACCTTGAATCACACCCCTGGCTCTCCTGGGTCTCCAGCTTGCAAATTATGGGACCTCTCGGGCCTCTACAATCACATGAGCCAGTTCTTCCCATTAAATCTTTATCTCCTGGTTGGTTCTGTTTCTCTACAGAGCCCTGACTTAATGCTTCACCACTTTGCAAATCCAAATAAGAGATTTGGCAGTGATTATCAAGAAACACTAACAGGATTAGATAAAAGGTTGATAGGGAGCTTGATAGTGGAGGGTTGAGACAGACATGTCTGAACCCTGTGATCCTCGTTGACACCGCAGGAAGTGGGGGAAGCAGATACTCTCTTCTTGGAAAGTCATGTAGTAGATGACACCGCCCATCAACACGGAGCCTGCACCCGATCAAACCTTTCCATATGAGAATTTACAGGAAATCCAGGGGATCATGGGAGCCGGTTAAATGACAACACAGTGATGCATCAGGCGAACTCAGAATGTGAGAAGTTCTACAGGACAAATAACCCAATTCTTCCATCAAAGAAAGGTGCCGTAAGAGCTCTGGCTCTTGATTAGAACATCCCACCTTCCCCAGACGGTGGGGGAAATTTCAGTACAGACCAGGGGGAGGGGATGTTGCTAAGGAATTTGTAAAGAATTGTTATCAGGTATCATAAGGCATCATCGTGCTTATAAAAAATAATGCTTTTTTCCATTCTAGATGCATACCGAACTATTCTTGGGTGAATGGTGTAATTCCTGGGATTTGCTGTAAAATACTCTAGAAAAAATAAGAGACACACAAGATATAGATGAAGTAACAATGGGAAATGCTGGTAATTGTTGAAGCTGCGTGATGGGCACAGGGGTTCACTACACCATGCTCTCGACTTTTTTGTGTACGTGCTGGTCATTTTACCCTTTGCCTCAGGTCCATTTTCTGTTCTTCGCCTTGCGCTGCACTCGGGGGCAGGGGGGTGCCTTGATGAGCTCAATCACGCGGACTTCTGTGTTAGCTGGTTGGTGCAGCTGGGCAGGTGCAGCCAGTGGGGGGTCACCGGTGGTGCAAAAATCAGACAGGATGCTTCGTCCCCTGGTTCCCCTCCACCTTCCCGCGGTTCCAGTGGGAGCTCTGTGCTGCCACAATGGTGGTTTTCATTTGCTATAAAGCAAAGAGGAGCTATGAGGCTGACTGGCGGCCAGAGACTGGGTGGTGTAAACAATAGGAATCTATCTTGCCACAGTTCTAGAAGCTGGAAGTCCGAGACCCAGGTGCCGGCGGGATGGCTTTCTTCTGAGGCTGCCCCCCTTGCCCCCCTGGCGGGTGGCTGCCTCTCCTTCTGTTTTCACGTAGCTTTTCTTCTATGTGTTTGTGTCCACATTTCCTCTTTTTATAAGGACACCAGCCCACCCGAATGACCTCTTTTTAGCTTACCTTTATCGTCAAATCCTGTCACATTCTGAGGGAGCGTGTTCGTATGTTTCATAAACATATGAAAATTTAGGGGGATACCTTGCAGCCCATAGAGCAGGGGTCAGCAAAGTTTCTCTGGGATGAGCCACATAGTAGCTATTTTAGGCTTTGTGGGCAATACAGTCTGTGTCCCACTATTCAAATCTGTCACCGTAGCACAGAGCAGCTGCAGACAACACGTCAGTGAGTGAGTGTCGCTTGTTCCGTTCAGACTTTATTTACAAAAACAGGCACCAGGCCAGGATTGGCCCGTAGGCCAGGGTGCAGTGGCCCCGGCATCCGATGATTGTTCCTGTTGGGCAGTCCCTGGGTCATGTGTTTGTCTCTCCACGGTCTCTGCTAATCGGTGCGCGTCACACGTTTCCACTCGGGTTCCAGAACCCTCACTACACTTTCCCTCATCTCTGTATTCCATTCTCTTCCAGTAAACACCTTCTGGGTGTGCCATGGTTTGGGTCAGGACACTCACTAAAACATTGTATGTTTGAAGTTTCCCGTAGAAGAATCACAGTGAAAGAAAAGGCCAGGTTGGGAAGGGAAGCCTGATAGGACGCGGTTCCTGGTTGTCGAACGCTTCGAGCAGGGCCTGGCCCGACAACCTGGCAGTGCTCCACGGTGCCAAGCAAGACGGGGCTGATCCGGGCAGGGGGCACGCCCAGGACATAACCAAGCCCGAAGATGGGCCACGGTCCCCAGCTCATATCGGCTACGCTGGCATTGGGTTATACAGGCTGCCATACGGACCCAGGTGGGGACAGTCACCCGGCAGGCCCAGTGCAAGGGGCAGCCTAGACCAGCCAGGATCCAGAGGCCACCCTGTACCCCTGCTGCCACACAAGGTGGCCACATACCCAGGCGTGAGAGACTAAGGCATTTTGCTTACTTGCTGATTTAACTGAAAAGGAGAACCATGAAGCCTAAAAACTTGCACCGGACCAAGTCATGGGACTGGACCTGACAGTGTGTATCCGGCACCCGGAGCCCCTGGGAAGAGTCGCAGTGGTCACGATCAAATATAGAAACATTTGTCTGTACCCACAGGGGAAGGGTGGCAATCTGGGGACCGGCCCCACTGGACTCAGCCTCCAGCCCCGGAGCTTCCTGGAAAAGCCTGAAACAGGCTCGCCGGGTGAAGGCCTGAGAAGATAAGCACAGGCTTGAGGATCGGAGCCTGTTGTGTCCGTGGAGCATCACTGTTCTCACCTGGAGTCCTTCTGTCCCCCCACAGAGCATCACCTGGCCTGTCTGTCCCCACAGAGTGTCACCGTTCTCACCTGGCCCGTCTGTCCCCCCACAGAGCATCACCCTTCTCACCCGGCCCGGCGAGAGCTCTCTGGGGCCCTTCCCTCGGGGCCCCGTTCCCATTCCTGAGCTCCCCCAGCCCCCACTCCCGAATGCCGCCGCACGGACGGGGTAGGATGGCAACATATGGCCATCAGAGGGCCACCAACATTTGCTCCATGCAGGGCTACGCCAAAGAAATTGCTCAAAGTAGCTGCCATTACTGGCCTCGTTCACGTACCCGGGCCCTGCAAGTGCCCGACGGGGGGCAGGGGCTCCAAGCCCAGGGGTGGAGCGGTGACAGGAGAGCAGGAGCCCATAACGAGCGCCTAGGCCCGTGTCTATGCACACACACACACACACACACACGTGTGCCAGGTGTACAGTACACCTGTAACACCAGGTAAGGACAAGTGCTTGTAGATGAAAATAAGGGTGGGCGCCTCACTGTCTCAGTCGGTGGAGCATGTGACTCCTGATCTCAGGGTCATGGGTTCGAGCCCCCACTTTGGGTATAGAGATTACTTTTTTTAAAAAAAGTTTCTATTTATTCATGAGAGACACAGAGAGAAGCAGAGACACAGGCAGAGGGAGAAGCAGGCCCCTCACAGGGAGCCCAAAGGGGGACTCGATCCCAGAACCCCAGGATCACACCCTGAGTTGAACGCAGATGCTCAACCACTGAGCCACCCAGGGGCCCTATAGAGATTACTTTTTAAAAATGTTTTTTTAAAAAAACCCACAAACCACAAAGGAGGGTGAGGGGAGGGAGACCATCGGGGGTCAGCGGTGCTGTTCTGCTGCAGCAACAGCGGACACGCTCTTTCTGTAAAGGCCCAAACTGTGAATATTCTAGGCTTTGCGGGCCTTTTGGCCCCTGTTGCCCATCACCAACCCCCAGTCCTGAGTAGTCCCCTCCTCGGGCTCTGGGGAAATCACCTACCCCCTGCGAGCCTCCTCCCGAGTGACTCCTCCACTCCGAGGAGTCCCTCCGTCAGGCGGATGTCGCAGTGTTGCCCGGAGCACCTGCAGAGCACATGGCACAAAATAGACGCGGTTGAGGCTTTCATTGTGATGACCACGCGCCTTCACGGCTGCAGGTGATGGAGGCTGACGGGTCCCTCGTCCTGCCCTCACACCAGGCCCAGCTGGACAGACCTCTCTGTGCCTTGATATTGGGAGAGGCCGGACCCGGACGGCCCACCGGGTCAGAAGCAGCCCCTTGAGGAGAAGCCGAGCCCCCGTCCACAGTAACTTAACTCATCCTGTTTCCTCCCTCCCAGCAGTCCTGCCCCTTTGATAGAAAAGGAGACCGAGGGTCAAGGGTGACCAGAAACACTCTCCATGACACTGTGCTGCTTCCCACCATCTGGGGAGGGTTCCAGTTGAAAAAGTAGCAGATCAAATGGTCTAGGGATGGAAGAGAAGGGATTCTTCTCCTTTGCCACCCCTGCCCCAGGCTGCACTCCTGCCCCTGAGGTGCCCAGGACCTCCAGGGCCATGTCCCTGTCCTTGCTCCCTCCTGCGCTTCTGTGCAGATCCTTCCCTGGCTCCCTCCTACCCCATGGACACCCACCACTCTGTGTGCTGTCCTTGGGGGCCTCCCAATCTACTACTGACTTGGGGATGAGAAGAACTCCAGCGGGGGCATTTACATTTTAGCAAAGGTTTCGCTCCTTTGAGGGTGGGCGAGGTGTGTCAGGGGGCCCCCTGGAGAGTATTTCCCTTTGCTGGGGGAGTGGAGAGAGAAGCTTTGTCACATTTTGACAGATGAGGATACTAAGGTGCAGAGAGTTTAGCATCTAGCAATGCCTGGTGTTTAGATCACGCCAGGACACGGGCCACGGCAATCAGGAACATGAACCCCATCACATGGGCCAAACGTTTAGCACAGGGGCGCCTGAGTGGCTCAGTTGGTTAAGTGTCTGCTTTCGGCTCAGGTCATGGGATCGAGCCCCACATTGGGCTCCCTGTCAGTGGGGAGTCTGCTTCTCCCTCTCCCTCTGCTCCTCCCCTTTGCTCATGCGCGTGCTCTCCTTCTCTCTCTGTCTCAGTTAAATAAAATCTTAAAAAAAAAAAAACAAAACATTTAGCACAATGAGTGTTGGTTACCTGTCCCTCCCCCCTTCCCGTTCCCTAGCCTCAAGCTGGAGATGTCTAGGGAGAGTAAGGAAGGACAGTTGAAGCAGGCAGGAGGAGGGAGGACTTGAAATTGAATCTGGAGGAGAAAGTTAAAAAGAAGGTTATTTGCACAGATATAGTGCACACTCACCCAATCACAATCTAGAATTTGTCAAACCTAACCCATTTGCAAGAAGTCCATTTACGGACGCCTGGAAACCCCACTGAGAAATCTATTTTTGATCTCCGTTTGAAGATTTATTTAATTCCCAGGGAGCGTGGCCCAGTGGCAAGATATTTCCAAGAAAAGGGAGGGGAACCTAATTCTCTCTTTGGTTTAATTTTGTTCCAGAACACTTGTGAAGGTTCAAATCCAAGGGGAGAAAAAAAATACCCTCCTACTTCAAGCAGCACGGCAAGGGCAAGAGACAGAGCAAAAATTCCTCTGTAAAAAGGGGCAGGTGCAAGCTCGCCCTTATTTGCACCACTTTACAAGCGTAGAATTTGCTTGAACTTGGAGGGGAAGAGAACTGCCAAGGGCAGATGGAGAAGACGGAACAGACTGAACCTCTTGTAAAAGTCTTGAGAAAGTTTGTAAAAGTTTGAGAAAGAGTGTACTTAACTGGAAGAGGGATGCTTGGATGGATGGATGGATGGATGGATGGATGGATGGATGGACGGACGGACGGATAGGTAAGTAGGTGGATACGTGAAGCGGGGAGTGTGTGTGTGGATGTGGATGGGTGGGTGGATATGTAGGTACGTGGATGGGCAGACGGATGGTGGATGAATGAGTAGATGGGAGGAAATGAATAGAGGGACATATGGACAGATGGAGGGATGGAGGGATGGGGGACGGATGTGGGGTGAGGTGGCTGGATGGGTGATGGAGGATAAATGGGAGGAGAGGGGAACCCGGTGGCTAGCTAAACCCTGCTCATACTTGAGTTTTCTTTGGCCTGTATGGTGTTTTAAAAACATTCGAATTAGTTGTTTTCATTTAAAGTGCAGAAAATTTTATCTAAAATTCTAGATTTCTTCCTTCGCAAAAAGCAGAAGCTCTGGCAAAACCAGGCCCACATGCCTTCACGGTGACAGACCAGAAGCGGGGCGAGGCTGCCCCTTGGGGTGGGGTGCGCGCTCCCGGACTCCGGGGTCC
This sequence comes from Canis lupus dingo, assembly GCF_003254725.2. Lineage (NCBI taxonomy): Eukaryota > Metazoa > Chordata > Mammalia > Carnivora > Canidae > Canis > Canis lupus. The sequence goes on along the minus strand of NC_064260.1, from coordinate 32,125,307 downwards.
CCACCGCTCCACGCGAGCTCAGACACCTGCCTGTGCAGGGCAGTCCCTACCTGCCCGGCGGGTGTTTGTCCGTGAAGGGCCGGTTAGGAAGTGGGCACGTCACACGCACACTCTTCAGGGGCTCTGCCCTCAGGCCCTTCAAGAGGCTTTCCCTGCCCTTCTCGTGGCTTCCACTGCCGTAGCGGGTCTTGGAGGGTGGAGGTGGGGGTTCCTCTCTCGGGTCCCCCAGCCCGTGGTCCCTGCCTCCTTGCACACCCACTCAGCGCAGCAGCGCCCCTTATGCGGAGCTGGGCCTCCCGTGCTTCCAGCCCCACGGGGAAGGCCGGTCCTGTGCGGCCACGCGGTGAGCGGTGGCCTGATGCTCCCCACAGCGCAGGCGCCGCCCTCACTCCACCTGTCATGCATCTCATCGCCCAGGTCCTCACAGGAAGCAGAAGGGGGAGTGCGTAAGTCAGGTACTGGGGGGGGGGCGGGAGGGGGAGAGACAGAGCGACTATATCCTCGTAGCCTTTATTACAGGGCGTTGTTAGGATTGTTCCTTTTTTTTTTTTTTTTTAAGATTTTGTTTATTTATTCATGAGAGACACAGAGAGAGGCAGAGACCCAGGCAGAGGGAGAAGCAGGCTCCCTGTGCGGAGGCCGACGCAGGATTCGATCCCAGGACCCTGGGGTCACGCCCTGGGCCGGAAGCAGATGCTCAACCGCTGAGCCCCCCGGGGCTGCCGGGATTGTTCCATCCTATTGATACTCACGTCCTCACTCTCTCACTGGGCCTTGTCTGTGAATCGCACGTTGTCACGGGCGTGTGCGTGGTGTACGTCGGGCTCGGCACTATCGGCCGGGGGTCTTGGAACACCCCCCACCCCCGTGGATAAGGGGAACAACTGTTTGGAGACCTAACCTCTTAGCAAGACCACCTACCGCATTTCGGGATCCGAGTCCCACAAAGCTCTCGGACCCTGCACGTCAGCTCCGCACCCCACGCAGCCTGGAGTTTCGCGGAGGGCTTTCCCCCGAGGCAGGGCATAAACCCACAGTTCTCTGCCTCTGCTCGTGCCACGTCCTCTGTCAGGAACGCGCCTCCTCACCCCACCCTGGCCCGTCTGGTGAGGTCTTTATCCTTCAGGTCTCCACTGAGGCGCGGCCGCCTCCTCCTCTGACCACCGTCTCGGGAAGAACGAGATGCTCCCTTCTGTCCGCCCCCATCACTTGGACAACTGAACAGGCACAGCCCCACGGGACCGTGTCCTCCAGCCACCACGCCACTTTGCCTGGACCCTCGGGGCTGGGCCCAGCTCCCGGCCCGGGCTGGTGACCACCCACGGTGCTGAGTCACTGGCTACGCTGTGCTCACCTGGTCACTGAGGTGTTTTGCTGAAATGTTTCATTGCCATGGCCCCTCAGGCTGTGCGCCCCAGAGAGCACCATTAGCAGATGGAGAAGGAGAGGAGGCCCCGGGCTGGGCAGTACACAGCAGGTGCACCTGCCCACGGCCCATCCTGGTAGATAAACCCCAAGAACAGAGTTAGCCCCCTCAAGTTCAATCAGGACGGATGCCACCCTCTTTACTATGTGACTTCGGACAAGGTACCTAAACTCTCTGCACCTCAGTACCCTCATCCGTAAAAGAGGGGTGGAGTCCCTTCTTGCTAGGTGCTATGAGAATTCTACTGAACAGTCTTTGACGCCACCATCATCACCACCACCACCATCATCATCATCACCACTGTCACCATTATCATTACCTCCATCATCACCACCATCACCACTGCTGCCTGGCAGTTTGGGATTACATCAATCCTAGATTCCAAACACCTATTTGGTCCCATATCCTACAGATCCTGGAGATCTGGGTAGGATTGGCCTGGATGCCCCCTCTCCTGCTTCACTATCTCGTGAAAGTTCAAAGACTCCCCCTAGGATTTCTCAGATTCCCGGGAGTTCTATCTTCAAGATTATTGCCTCCGTTTATGCCTACGAGGGTCCATATCACTTTAAATCTGATGGGAAATTCCTTCCTTTACCTACCTGCACTCACACAATTCCTCCTCCTAAGCATCTGTGGGCGTAGGAGAGTTTCCCCCATCATGGTGTGGCTCGGGGGAGAAATGGAAAAGAGTTTTGTGGGGGTTTTTAAAAAGAATTTATTTATTTATTCATGACAGATACCTAGAGAGAGAGAGAGGCAGAGACACAGGCAGAGGGAGAAGCAGGCCCCCTGCAGGGAGCCCGATGCGGGACTCGAGATCGTGGGACCCCAGGATCACCTGAGCCGAAGGCAGACGCTCAACCACTGAGCCACCAGGTGCCCTGGAAAAGAGCTTTGACCACAGACTTGCAAACAACCTCCAACTCAGCCTAGCGCTTCCCAGGCTGGAGAGGTCTCCCGGGCCATCCCACCAAGGGCCTGTCTCCACTGCTCTGCCCTTGCCCCCAGCTCCGCACCTCCTCCTGGGCACCTGCTTCTTTCTGAAACAGAGGGACACCCGCTCTCCTGGCCTTGCTCAGAGCAGGTTAGCTTTGTCCTCTGTCACTCGGCTCCTGCCAACACGCATGCCCCTGGGATGTTGCCTCCAACTCACGTATAATTCATTTCCCAAGAGGAGCCCTGGGCCCAGCTTCTCAGGCCCTGAAATCCCCACCTTGGGCTCCTCCACCCGAGCAGGGCAGCTGCCCAGGCCTGCCGCCTGTCTCGTTGCCCAGAACCTACCCTCAGCAGGGCCACGCTCGGGGTTTCAGGCTATTTAGTCACTCTCCTGAAATTCGTAGTGATTTTATATTTGAACGTGGGTTTTAGAAGTGAAGACCCATGGGTCTTCCCTTCCGCAAGGCTTCGAGCCTCAGCTCATAGTCCTCCCTCCTTCCCCCTCCAGCGCTCCCAGGACAGGTTCTCATCTGCTTGCTCCCTGCCCCCCGGGACCCCGGGCCTGCCCGGCCCCCTCCTCCCTGCCGCTGCCCCGTGACCGATGCCCACCTTCGTCTCGGGGTGGTGACCAGGTTGTAAATAGGAGGTCCACGTTTACACGAATGAATTCACTGAAGGTATAAAAGAACTTGGCACAAAGATGTGCCATAGAAGTTCTTTTTTATGCTTCCAGGTCAAAGACCTTTCTGGAACACAGCCCCGTGTGCGGACCTCTCCAGGCCTCTGGGCTTCCAGTTCCCCTGCTTGCGAGTGGCTCCTCCATTTCACCCTGGTCCTTCCTCCTAGTTACAGTTGGGTATTGTCTCCCTTCCCCGGGGCGCCACTTAGTCCGGAGGCTCCCACTCGGATCGAAGGCGCGTCTACTCTTGTCCGTTCTTCTCCTGTGATGCACTGGGTGCGGAGCTCCACCTCCTCCCTCGGAGTCCCGCTCTTCCACTGTGTTTTGGTTCCAGGCCTTAGCTCCCCACAGCGTGTGAGCTGGTGTCTGATGCCAAGACTGTTCTCCGGGCCCGGCCCGGCCACCTGCCGGCCCACTCCTCCTAAAGCCGAAGCCGCGTCCCTCACGTCCTCACTTCAGCCCATCTTTCTAGGAGCGCGGCCCACAGTTAGTGTTCTCGGAAGCAAATTCTCCCAATGACGGAGGGTGACTAGTCACCCTTGTCCCTGTTGCACCCAAGACCACCTTCTAGGTTCATGAGTGGTGCGTGGACTGGCTGTCCTTAGGCGAAGACAACCGATCCCCTACAACCAAGGAGACGGGGCTCAGGGTGCCACCGGGACAACTTGGGGGAGAGGGAGCCCCAGAGAGGAGGTTAGGGCACAGCAGGTGCTCTGAAACTGCGGCTACCCAGGGCCACCAGCCATCCAAAAAATCGGATTCCTTAACATTTAATATTTATTGATTAATGGGTGGAAAATAGCAGGTTGATTGTCTATAACTAACTCATACAGAGTCTCAAAAATTAAATAAAAGGGAAGTAGACATGAGAGGCAAAAAGCAATTTCCTCCAAAAATTCGATTTGTTGTGTTCTCTGCATCTGATCTCCTCTGGGCTGCCCCTGATTTCCTCAGGACCTCCCAAACCCCCGGACTCGGCTCGTTCCTGAGGCCCAGACGCTGCCAAGGGCAGTGAGGCTGGCTCGGCGGAGGGCTTCCCGGGACACTTTCCCTCCGCCCACCCGGGTGTGAAGGATGATCAGCCATTACATTAATTCCCCATAAAATATCACTTAGGCCAGAGCAGGTTAGCTAAATATGAGGCCTTAAGGATTCTCAAGAATTAAGAGCTTCTCGTTTGGCTCTCACAAAGCAGAAAAAGGCGGGGCAACGGGCCCAATTGTGCAGGACCCCCAGGGCTGCCCCCAGCCTGGCCTCCGCCGGCATCGTCGCAGTGAGGGGGTGAGCCTCCCTCCCCCACCAGGCCTTCTCTCCACCCACTAATCCACAGGTGCCTCCGGCTTAGGTGGACATCAGTGGAAATCTAGACACTGCCGTCCTCCTGTCCCCCGGATCGAACCCTGCCTCCAATCTCTGCAGACTTTAGCGAAAGATGCCAGGAATGTGGAGGACGGAGAAATGTGGGGTTTGATGAAAATGCTCTGTTAGAGGTACCGCAATGATAATACGCAGATTTCTGTCTCATCATCAAAAGAAGCGTGACATTCACTGTTGTCTCCCAGGTGGCCTCTGCTCTAGCTGTGCTGGTTTCTGCAGTCTTCAGACCACATGCCTCCACCTCAGGACCTTTGCACTGGCTGCTTCCGCTGTCTAGAATACTTTCCTCTAGGTAACAGCGTGGCTTGCTCCTTCACTTCCTTTGGGTCTTGACAAATGTCACCTCCTCCATGAGGTTCTCCCTGCCTGCCTTATCCGACGTTTCAGCAGCTCTCCCTCCCTGGGTCATTTTATCCTCTTTAGCCTTGATGATGATTTTCACTTGATATACTTTGCTATTTAACTTGCTTATCTGTTTTCCCTGAGGGAAGGTAAGTTCCTTGAGGCCAGGGATTTTTTTTTCCACTTCATTCGCTATTATATCCCCAGCAAATGGAATAGTCCCTGGAATACAGCAGGTGCTCAAGAAATGTTTGTTGATAAATGAGTGCCTTGGAATCGTATCTGGGTCCAGATGTGTATTTGGCCGGTTAGAAACGGTGACGCCCTGGAGCACTGTGTCACCTCTCTGAGTCTCGATGTCCTTGTCCATAAATTGGGTATGATATCTGGCCTGTGGGTTTCTTGAGAAGGGCCAAGGAAGTTGTGCACAGAGAGGGCTGAGCACGGTGAAAACAGTAAGTGGTGGACACTACCGAGAAGATCGAGAACAATTTAACAGAAACTGAGATAAAAATAACAGCCTCCAACTCTGCCTGGATTGGGGATGGCAGGCCAAACAACCCTCCAATGCAGGGTCTGTGTGTGCATGTGTGTGTACTCGTACACACGTCCCATCCTTACAGAAGTTGGGTTTCACGGGTTTGCATCCTCATCGCGGTTGTCCCAGGCTCTCGGCTTGGACGTCTGTGCAAACACAAGCGTGCCAAACACCACACACATGCACACGTGCGCACAAGCATGCGGAGTCACACGCGTCCCCACCCCACCCCTGGAAGGGCTCTGCTGCAGGACAGCTGCCCCGCGCTTGGCAGCCCTGAAGGCCTGGGAGACAAGTCGCATCCTCACGGCCTTGGCTGCACTCGAGTTCCCTCCTAGATGCTGCCCGGACCTAAGCACGGCCCTCTGTCCCTCCTCCCTCCTCAGACGGGGCCTCCTGAGTGTTCTAGAAGGGGCTCACCCCTTCCAGACACAGAGCCAGCCCCGGCTGCAGAGGGGAGTGAGGGCACTGGGTGCACACATGCCCATCCTGTCCTCAGGCATCACGGACACGCAGACTGAGCAGGAGAATTGCTGTGGAACCAGTGATTCTTTTTGTTTTAAAAGACAAAGACTTAAAAAAAATTAAAAAAAAAAAAAAAGACAAAGACTTAAACAAAAATTAAAAAAAAAAAAAAAAAAAAGACAAAGACTTTCTGAAGGACTTAGGCACCCAGGCCGGGCACCCCAAGGTCCACACCGGGACACAGCTTTCGGGGAGAGAGCAGCTGGAGTCGTCGTGCGGCCCGCAGCATCCCCACCCCGCGCTGCCCTCCCTGCCACAGGGAAAACAGCGTCCTGGGAAGAGCACTGGCTTCAGAATCAGGCAGTTTGGGGGACAGAATCTCAGCTCCAACACTCGCTGACTATGAGAATGTCAGCAAGTTATTTAATTTCTCAGAACCACGGTTTCACCAGCTCTCAAATGATCTGAACAATAACTCCCTCATAGTGTTGTTGGGAGAATTTAAGTCACAGCCACCATGTATTACGGCTCAGGTTGTGCACTCCACAAACCCCAGGGGCCACCATTGACATAAACTACAAACCCAGTGATGGCCCTTGGATTGGGCAGGTGCAATGTAGTAATATAGGTGTGAAATAATGTGTTAGAAGCTCCTCACACAAGCCTGGCACCTAGTAAGTGCGGAATAAGTGGTGGCCAGAGCACCAGTTTATTAATTATACCTTTAACTAATTCACAGGACACCCACATAGCCTTTGACGACATAATAGTTTCAGAGTAGGCGGCTGTAGACCACTTCGGTGGTGATGGGGCTATGACGTCCCCGGGGAATCTATTTGCATGGTTCTTTGGAGCCCAGAGTTCATGAAGTCGGACACGGCCCTCTGCTTACTGGACATTTTCTTGGTGAGCGATCCGATATCTTGCAGTGCCAAGGATGCGTGTGCTCTTGGAATCTTTTGGTCTTAATGAGCTGAGGTTTGATTTACGTGCAGTGTAATTGCCCTTCCCCATTAAAATAATGTGCTTTTTCCCCTTAAATTAAAACATAATGCACAATGTCCAGTTAAGCAGGATGACCTTTAAAAAACAGCCTCTTTTAAAATCAAGTCTCCAGTCCCGGCCCTTAGCCCAAAGCCACCCCTTCCGCACCCTGGCAGAGATGGGGGATTTCATTTCTGGCAAGGTCAACCTGTAGACATGAGACACGGCCAAGAATGGCAGAAGAGGCCTATTAAAACAGAGGGTTTGCATTCTGAAGAGTTGTACCCTCAAACATGCTGCCCTGGCTGGCTGACGGCCAGACCTAACACCCCCACCCCCAATCTAGGAGGGAGCTTTGCGGGTTCTAACCAGCTCAGGAGAATGGCTTTAAAACACAAGCATCTAGGAGTCCCCCCTGAGACGGCCCTAGGTCCTAGCCAGTGTGATGATGGAGAAGCCCAGCAGCCACCGGTCACACCGACAAGTAGAGAACTTCCAATCAGCAGTCTAGAGCCTCTCTTCTCGATGTCCATCAGACATGAAGGAACAGGTCTCGACATGGAAGACAGAGACTTAAGATTCAGATTGCTATCTGAAAAAAAGAAGAAAGAAAGAGGAAGGAAGGAAGGAAGGAAGGACGGACAGGAGAAAGAGTGAACCAGGCAGAGGGGAGGAAAGGGAAGAAGAAAGGAAATTTAACTTGGAGACAATTCAAAGCAGGAAGCAAAATAATACTTTGCCCAAATTTCAATTAGCAGCCATAATAAGAGAAGATATCACAACTATAAAACAAGAATAAGTGCTTACAAAAAGAGAAGAAAGCCTAGAAATAAAAAAATGTGAGAGCAGAAAGAAAAATGCATTGGGCGGATGAGAAGATATGGTCGATACAGAAGATACAGAAACTCAGACATACAAACAGGGGGGAAATGAGAGAAAATGGGACAATCTGCCCGGAGATCCAAAGTCCAAATAATTAAGAGAGAAACATGGAGGGGGAGAAACATCAAAGAAGTAATAGAAGAACATTCTCCTGAACTGAAGGAAGATTGAAGGAGCCTTTGAACAGCCCAGCACAACGAAGGAATTCTCACATCAAAGCCTGTCATTCCCCCAACCTCAGATCACCAGAAGTAAAGATCATAAAAGCTGTCTAGGAGAAGCAGTTAGAGATCAGAATGGCATTTTACTAGAACAGAGCAATGCTTTTAAGATTCAGGAGGAAAATTATTTCCCACTTGAGTTCTATACTCCACCAACTACCAGTGAGAAGCAAACGTAGAGTGGGGACGTTCTCAGAAATTCAGGGTCTTCACATTTTTACCTCCCATGTACCTTCTCAAAGAGGTGACTGAAGGACGCGCTCCATCAGAATGAGGGAGTAATGCAAGAGAAAAGGATGGAATCGGCAAGTCATCCAACCCAGAGCGGGGGAGAAGGAATTTTCAGGAGGCCAGAACAGGGAAGAAGACCAGGAAAAGAGCTGTATAAGAGGAAAACCACTCCAGAGTAGAGCAAGGAAAGGAGAGGTGTCCAGGCAAACTGTTTCTAGGGGTAAAAAATGAAAGTGAGAGTAGCTTGACATATTTGAGTGTATACAAGGTCCTTTTAGAGTTTTTATTTCACATTAAAATTTGTTTTTATTTAAATTGAATTTGGTTAACATATAGCAAATTATTAGTTTCAGGGGCAGAGGTCAGCAATTCATCAGTTGTGTAGAGCACCCAGTGCTCATCAATCACATGCCTTCCTTAATGCCCATCACCCCCTCACCCCAGCCCTCCAGCCCCCTCCCCTCCAATAACCCTCAGTTTGTTTCCTATAGTTAAGAATCTCTTGGGACATTCTATAGTTTTATAGAAGATTTCACCAGAAATGTGAAGAACACTAATTTTTTTAAAAAGCAACCAAGTACAAGAAAAATAAAACACTGTCCAATTACTTCATATAACACTAATACATTTTTCTCTTCATAATGCCTCTTGGAAAACTATACCACTCTTCAGACAGCAAGTGTTTCCTGCACTTCATTTTATTTTTGCTGTTGGGATAACATATTTTCTCCCAGAAGCAGACCAAAAATAAATGCTATAAGAAGTGATAGTTCAACAGTGTAATCTTAGGCAATGACACACTTGCCAACTGATTCAAGTTTCCAGTCAGAGACCAGCGTACTGGACAAATGTGACATACTTGCCACGTTTGGATAAGCCCCAAATGTTCTGTTATATAAGGAACATCAAACCAGAAAGACCTTCCACGGCACTTCTGTTTGTTGGGTTGTGCGTGCTGTTTCTACGTGATCTGAAGCGCTCTCATATTTAGCCTTTATTTCACTCCAAAAGCATCTACCATACTCCAACTTTAAGTGCGGCCCTAGTGAAAGAGAACCATAAGCTTGAAAAGGTTGGTGAAGAAGATGGTCCTTGCCTTCTAGAGAACGGTGCTCTCCTCCGACCATCAAGCGCTCGAGTCTACTCTTGCTTATTCAGCCAATAAAATAAGCCTTTGTTACATCACATTTTATATATTAAGGGTCTGTTTACTTTCAACTTACTGTGTATTATTTATTTAAACTCGTTTTTATTATCCAGTGATATATTTTTCTCTCTGTGAAAATCGTGTGGGTGTCTTGAGTTGGGTTGGGATATAGCAATGTTTTCCCCATTTAAAATCAATGCAACCATTTTTTCCCACCTAACAGCTTTTCACTTAGTGGTGGGTCAAATTAAAGTCTTCAAAAGGTTAGTTCAATGGGAGCCTAATTGGCTCAGTCGGTGGAGCATGCAACTCTTGATCTTGAGGTTGTGGGTTCGAGCCCCATGTTGGGTGTTGAGTTTACTTAAAAATAATAATCTGCAGGGTGCCTGGGTGGCTCAGTTGGTTAGGCATTGGACTCTTGATTTTGTCATGATCTCAGGGTCCTAGGGTGGAGCCCCACATCCGGCTCCCCACTCAGCAGGGCTTCTCCTTGTCTCCCCCCCCTCACTTGCTCGCATACTCTCAAATAAATCTTTAAAAAAATAAAAATAAAAATCTTCAAAAAAAAAAAAGGTATTTAGGAAAGGAGATGTAAATACACAACTTGCCTTGATGGTGAGCAATATTTATATTGATCCTAATCATGAAAACAATAGGAATTTGATAAAAGAGGTGATTTAAGTCACGTAAGGCACATGCGAGCAGGAGGGTTGTATTTGAGAGTACCCTGTCAAGGATGAATCTCTATCTTCCTTGTTGGGAAGTCAACATATGATATGGAAATCTGGAAAATCAAGAACTGCAATATAAAGAAGTTATTTAGAAAAATGGAAGAAAAATGGAAGTAAATACAAGGAGAAGCATTTAAAAGGGTTAAAAGTGGTTGCACCTGAAGTTAGGACGGCGTGAAGAGGAGGCAGCGACTGTTTATTATAAGCCTCGTGAGACTGACTTTTATAAGTAAGAAATGACTTTGATAAAAATTAAAATAGTGTTTAAAAAGTTAATAAATATTCATCAGGAAAAGCTTGGAAAATACACATACGGAAAGGAGACTAAAATAAAAGCCATTCATAGCGTATTAACCCAGAAGCTACAGATGAAACATTGGTACATTAGTTTTGAGTCTTTCCACTCCACATACATAAATACATGTTTTTTAAAAGTGTGAGATCAGGCAGCCCTGGTGGTGCAGCGGTTTGGCGCTGCCTGCAGCCCCGGGTGTGATCCTGGAGACCCTGGATCGAGTCCCACATCAGGCTCTCTGTATGATGCCTGCTTCTTCCTCTGCCTGTGTCTCTGCCTCTCTCTGTCTCTATAAGTGCAAAATCTAAAAAAAATAAAAGTGTGAGATCATATTGTTAATATTATTTGCAACATGCATTTTTTGCCCTAAAAGTGACTGTGGGGAACTTTTCCATATCTGTATTCACCCACTACATCATTTTAATGGCTGACTATTCCCCATTATATGGGTGATGCTATCATTTATTTAATTCAACCCAACATTAACCATTAATTATTCAATCAGCTTAATTCCTCCAGCAAACAAATGCAACTTTAGGTTCTTTTGGAACAATAGCCAAAAAGAATTTTCTCTATTCTGGATTCAATTGTTGCCATCCATCGTTTATTTATCTATTTTGCTTTACCAGCAAAAGAGTGAGATATTTCACTTGCTCTGAGATGTTCCCCTCATGATTGACACTGTTTTCCCTTTTTATTTTAATTCTCTCCCTCAATAAAAGTGCAAATGGGATGCACGTGGGGTAGATGGCGGTCCTCGCCTGCCAGGGTCATTCTTCACCTTCAGGTAACAGCACCTATTTTCCTGGGTGGAAGCCCACCTCCCTCCTCCCACGATGCTCACCCATGTGGTTTGGCTGAAATGGATCCCGCCGTCGGGTCCGGCCTGATTCATGTTTCTGGCCTCAGTGAATGGTTAGAGACGGACGTGTGCGCAGAACTGAGGCAACCCCAGGACTTGAACAGGAAACCTTAGGGAAGAGGAATCCTCCCTCTTCTCACTGGGCTCGCGGAGCTGATGGAAGGTTAAGTCGAGAGGGGCTGAAGGCCGTTCGCTGTTCCACAGGGAGGGCCTGCCTGCGGATAAAGCCAAAGAGGGAGACAGATGAGCCAGAGGATGTAAAAAGTCGGATTCCTGATAACACCGTTTGAGCACTTGGCTCCAGCCACACCCGACGTTCTTGCAAAATGGTTGTATGAATCAACACATTTCCCTTTTCCCTTCATCTCTTCTGGTTGGGGATAGCATATACTCCAAGCCATGAAACCCAAATGGTACAGGGAAGGAGGAAGTGAAAATTCAAGATTCCTCTCCTTAAGCCCACCCGCCCATCCTCAGGCCAGACTCCCCACAATGTCTTATCGCTGCTTCCAAAATGAGGCTGTGCACTTACCAACAGGCTAATTTTCTTAAATATGTGAAGAGGGTCACACTATCTACATTATCCTGCCAACCTGTTATCCTCTACTTTACCCCGAGGGGAAGATTGCCTCTCCTTACCACACCTAGACATTTTGTTCATTTTCCCCTAAGCCCTGTGCGGACACGCCTCCTATTCTAACCAGTCCTGTACTGATGGCCATTTATGTTCACCCGGTTTTTTACCATTAAAAACCAGCTGTGAGAGGCATCCTTCTTATAGAGGGACATGGGGCAAATCCAGAAAGCTGAAGAAGCTAACGCTTCTGGTCCCTAGTCACCCAGGCCCCTTCCAGGTTTGGTTTAGTGAGGTGTATGTACGTAGTTTCTAGCTACACAGCATAAGAACAGCTTCCAGACGTGCTCCCACTACCAGCCTCTGTGCCAACTAACGAGGCCAAGATACAAAGGTTCACAGCCATAGGCCATAAGTCAGTAAAACCACGGCTGAGGACAACAGGCCGGAACTGTGGGGAGTAGAGGAGAAATGGTCCAAAATGTAGAGAGAGCCAGAGGCTACTCTGCAGAACGTTCTTCTGGTCATCACAGGCATGAAAAGGGCTTTATTTTTCACCAAAATCTGTCAGAAACATACTTGATAATGCAGCATGTATATACAGCTATTAATGTACCATATGCTTTTCTCTCTTTTTTCTTTTTGATGGCATCACGAAGAATAGAATCCATCAAAATTTCTGTCTTTGTAGAGCACAAAGGTATAGCGAGCACACAGTGAGTATGTCTGTGCAAAGTGGCATGTTTTATGCATCACCACTATCAATAATAAAAAACAAATTTCGATTGTGCTATAGGAGAGACTGAATTGTCTTCCTCTTCTGAAAATCTTTCAAAATTGTCATCACATGTATAAAAAGTGATCAAAGAGTATGTAGCCAAAAGAAATGTAGGGGGAAAAAAGCATAATAAGGGTGCAGCAGACAGTAGATTAATAAAAATATTGTGTCGCTTTTCTGAATGTTGTGATGCTTATGGTATTTGTCGGCTTTTAATAATTTGATATTTTTGTAATTTCCCTTCTCATTGTAAATAAATACTACCGTACCTGACTCGTAATTTTTTAAAGAAGCACTCAAAAATTGCATGAGCTTCAGGCGCTAAAAAGCTTGGATCTGCACCTGCAAAGTGGCTGAACACGCAGGCTCTGAAGCCAGACTGTGCTGCTTCAGGTCTCAGCTGGGCCACTGCTGTAGACTGAATGTCCGTGGCCCCCAAATTCAAATGTCGAAACCTCCAGTGGGATGGTATTTGGAGGTGGGGCCTTTGGCAGGTGATTAGGTTGTGAGGATGAAGTTCTCATGGGTAGGATCAGTGGCCTAAGAGATACCCCAAAAAGCTCCCTTGCCCCTTCCAGCGAGAAGATAGGCACCAGTACTTGGCCACGTGGACACCTTGGTATTGGACTTCCAGCTTCTAGAGCTGTGAGAAATAAAATTTTGTTGTTAATAAGCCACCTTGTCTATGGTAGTCTGTGACAGGGGCCCAGAGAGACTCAGATAGCCATCTATCAGCTCTGGGGCACAGGGTAGGTGACTCCACTTTTTTGTGTCTCAGTTTCTTTATCTGTGAAATGAGGATAAACAGAGGGTTTTATGAGGATGGAATGAATTAATACATCTATAGGACCTGGGAATCCATAAAACTCCATATCAACTGTGCTTATTTCTTATGCACTTGCGTAGATATCTCAGCAAGATAGGTCCCTAGAAGTATAAGGGCAGGGTATTAATTTTAATTAAGAGTGCCGAATGCTAAACCACCCTCTGAAAGCTCTGCCAACTTGGCCTCCCACTATTTACATGGTGACATATATGAGAATGGTGGAGGCAGGAGACCCATTCCAGGTGAACCTAAGGCTGGGGCCCTTGCCACATTCCGCACTAGTCCGGGTCCCTGAACCCGTCCAAATCAAGCTGGGTGGTGGCTGCTAAGAATGCCGGGCCCTGCTCCCACTGAGCTCATCCGCGAATACCATGAGTAGCTCACGTTTACCAAGTACCTGGCCTTGGTTGAGCTTGGTGGCCGTGTAGGTCAGACAGGGTGGGATGGAGGTTACTCTTTCTTGGAACAACTTGTGGCTCAGAGAGGTCAAGGAGTTATGTCAAGTGACCCCAGCAAAGAGGTATCAGGGACAGGAGAAAGGATTTAGGTCTTTTGGAAACCTAATTCATTTCCCACTGTACCTTGTTGCCTCTCAAAAATCCTTCCGTTAAAATGAAATAAACCCTTTAGAATGAAATATATTCACAATGAAATATACCCTCGTCTCCAAGTTGGTTGGAAGAGCAGGCATTAGGCTGTATTATGTACTAAGAGTGTGCTTTTTAGAAAAATAAATTTAATTGCAAGCCTCTTGATTCAAATCAAATCCACTGTTTTAAACTTTCAATTATGGTAAGATATAGCTGTAGAGAATGTGCTCTCCATCCTAATTTGAGACCTCAGATGGCAGCTTCTTTTGTACTTCTATCTTTAAAATCCTGCCTCCCCCGCTCCCCCCACCCCAGTCTTGTTATCTTCTCTCCGACTTAGCAAACAAATCTAGTCCAAAAATTAGAACTGACTAAATGCCTAAGGGAAGAAAGGGAAGAGCTCAAAATTGGTGGAGTCTGTTCCCACATGTTCAGACTAATTTAACTTTCTCACATGACAAATTAGAAAGGAAAAGAAAAATTTGCATAGAAGGACAATTAAGAATAAACTAAAGGTGTCACTCATTCCAAAGGAGGACAGGATCCCATAATTTATTTGTACGTGGATGGAGTAAGTCTCTGGCAAGAAGGAGCTCATGGGTGGATGCTTTTGTTCTCGTGTGTCACCCAGCAACTGGGAGCTTAATCACAAAGTGAGCAGCAACCCACAGTGAGCTGTGCCTCGGGCCTCCTCTTCAGCAAGCGGGGTTAACAACCATGTTAGTGTGTCCAGCTCCATGCTGTCTAGCTGATGGAAAATGTGAGAATGCCCAGGGCTTCTGAGAGTACATTCAAGTCTAACAATAGATGATACAGGTAGGTAGGTAGGTAGGTAGGTAGGTAGGTAGGTAGGTAGGTGATAGATGATAGATAGAGGTATAGGTATGGATGATATATAGATACAGATAAAAATGAATCAACGAAAGGCTCCTCAGCAGGGGGATTTATTTGGATGTGCAACCTTCTGGCTCCTCCGCCACTTTCTCGCTCGCTGACCCTGGTAATTTCTAGTAACTATCTCTTTCCTTAAAGCTCCAAGAATACTCAAAAGACTTGTTCTGCAAGTGTAATTACGGGGTAAATTTTTAACGTGCAGGACTTGGTATGCAGTGGCCACTTATTTTTCCAGCTGCCATGGGAAGTTTCTTTCCCTCCTTGGCAAAGAAAAGATGCCTTAAATCATCCAGAGACTCGCCTCTCAAAATGAGCTTTATGAGCACTCAAAGGTCAATGAACCCTAAGTAAAAGCTGGCAAGCTCCCTCCCCGCTCCCTGATGGACTAGAAGAAGAGAGAAGACACACAGGGTGGGGCCTGAAATTGCTGAGCATCTGGTTGTTAAGTATCAGCTATAATTATTTTTTAATAATAAGTAATAGAAATGGACTCTGGTTATTTTAATTAAAAGGAAATGTGGGCATTTATTGCAAGGATTTATGAGAGCACAGAGAATCCTAGGAAAAGCTGAACCTAAAAATTTCATCGAGAGTAGGAACCTCAGCAGCTCTGGGAGTCTGGGTAGCAGGAGCTAAGCATGATGGCCAGTCATATCAATGACTTGCCTGCAAAAAATAAATCTGTTCAAATTATTTTCCTAATGGGCACCTGGGTGGCTTAGCGGTTGGCTAAGGTCATGATCCCAGATCCTGGGATCAAGTCCTGTATCGGGCTCCCCCCGGGAGACTGATTCCCCCTCTGCCTGTGGGTCTCTGCCTCTCTCTTTGTGTCCCTCACGAATGAGTAAATAAAATCTTTTTTAAAAAAGTATTTTCCTATCAGTTTGCTCCACCCAATTCATATTGGTAGATGAAGGCATATGGTTAGCTCCACCTTGACCCAGGCCGGGGACACAAACAGTCGTTATTCTCCTAAAGCGAGCTGCTATTATTTTTTAAAGGCCAAAGAGATGTGGGCAGGCAAAAGCAACAGAGGGCCGCTATGCTTTAGTTTCTGTGTGTACCCCAAAGAAAAGGATATGTCATCCCACGTGCCACTGGGCCCTCCCAAAGTTTTGAGGCCCCAACGCAATGGCACACCCCGTACTCTATTTCCAGGCACTAAAGATTGTCCATAGGAACAAAACTTCCCGGTGCCTACCTCACACATCAAGAACAAGATCACCTAAACCTTCGGAGGCAATAGGGGTGCGGCGTTTGGGCAAGTGAACAGCTCATCACGGTGGAATCAGAGCCATGGCAGGGAAGTGCACTGGCCTGACCTTGACTCCGGGAGGCTCAGGGAGGAGTTGAGGGTGGGTGAGGAGTTGGCATCTATAAGAGAGAATGGGATGTCCGAAGGCAGAGGAGGAGCAGAGGAGGGAGGCTGAAAAGGACTGGGTAGACCAGAAGCAGGGGGGTTTGGGGCAGACTGAGCGCTTGGCCGCAGTCTTAGGCAGAGGGAAGAGCACATGTCTCTGCACCGCCTTTGACGTGGTCCTGGAACCCAGTAGGTGTGTCAGGGCGCCAGTCTTAAGAGGCATCTTAAGAATCTAGCTCTCGGGCATTAAGTGTTTCATTTGCCACCGTAAGCTTCTGCCACGGCCATGAGACCGTGCCCAGCTTGCCTGCTGGTCCAAGGAGGATGAGAGACACGTGGAACAGAGCCTCCAGGCCGATCCACACGACTGCATCTAGAGTAGACCCTGCAGCCAACCCCAGCTGGTGTGTGTTTGCTTATTTAAAGCAGGCTCCACACCCAGCATGGAGCCCAGTGTGGGGCTTGAATGCATGACCCTGAGATCAAGACCTGAGCTGAGATCGAGAGTCAGACACTTAACCGACAGAACCCCCCAGGTGCCCCAGCCAACCCCAGTTTAGGTCGCCAGACCCCAGCTGCCATAGCCTGAGGCAGAATGGCCCCAGCTGACCTCGAGATCCATGAGAATAAATGAAGGCTGGTTTAAGGCATTGAGTTTGGGGGTGGTTTGAAGCAGCATTATTGGGTCAAGGTTTGAGGGATAAAAGGGTGACTAATGAAGAAGCCTAAGAAAGGACTAGAGAGGTAAGCGGAGATCTACTCATGAAGGGCCCTGTAGACCTGAGCTTGAACTCTATCTTAAGGGCAACGGAGGGATCCCTGGGTGGCGCAGCGGTTTGGTGCCTGCCTTTGGCCCAGGGCGCGATCCTGGAGACCTGGGATCGAATCCCACATCAGGCTCCTGATGCATGGAGCCTGCTTCTCCCTCTGCCTGTGTCTCTGCCTCTCTCTCTCTCTCTCTGTGACTATCATAAATAAAAAAAAAAAATTCAAAAAAAAAAAAGGGCAACGGAGTCTATTGAAATGTTTAAGTAGGGAAATTACACCATCAGATTTCCTTTTTACAGAGCTCACTCTGGGGGTTCTGTAAGACTGGCTGGGTTGGGAGGGGAGGAGGCCGGGGGAGGACAGGATGTCCTAGTGTTCTCAGACTAATGGTTTTCTGAAGTGTTTGTCCCATCTTACACACCTTCCAGGAATGGGTGAGAGTCTCACTTGTTCCTCATTTGGTATTGTCAAACTTTTAAATTTTAGTAATTCAAGCAGCTGTTTTTATTATTGAGTTGTGGAAGACCTTTACATATGCTGGATTCTTTGTTGGATTGTATAAGCAAATACTTTCCTCCAGTGTATGGCTTGCCTATTTCTTTCTTTCTTTCTTTTTTCTTTTTCCTATTGACTTTTTCTTTCATGGTCTCGCTAATGAGGAAGAGTTTTAATTTCTATAGATCAGATTTATTAAATTTTTCTTTTATGGCTAATGTTTTCTGCCTTTTCTAAGAAATCCTTGCCTATCTCAAATTAGGGATGATATTCTTCTTTCTTTACGAAGCTTTACAGTTTTAGCTGTTAACTCAAGGTCTCTGATTTATAGTGAACAAATTTTGGAGTGATGTAAGGTGGGGTCAAGATTCATTCCCCAGCCCCATATGGATACCCAGTTATTCTGGCACTTAAAAAACCCCAAAAAAACCAAAAACAATGATTTTCCTTCCCCTGTTAAGTTACTTAGCTCTGATATAAAACTTAATTGACTGTATGTGTGTGGATCTACTTTTGGATTTTATAATCTGTTCTACTGACCTATTTATCAATTTTTACACCAATACAACATTGTCTTAATTACTATAGTGTTATATAGTAAGATTTGAAATCAGGCAATATAAGCCATTCAACTATGTACTTTTTCAAAATTACTTGACTGTCCTAGAACCTTTGCATTTCCATAAAATCTTAGAATTAGCTTGTCAATTTCTACCAAAAAGAAAAAAAAAGGACTTGCTAGGATATGAATTGTAATATTTCTATGGATTAATTTGGGGAGAACTGACACCTGACAGTGTTGAATCTTCTCATCCTTGAACATGAAATATCTATTTATTTAGATCTTTAATATTTCTCAACAGTGTTTTGTAGTTGTCAATATAGAGTTCTTAGATACCTTTCATTAACTTTATTTCATCTTTTTCATCTTTTGGATGCTCTGGTAAGTGATATTGAATTTTTTGGTTTATTTTCTGAGTGTTTGTTGCTCTTTTATATAAATGCCATTGATTTTTGCATATTGATTGACCCAGTATCTTGCAATCTTTCTCATGTTAAATCTTAGGTAACTGGGATAAACTCTACTTGGTAATGATTTATTATATCCTTTCAAAATATTCAATTTCTTTAATATTTTGTTAAGAAATGTTGCAAATAGACACAGAAGGGACATTAATCTGTAATTCTTTCTTTGCAATGTCCTTCTAATGTCCTTAATGTTCATAATTCCTTATTAGAGTTATGTATGATGCATGAATTTTGTTGGAAAGTGTTTCCTCTTCCACTGTTTATTGAAAACGTTTGTGTAATAGGGATATCATTTCTTCCTTAAGTGTTTGATAGAATTTACCAGTGAAGTCACGCGGGCCTGGAGTTTCCTGTGGCAATGCTTTTAATTACAAATCAAATTTCTCTAACAGACATAGAATTATTCATATACTTATTTTGTGAATTTTGTAATTTGTGTCTTTCAAAGAATTTGTCAATTTTGTAAAAGCTCTCTAATTTAGTAACATGAGGTTGTTAGATGTCATCTTGTCTTTTAACAACTGTAGCATCTATAGTATCCCTTCTTTCATTCCAGATACTGGTAATTTGTATTGTCTTTCTTTTTGTCTTGATGAGTCTAGCTAGAGACCTACCCTTTCCATTATTCTTTTCAAAGAAAACGTCTGGTTTTTGTTGATCTTTCTCTATTGTTTGTCTACTTTTTACTTCACTGATTTATATTCTATTATTTCCTTATATTTACTATAATTTGGTCTTTCTAGCTTCTTAAAATAAAAGCTTGTATGATTGATTTTAACCTTTTTTCTTTCCTGATATATGCATTTAGACTGTACATTTTACTCTACTTCATTAGCTGAATCTCACAAATTTCGATATGTTGTAGTTTTATCATCAGGTCAAAACATTTTCTCATTTTTCTCATGATCGCTTCCTTGATTCATGGTTATTTAGAAGTGTGTGGTTTACTTTCAAAATACTTAGATTTTCCAGGGTTTTTCTTGATCTTGATTTTTTATTTTGTTATTGTCAAATACGCATGATTTATGATTGCAATCACATGAAATATATTGAGATGTGTTTTATGGCCCAGGTCATGGTCTATTTGGTGAATGTTCCATGTACATTTGGAAGTAACACATAGTCTTGAAGTTGTTGAGCTGAGTTCAATACAATGCCAATGAGAGTACATTTGTTAATAATCCTCTAGATCTTACTGATTTTTTTTTTGTTTATACATTCTATCCATTCTTGAGGAGGATAAACCTCTCCAACTCTTACTGTGAATTTGTCTATTTCTCCTTTCAATTCTGTCAGTTTTGCATTCATATATTTTGAAGCTTATTAATAGGTAAACACACATTTAGGAATCACATGCCTTCTTAGCGAATTGATTCTTTTGTCATTACATAATATCTCTTTTTATTCCTCATAATTATCCTTGACTTTGATATTAATACACCCACTGCTGTGTCTTTACAACCAATGATTACATGGTTATCATTTTCTACTCTTTCACTTTTAACCTGTATGCATCTTCATGGTCAAAGTGTGTCTCCTATAAACATCATATAATTGGGTCTAATTTTTTGAATCCAAGCTGGCAGTATTGTTCTTTTTGTTAGACTGTCTAATGGCTTTAGATATAACATAATTAGTGATTTGGTTGGATTAAATTCTACCATTCAGCTATTTATTTTCTCTTTGTCCCATGTATGCTCTTTCTTATTTCCCTCTTTTCCTTCATTCTTTTGGGTTAAACAAATGTTTTCTGGCATTCCATTCTACTCTATTTGATTTTCAGCTGTGCCCCTTTGTTTTAATTTTTAGTGGCTGCCCTAGGGACAAAATAAATTTACTTCGGTTATCACAGTCTACCTTGAATTGATTTTATTTGATGTTTTTGGAGATGTTATTTTTCAGTAATCTCTACACCCAATGCAGGGCACGAACTTACAACCCTGAGATCAGGAGTCACGTGCTCTACCATCTGAGCCAGCCAGGTGCCCCCACCCTGAGTTCATTTTATAGCTCTTCATATATAACAACCTTACATAATCTACTTTCATTTACCCCTCTTAATCTTTCGTACTATTGTTGCCATACATTTTGCTTCCACATAGATCATACACCTCACAATGCTTTCCTATTATATTTGGTTTAAGCAGTCAAATGTCTTTTAAAGAAACTAAAAAACAAGAAGAATGTCTATTTTATTTATACTCGACATTTTCTATTTCTGATATTCTTCATATAGATCTGATATCAGATGCAATCATTTTCTTTTTGCCTGGAGAATTTCCTTTAACATTTCTTATGCATGTATACTGGTGATTAATCCAAATTCTCTTATCCAAAAAATATCTTTATTCTACCTTTTTTTAAAAGATTTTATTTATCTATCTATTTATTTATTTATTATTTGACAGATTAAGAAAGAGAGAACGCAAACAAGGGGAGTGGCGGGCAGAGAAAGAGGGAGAAGCAGACTCCCTACTGAGCAGGAAGCCTGATGTGGGGCTGGATCCCAGGGCCCCAGGATCATGGCCTGAGTTGAATGCAGATGCTTAACTGACTGAGCCACTCAGGCACCCCTCTACCTTTGTTCTTATTAAGGCTATTGCTGAATGTAGAATTTCTAGGTTGAACTGTGGATCACATGTCCTTGCTATTTTGTATGTCTAACAATATTTTTGGAGTTTTGGACATTGTGAATGCTATTATGTTGAGTTTGGATTATGTTGTTTTCTTTTTGAAAAATGTTGAGTATTACTTTGGCAAGCATTTAATTTATATGTTGTCCAGGATGAGCCTATTAAGGCTTTTTTATTTTCAAAAAATTTTTATTATTTATTTGAGAGAGAGAGAAACCATGTGCACATGAGGAGGGGAAGAGGCAGAGGCACAAGCAGACTCCCTGCTGAGTAGGCAGTCTGGTTCTGGGGCTTGATCCCAGGACCCTGAGTGAGATCGCAACCCAAGCTGAAGTCAGACAGCTAACAGACTGAGCCAGCCAGGCACCCCCATGGAGGATTTGTAAAGCTTTGTTATGGCGGGTCAAGAATTGTCCATGGGGATTCCTGGGTGGCTCAGAGGTTGAGCATCTGCCTTTGGCTCAGGGTGTCATCCCGATCCAGGGATCGAGTCCCACATCCGGCTCCATGTATGGAGCCTGCTTCTCCCTCTGCCTGTGTCTCTGCCTCTCTCTCTGTATCTCTCATGAATAAATAAAAACTATTAAAAAAATAATTGTCCATGTGCTAGGGCTGGAGTAGTCTTGTTCTTTGGATTGGCCTTTCTGGGGTCTCAACTGAATGCCCAGAGTGTTCAACAGTATAGCCACGCTGTGTGTTGGAATCTCTGTCTTCCATCACTGTAACCTCAAGAGCCTCCATCCAGCTCATGGTCTCTTACCCATTCTCTGCCTAGCCCTTCAGGCACACACACGTGTGCGTGGAGCAGGGCTTTGTGTTGGGCCAAAACTAAAAGAGACCTGCATGAAGATTTCTGAGGCAACTTCTCTGTTCAGTTCTTTCTTCTTTGATACCTTACTTCATGAATTCTGGCCACCTCAGCATCCTGAACTCTTTTGACTTCACATAGTGAGTCTTCTGCTGCCTTTCGGGATCTACTTTCTTGTGCTGCCATTTGCAAAGTGTGCCCTGGCAGGAAGGTAGACTGAATGTGGAGTTCACCTCAGGTGTTTCCTTTGCTTGAGGTTCACCGGCCATGTTGTTTGTAAATCTTTACAAGCCTTGAGTAAAGCTCTTGAAACATATTAGGTGCTTAGTAAGATGTTTTTAAGGAGGAGAGCACCATCAATCTGGCTCACTTAAGTCCTACTTCTGGAAATACCCACAAGGCTATTCAAATAGCCTATCCAAAGAATCAATCTCTACCTCTTCCACCCACTCCCAGTCCCTCCGCCCCCACGGGTAATCAATGTTTTCCTCAGAAGATGCCAAGCAATTTTTTGTACATTTGTGTTACTCAGTTTGTAAAGCTTTGAGCCATCAGAGAACCATCAAAATCACATTCATCCACAGTTAGGATGCGCACTGTTCTCTGGAAGATCTGATATACTTTTTCCAAATCAGCTAAATGCTCTCTGGAAGAATTATGGATGGGGAGAGGAGGCTGTGAACAACCCGGCATAAATCATCATCCAGAATGTATCCTTGAAGCCCTGCATATGGGTTCTCTTATTACCAAGAAAAGAGCGTCTGAGGTTGTTCAAAGAGAGACACTGACGAAAGAAGGAGGCAGCTCCGGTGGGTCTCCTGGGAGGGGAAGACCAGGTTGCAGAGACCCTTGAGCAAAGAAACCCCCCCATAAATGTCTACTGGCTCCTTTAATTCACCTCAAACACCCAGCTCTGCTTTATCTTCCCAGGTCCCATTTTCTGGACCAGTGAACCAAATGAAAGCTAGGCCATTTTCTTTTGTTTCCATCTTGACTGGGAATATCAGGTCCCCAAAGGAGGGATTATTTCAAGACTACTTTGGAAATGATGTTTGGAGATTTCACACTCTGCCATTATTTATCATTCTGCCCTCACAAGTACGTACACTCAGCAACCAAGGCCATACTCCCTTCTCTGAAAGACATGTCATGTGGTTTCATGGCCTAATGACCCCACCCTCGCCCTGGAGACAATGAATGGGTGATTCGGGTTTGGAATTCCGATAGTTTGGCCACCGTAATTTAGATTTCCAATTTAGATTTCCTGTTCACCTACAAGCACCACATTCCCCCTTCCTATATTTTGGTTCAAAAGCACAAGACAAACAAAGGATTGAAAAGTCTTAATGTGTGAGAGTTTTAATTTTCCTCTGAGGGGAAAAAAAAACACAACAAGTTATGATTTCCTTCCAAGCAAACAAACTGTTTTCCATATGTCTCCAAGAGAAAAGTGCTTTTCTGTTATTCTGCACGTTGCACAGATGATTCCAGTGGGGAGGTCCTAGGAAGCAGCACATTTTCTCATGTTGCAGGGAAAATGTGCTTTCCAACTCATGATCTCTATGCTCTAGTAATTGGGTTTAGAGCACCCACTCCAGCTAACTCTGCTTCTGAAAAGGAGCCAGAGAACCAGGAGCAATAGGGTTTGCTTTCTACAAGCTCTGAGGGCCACTGGATGGGGGCCCAGCAAGGCCTCGCCTTGTGGGCCTGAGACAGCAGTGCTCCATGCTCTTGCCCCCGCTCCCAGAGTATTTGGGGTTTGGGGGGGCTATGCACTCTGCAGAAAGGTGGTTCAGAAAGAATTTCTGCAATGTAACTTTCTGGACTCTGGCTCCTGGGGCACCTGTAGCCCCACTCTCAAACCCTGGCCCTTCACATCCTTGCTAGAAAAACAAAGTCTTCGGTACCTGGGCTTGTCATTCCCCTGCTTTCCTACCTTCCATTGTTCCCTCGGTGCTCTTAAGATAAAGTCCATGCTCCTCAGATTTTCTCCCAAGGTGAGTTCTCAGTAACCTAGTTCTGCTGTATCTTTATTCTCATCTGTCATTACTCCCTGTGCAATTCTCTCTCCATCCCTCTCCAGCCCCTGCCTCTTTCTGGCCTCCAGCACACAGAAATGTTGGCAGCCCCTGGAATGTACTAGACTCCTTTGGGTGGGGTGTTGTTCCTGCAGATAGGAATACTACACACATGTTCTGCCTTGATCATTCCTATTCATATGTCAAATCTCAACACAGGATCGCCTCCTCCAGGGGGCTTTCCTTCAAGGTGGGGCCAGTACCTGTCCTCCTTGCTGCCACAGTTTGCTGCACTCCCCATATCATAGTCACTCACTGACAAGGATTTACGGAGCAGCCAAGTGACAGGTGTTGAGGGCACATGGGAAGGAATATGTGACAAGCAGATACTATAACCAAATGAGGAACTTCTGTGTGTAAGAAGGACCAGGAAAGAAGAGGGCATAGAAATGGAAAACAAGGAGGAAAGACTACCTTATCCTATTTTATTCTTTTGTTTTCCCAGTGTTTATTCAGATTCCAGCAGCTAGCACGCAGTGTAAGGTTGGTTTCAGGTGTGGTATCCGGTGCTCTCCCAACTTCCTCTCTACCTCTTCATCTCTCCATTGCAGTGAGTTTCTTGAAAGCAGAGATTTGTGTTTACCACTTCTTTATTTCCCATCGTCCAGTATATATAGGAGGCACTTGCTAAGAGTTTGTGGTATGAAACCTAAACGTTTTCTGTTCCATTTCTGGGCATATTTTAAACTCTGCTGGAAATGGAACATATCAAATCTTTTTCCAAGGAAAGGTAAACTGGGTAGTTAAAGGGGCAAACAACAAAGACACTGGCTCATTTGGGAATCAACCTCCCCCCGAGTGTGCCATACACCTATCGTCATCAGCATGACTGTACAGTGGTTCTAAATCACATCCTTAGATTCTTTGATGATACTATCAAGAGATGTAGACTGATTCCCTTCCCCTTGACTTAGTGACTAGCATCTAACCAAGCGGGATGTTGCAGAAATAAGAAGTGTTCGTTCTGAGGCTGGGTCAGGAGAGACAAAGATACTGCTGCTCCCACCTCTCTCTTCCACCTCCCGGCACCATGTTTTAAGCACACGGCAACCCTTAGAGAGCCCCACGTGGTGAAGAGCTAAAGGCCTCCTGCCAACAGGCAAAGGAGGGACTATCTTGGGAACAAGCCCATTAGTCCCAGTCAGGCCTTCAAATTCATACAACTCTGACCACAACCTTGGTCACAACTTTATGAGACACCATTGGCCACAGCACTTAACCCAGTTGCTCCCAGATTCCTGACCCCCAGAAACCTAAACGTTTGCTTTAAACCATGAGGTTTGGGGATCATTTATTATGCTGTGGTGGATAATTAACATAATTTGTCTGCACTCTTGAATTTATGTAGAAAGAAGAGGGAATTAGCCGGGCCTCCTCTGCAGGGAAAGGCTCTTCCCTTCCAGACAGGAAAGGACTGTGAGTCCAGAAAAGCAGAAGGGTAGGTACTCTCTCATCCTTAGAGAGACTGGGCCTACCTTGGGATCCTGGGTTTCCAGCCTTCTCCATCCCATTCCCTCATGACCCTAAATGGGATGGGGACACAATGTAGGCATCTAATTTATCATGCATGCTTCTTGAAAACTTTTTATGTGCTTCACACTGTTCTAATGAGTTTTGCATGTATTCATTCATTCATTTAAGCCTCGCGATAATGCTACAGAGTACTGTC
Organism: Canis lupus dingo; assembly: GCF_003254725.2. Classification (NCBI taxonomy): domain Eukaryota; kingdom Metazoa; phylum Chordata; class Mammalia; order Carnivora; family Canidae; genus Canis; species Canis lupus. Next base: position 32,099,686 of record NC_064260.1, on the reverse strand, counting down.
ATTGTCCCGGCTTTACAGATGGAAAAACTGAGGCACTGAGCACTGAACGAACTCGCCAAGCAGGTTTTTAATATCGGAGGAAAGGCCCTAACAGGAAAGAAGGCCTACAGTTTGATGAACATTTTAACAGGCACTTTACTATTATTTCATTTAATCCACAAAACAGATCTACAAGGAGTAGCTCAAAGCCCCATTTTTTTTTTTTTTAAATGGTAACCAAAGCAAGGCCCAGGGAGGTCGAATGACTTACCCATGGTCACACAGGAAGTGGCGGGGCGGGGTCAAAGTCTGGGCCTCGCTGCCTCCAAAGCCCTTTCTTACTCCACACCCAGCCGCCTCCCGGTTCCTACCACTCCCTCCCTCATCTTCAGACGTGGGTTTGGCAAATCCAGAAAAATCGCCCAGGCGCTGGCCAGCTGCCTAAATGGGAAATGAAGTGACAGCCCTGAATTCACACCTCCCCAGGCACCTCCAGGCAGCTGTTATCTGCACCCAAATCTATGCCAACACGCTTTCCCACAAGCCTGGGATAAGAGATGAGTGAGCAAGGCAAGCAGGGAGGAAGCACGATAAGCGAGATGCAGTAAAACCCAGCATTTGTCTTGGAGGCGGGAGTGCAATAAATCCAGAGGCACCTGTGCTGTGACATTCCTAAGGCTGAAGCTATCACTGGGCTTGGCTCTGCTTCCTAGGATGCTGCAGGAAATCAGAGGCGGTGGAGGAAAGCTCTCTCCTGACTGTCAGGCCTCAGGACAAATAGAGAAATGAGTGACATTTGTGCTGTGTGCCTATCCACCTGCCTCTGTCTGGAGAGAACCTGCTTCCCTGCACCTAGCAAGCACTTACTCAGCCATGCTGGCTCCCTCTCCTTCCTCTCCTCCCTCACTTCAAGCTCCATCCCCAGGGTTGGAGACAGTCCTCCCACTTAACATAGACGCCAAGATGGCTTCCTCATGACCTAGATACGGTTAGCGCTCCTGGCATTTCTCTCAGGAAATGATTTGTGACTTTCTCTTGCTACTTGGGATGGATGGCTGGGTTTTGCCATGATGATACAGGGGAAGAAGAGAGCTGTGTGGTTCTACTCTCAAGGGCTTAAGGATCCCCTGGACTGTGAGTCAGAAATACAGCAACTCTGACTCACTGGGCACTCCTGTGATTCTGGGTAAACTGTCTGCTGACCATGCATAGCAGGAGCTGAAAGGAAATCAGCATCTAGAATGGACCCATTAGCCCTGGATTAACAAGAGTTCCAGGCTATCATGAAAAGCATTCCAGGGACACCTGGCTGGCTCAGTAGTTGAAAGCACGTGATTCTTGATCTTGGGGTTGCAAGTTTGAGCCCCATGTTGGGTTACTTTAAAAAAATAAAATTGGGGTGCCTGGGTGGCTCCCCAATGGCTGACTCTTGATTTCGGTTCAAGTCATGATCTCAGGGGCCTGGGATCTGAGCAGGGCTTCTTTGGTCAGTGGAGAGTCTGCTTGAGAATTCTCCCCCTCTCCCCTAGCTCATGTGTGCACGCTCTCTCTCTTTCAATAAATAAAATCTTAAAAGCATTCCAGTGAAGATGTTCAATTTATACTCATCAATCTTTTAAAAATTATTAAAGGGCACCTCAGTGGTTCAGCTGGTTAAGTGTCCAACTCTTGGTTTTGGCTTAGGTCATGATCTCAGGGTTGTGAGATCAAGCCCCAAGTTGGGCTCCGTGCTCAGCAGGGAGTCTACTTAAGGATTCTCTCTCCCCCTTTACTCCTCCCCCTGCTCATGCATTCCTTTTCTCTCTCTCTCTAAAACAAATAAATAAATCTTTAAAAACAGAAAAAATTATTAAGACCCTGGTTACCTCTAACCAACAGAACATAAAATTTTAAATTCCATTGAGAAGGTAACAACATTCTAAAAAGAGAGACGAAGGTAGAACTTTCTACAAAATCAAAAGAGCAATTCCCTTTTTATCCTTCCAGAGACTGGGCCTTTCTTTGAGGTCCTTCAGTCCTTTCCAGAAGCTAGTTTTGTCCATTTTCTTATTTGTATCTGTGGTAGACAGAATTTTGGTGCCTGCCACCTTTGCTCCTGGCATTACAGTTAAGTTATACAGACAAAGTGACATTGCAGTTGTACTTAATGTTGCTAATAGGTTGACTTTATTATTTTTTAATATTTTATTTACTTACTCATGAGAGACACAGAGAGAGGCACAGACAGGAGAAGCGGGCTCTATACACAGAGCCCATGTGGGACTTGATCCTGGGACTCTGGGATCATGCCCTGAGCCGAAGGCAGACGCTCAACTGTTGAGCCATTCAGGTGTCCCTAACCGGTTGACTTTAAAATAGGAAGATTATCCTGGATTAACTGGATGGGCCCCATGTAATCATGAGTCCTTCAAAGTGGAAAAGGATGGGAGAAAGCAAATAAAAAAGATAGGAGAAGGTAAGGTCAGGGAGATTTGAAGAGTAAATCTGCTGCTTCTCAAAGATGGAGGGTCTACATAAGGATGAGCATGAGTGGCCTTCAGGAGCTGAGAGAGACATCCGATTCTGACAGCCAGCTAACAGGGATCTCAGTGTCACAACCTCAAGGATTGGATTCTCCCAACACCCTGAATGAGTCTGAAAGTAAAACCTTCCCTGGAGCCTTCAGACAAGAGCCCAGCTAGCTGACAACCTGATTTTCATCTCACGTCCACTGATCAGAGCCCAGAAGAGCCTGTGTGGACTCCTGAGCTACAGAACTGGGAGACAGTGAGTGCTGGTCTGAGCTGCTGAGGGTTCATTAGACAGCAGTAGAACACTAACAGTATCTAACTGCTTTTATTTTGTGAATATTTTGGTTTGGATTTTTGGTTGGATTTGATTTCACTGCCGAATGGCTGCACATACAAGCCCCCTGCCTCCCTTTGAAGGCCACAATGAGCCATCCTTTGCGATTAGCTGTGATAGTCTTTGCTGAAAAGATCCTTATTTGGTTAGTGAAGGAAAGGTAGGAATGGAGTGGAGGTGACAAAAAGTGGAACGTGTGTATCGGGGGGGATAGATGTTGGGGAGCCCAGTGGAAAGATAGGTTCATTAATTCATTCATTCCGAAAATAGTGATTGAGCATATATTCCATCGCAGGGAATCTTCTAGGTGCTAGATATACTGATGAGTAAGACCAGGTCACTCCGATGTACTCTACGTTTTACAGGAGGGAGACAGATAATGCATGAGTCAACAACTAAGTAAAGAAAATATTCCAGACGGTAGTAAGTCCTTCGGGGAGAAAACCTCCAGTCATATGTGGCTTCCAGAGGAAGTCCCTTTAGAGAAGGCACCCTATTAAAGTCCTCTCAGAGGATGCAATCATTGAACTGAGGCCTGAACGATGAGAAGGGCTTTGTGTCCCAGTGGGGGAACAGTAACCGCAAAGCCCTGAGGCTAGAAAGAACTTGACACATGTGCTGACCAGCGGAGAAAAGGACAGTTTAACAAAGACGTGAGCAGGGGCACCTGGGTGGCTCAGCGGTTGACCGTCTGCCTTTGACTCAGGTCATGATTCTGGGGTCCTGGGATCGAGTCCTAAATCAGGCTCCCCGCAGGGAGCCTCCTTCCTCTGCCTGTGTCTCTGCCTCTCTCTCAGTGTTTCTTGTGAATAAATTAATACAATCTTTAGGAAAGAAAAAAAAAAAAAGATGTGGTGAGCAAGGGGGTAAGCATAACTGAGGCCAGACTGATAGGCAGAGGCCAAATCAACTAGGGCCTTGTAGACCACAGCTAGGAGTTTGGGTTTGGTTTTCTGTACACCAGGCCGCCATTGGAGGTGGAATATAGCAATTGCTTCTAGCCTAGTCTTCCTGCATTCAATCCCTCCTTCCCAATCCCTCCTCCGACCTGGTGCACCAGAGCCACCCTGGCAAAGGGCAGGCCTGGTCATGTCACTCTAACTCTACCAACCACGCCTGACTCCCATAGCCCACAGGGTGAACCCCACGGACTGGACTGAGCAGACCCTCAAGATAAGGCCCCTTCCTGATAACGCAGGCTCATCTCCGGGCATCCCTCATCTCAGCTCCCAGTCAGACCACACTAAACTGTGCCCCTGTCCCTTAAAAAGCCCTACTTTTTTTCCCTCCTTGATGTATCAACACCGAAGGTCACAAGAGGAAAAAGAGGGTTCCCTCGCAGGAAGTTTACTCCAGGGCCATGGACAGAGGTGAAGGTTAGGTTAAGGGAAACAATTGCCCAGTGACCAACAAAAACGGGGAGCTGTCACCAGTTCCTGCAAGTGTCTCTGGAAGCAGGAGGAAGGAGTAGTGATGATAGATCCAGGCAAGATTTGGAGCTTCCAAGAGGGGCCACCCGACAGGAGCTGTGGCCCAGGGAACGTGCAGCTGCTGTCAGAGCCGGGGCAGGCTTGGAGAGAGCAGGGAAGGGGGAGAAGAAATAGTCCATCCTGTTCTAACCTGGCAGTGCCCTGACAGGACCTCCGCTGGCCACAAAACAGAAAACCAGAGGGCAGGGCCGCTCGGTGAGGCAGTAATAGTGGCCAGGCTCCCAGGTCACCGTGAACAGAGGGCAAGGGTCAGATGGCGGAGCGCACAGGCTGGCCCTTCTCTCTACCTGGAATGTCTTCCCCTGCCTTTTCACCTGGCAAAGTTTGGCTTCATAAATACCTTCCCAAACCTACCTCCCCAGAAGGGAAGAGGTGCAGTTACAGTATCCTACTCAAGTCCTTGCAGCATCCAGAAAGTAGCAAAAGATAGAGCAAAAAAAGAGCAACAGTTTTATGCAGATACTGAAAGCTTCCTTTGTTTTAAAGAGAATAATTGGGGGCAGCCCGGGTGGCTCAGTGAGTTAGTGCCGCCTTTGGCCCGGGGCGTGATCCTGGAGACCCGGGATCGAGTCCCACACGTCAGGCTCCCTGCATGGAGCCTGCTTCTCCCTCTGCCTGTGCCTCTGCCTTTCTCTCTGTGTCTCTCATGAATAAATAAATAAAATCTTAAAAAATTAAAAAAAATAAAGAGAACAATTGTTCTGTGCAAGACGCTTCTCTGCACGGGTGAGGAAAGGCATGTGGGATAGCCCTTTTCAGTGCAGCCCTGATGGAAAATCCAAGACTCCTATTTGCTCAACTGGTATCAGCGGCACAGACAGATACCGAAAGCAAGCAGATAGAAAATTAGAGAAGAGACCAACCCTACACATCTGGATACCCAAAAACAAACAAATAATTTAGCTTCCAAGAAATCCAACTGGAGAAGGAGAAACGCATGGTTTAAGATGATAATCGAATCACCATGCCCACGGTGATCTGGGGAATCTGCCTCTCAGAGCCAGAGCCACGAGTGACTCTGGGAGGCGAGAAGAAAGAGAGAGATACCCTGCATAATGAAAGGGCACCACAATGAATAGAAGATAATTCTCTTGGACATGAAATGCAATCAAGTCAAGACCCATATTTTATCTCTGCTGGAGGCAGTCTTATTTGTTAGTAAAGTGCAGGGATAATCAACCATTGTTCCTCCTGCCAAGACTGTCAAAACAAATACAAGCTTCTTCGCTCAGTGCTAAAAATGTCTGAGCCTTTGGAGAACAGCTGGGCAGAAAGCAATCTTGCTCAATTTCAGCACGTTTTCCCCCAAGTATTAGGCTGTCCGAACGCAGCCCACATCAAAGCATTGCAGACACCCACTGCAGGGACAGACCTGTCATGAGAACATGGCCCTATCAAACTCCAGCAAGCAGAACACACAATGAAACCACTTTAAACGTGTCCAACTCCCTGTCTAAAGGAGCAAGGACTTTGAAGCACAGAAAACCTACTCTAAACAAACCATCCTTTGAGTTGCTTTTTATAAATACACAAAAATAATGCTGGTCTGTTTGCAAAATATCGTGTCTTGATAAGGCTCCGGGAGCATTAGAGATGATGTATGATTTCTTGGCTTAGCATACCAAGGTTGCCTAAAGGATATTTCCCCTAAGCATCTGCAGGATGATTCTGCATGCCATGAAGTCAGCTTTTTCTAAAGTATGTCGTCTTTGTTGCTCTGTGAGTTGTTAATTAAGAGGTGTGTCAGGATGTTTGGGGATGCACAGAAGAGTATAGCAACTCAACTGGCTTAAACGATAGGAATATTTATTTTATTAAGTAACAAAATCTGGGCTATATCACATAGGACATGGTGACTGTAGTTAAGAATGCTGGATTTCATATTTGAAAGTTGCTAAGGGAGTAGTTTTTAAAAGTTCTCATTACAAGAAAATAAAGTTTATGCTTGGTGGCAGGTGTTAACGAGATTTATTGTGGTGATAGTTTTGCAACGCTTGTAAATATTGAATCATCATGTTGTGCACCTGCATATAATGTCATATGCCAATTATGCTACAAATTTTGAAATCTATCAATAAACAAACAAGAATCCCAGAGATAGAATAGTTTCAGATGGACTAACCCAGTGACCTAAATGGGTCATCGAAGACTCAAGTTCTTCCTAGCTTACTGCTCTTCCATCCTCATGCTAGGTCCCCTTGTGGTCATAGGATGGCTGCCAGAGTTCCAGGCCTCACATCTAGATACTAAAGGGCTAGAAGAGTAGCCCTCCCTAGGGGAGTGTCCCTATGGGCTTCTCTTTTATAGGTGAGAAAAAGTCTTTGCAGAAGGCCTCTCAGTGGATGCCCCGTCGTGTTTAATTGGTCACAACTGTGTCATATTCCTGTGCCTAAGCTAATCACTAGAAAGATAAATGAGATTGCAATGCAACCATTATGTCTAAACTTATGTCTAAACCTAGGGATAGGGCCACCCTTCCATAACCATTATGAAGGAAGGGTGGACACCCAAGTAAATGTGGGATCCTGCCAGCTAAGATCAAAGGGGAACAACCTGCTGGGGAGGCAACCACCTGCGTCTGTTACAGTTGGGATGCAGGCCAAAATAAGTTTGGCTTAAATGAATGTTTGGCTTAACCAATATGCAGAAAGCTTTTTTGATTGTGGCCTTGGCTATTAAAAATTATTCTGGGGGCACCTGAGTGGCTCAGTTGGTTGTGTTGGACTCTTGGTTTTGGCTCAGCTCATGATCTTAGTGACTGAGATGGAGCCCCGCGACGGGCTCTATGTTTGCTTGGAATCTGCTCGAGATTCTCTCTCCCTCTCCCCCTCCTCACGCTTGCTTTCTCTTTCAAATAAATAAAAGCTTGAAAAAAAAACCCACAAACATTATTCTGAAACCTGCTTTTCTCTGTATTGCGTAAAGTGGAAGGCCACTTTATGGCCTTTATGTGTCTATTACCTAATAGCATCCCTCTTCTCCCACCCTTGAAAACTCCTCCTTTATCCCATCTCAGGATGGCAGGAGTAGGCCTTGACACTGTGTCTATACCGTGGGCTCCTGCCTCCCTGGTCCCAGATGATTGCAACAAAGGTGCACAGTGGACCCTAGCTGGACCGATCAGCCTCTCTTCCCTTGGAATTTGGAATGGGGGCACTATTCTAAGTTTGTGTTCACATCTTTGTGTGATTGGGCCTGTAATATAAAAGCTCCTGAATCAGAAGGTGTTTTTATGCCATTTGAGTTGTAAAGAAAAAGCTGATGCTTGGGAAGGTGACAATGGAAAACACAGAGAGAAGTGGACACGAGTTTTTGCTCTGCAAGATACCTTGAAATGCCCCTTCCCAGGCCTCCATCTAAATCCAGATCCAAGCAAGGTCCGAGGAGTCCTGGCCAGCATTGTGAGAACACGATGTCCCTTCTCAGGGATGACCGAGGCTCCCCCAGCATTGGGAGATCATCCTTAACAACTTTCAGTTCTCATTAAACAGAACACTGTGTATAGAGAGCAGGAGACAATGAGTTATACCTGTCATAAGTCTGTCCCAGAACTGGCTACCAAAGTTGGCTTTGTTTGATGCTAAGTCTTCACTATTGGTTCAGTTTCCAATGCTTTCGTTCTTTTCCCCCAAAAAAAGTGTTTAAAGAGAACACTCAAGAGTACAAATGAGAAGTCGGGGGGAGCACTGTGCGTGGACCGGGGTGGAGAGGGGTGCAGGGAGTGGGGTGACAGGGACAGACCCAGCTCCAGCTATTTGCTCTCCGGAGGCCTCTGGGTTAGCCTTGTCCTCACCACGAACTCTGCAGCGATCACGATGAAACCACCAGGGAGGAAGCAGAGTCTCAGGGCAGCAGGCGGACTCTGTTGGGTTTCACACGCCTAGAAAGCTGTGGAGGGAGATCTTAAGCCCAGGTCTGAGAACTGAAGCTGATGACGTTTCCATTATTCTGTGTTTTATACATTTTTAAAAATTACCTTGTTTGGAGGTCCGGCTGGGTGGATGCTGGCTCACAGACTTTGGACTCTGGCTATTAGGACTTGCGCAGGCGAGGATATTCTGTACATTTGGGGGAAGAGACGGTGATGTGGGACCCATCCTAGCACCAGATCTCTGAAGGGTACTTTTTTTTTTTTAAAGATCTTATGTATTCACTTGACCCAGAGAGAGAGAGAAAGAGAGCAAGCACAAGCAGGGGGAGCAGCAGGCAGAGGAAGAGGGAGAAGCAGGCTCCCTGCTGAGCAGGAAGCCCAATGTGGGGCTCGATCCCAGGACCTCAGCTCATGACCTGGGCCCAAGGCAGACACTTAACCCACTGCACCACCCAGGTGCCCCATTTTTGCAATTTCTAAGTTGAGCAACACTATATCTGCAGGAAATAGCTATTTCTGACACCTTATTTTTGAAGGTGGAAAACCCCAAAGCCAGAGTGCGGTGGGTGATGGGGTGCAAGATCCTTAGCTGGACCCAGAAACACATGGCAGCCCTCTGGTTCCCACTCTCTTAGTAGGGGTGCACTCTCAAGCTGCTGGTTTTTCTTGCGTAATTAAAGCCGATTGGAGTTTTGGAGTTTGGCTTTGCGTTGGTTTTCGTTTCTCTTCCACATACTCCGACTCACGCACTGTCTGCTGCTGTCAACTAGCAACCCTGTTGGAGGAGCCTCAGTCCCACCTGCTGCCAGCCTGTACCAACACCACTCAGACTGGCGTTAGGTAGCTTCAGACAGAACCAGTTGCTTCAGTGTGGTTTGTTCCCCGCATGACTATCATCTACGTTTAGGTCGAACTTTCCAAGCTCTTCCAACCTGACACAGAACACGTATCGCTGCCCGTCTGGACAGGGATATGTTGCAAACCAGAAGCAAAATTTTGCCCTTTCCCGCTGCTGTTCTGTAGGCCTGCTAACTCTGCTCTACCTTTTGAATGTGTTTATCTGGATTTAGAAAGCAGAGGCGTTGACTTGTTTTTCTTAATTACACAAAAATGTTACATGCTTATTTTAACGCATTCCAGGGTTGCATTAAGATGCAGAGAGAGGAAATTTGAATTGGAGTTTTTAACACTGTCAGGAGCCCTTCCTGTAAACCTTGCCAACGTCAAGAACGTCTCAAGGAATGTCAACTACAGGAAAACGCCAATCTGTCAAAATGCCCCGGGAATGGGAGATTCCAGGTTATCTCAGAGTTAACCAGAAAATCCTTTTCGCATAAACCCTTGATGTCAAAAATATTACTGAAAAGTATGAGTCGAGTTTCCTGCCCTAAGCAGCATGGTTTACTCTTAATGCAATTTAATTCTTCTTTGATAGTTGAGGGTTAGGCTGGACCTCGGGCTAAACATTCTGGACCCCAATTCCCATTGTCCAGAAAACAAAACAGGAGATTGAGAAGAATTTGTACTTGACCCTTGGACATGTTTTTGAAGTTCATAAAGTAAGCTTTTTCTTCCACGTATTTTGCTCCTTTTCCCTTGTGTAGAAAAAAAAAAAAAAAAAAAAAAAGCTGGCTAAATGGAGACTTTTGCCTGTATAAATTCCAGTTAAATCGAGATTTTACCATATTTAAATGTTCTCATCTAGGTCCAAGGAAAGATGCAGCTGTGGCCTCAGCCATGAGGAGGGGCCATCCTTCTCTACCTGGCTTCAGACCAGCCGCTGGTGGACTCGGGGGAGAAAGGGGTCCCTCCCCTAGAATGCCCCCTTTCCTCCCCCAGGTAGAGAACAGATGGCAGGGACCCTGCATTTGGGTCATTTCTTCTCAGGTCATTTGTCACTGCCCAGGCCAGGGTTCCTCAACCTTGGCACTACTGACATTTGGGGGGTGGGGAACATTGCTTTGATGGAGGGGCTGTCCTGAGCACTGTAGGAGATTTAGCAGCATTCCTGGCCTCTACCCACTAGAGGCCAATGGCATACCCCCAAGCCCCTCAGTTATGACAACCAAAACTGTTTCCAGTCATTGTCAAATACTCTCTAAGGGACAAAATTGCCCCCTGTTGAAGACTACTGATCTAAATGAAGGCACAATTCTTTTTTTCTTCCCTCCCCTCTTGTCAAGATTATGAGATCTCTTGACCTTGGCAAGTAATTTCATAACATATTTCCTGTGTTCTTTCATGGAGGCACAAAAATAATTCTCTGATGAAAGTAATATTTTGACTTGAATTGTGTGAGGCAGGCCTTGGTAAAATAAAAACTGCAGGTTCTGCATTGTTTCTGGAAGGCAGTAGATTTGTTTTCTGCATCAGGCCTGATTTTGATTTTAAATACTGAATTTTCATACTTTCCTAAATTTCCCTAACAATGACTGTCATCATGGACATCAAGTCAATGCCACAGCCATGGCCTCCTCTGTTGTGCTGTCATCCTCAATTTCATGTGTGTCTACCTCAGAAGTAATCTTACCACTGTTACTGCATCATAATGCTTAATAGATTTTTCATCCATTGGTTTTTCAAATCCATTATTCTCTCTCTCTAGTGGATTATGTTCAAATTTTTATATTCTTAAAGAATATTTAGTAGATTTCAAAAATCTGCTAATTTGGTAAAATTCGGGGGGGGGGGGAGGCTACTTTCATATCCCTGATTTTAAGCCTATGGAGAGTTAGTTTGGCTATAGAAAGAGGTAGAAGAGGGATCCCTGGGTGGCTCAGCGGTTTAACACCTGCCTTTGGCCCAGGGCGTTATCCTGGAGTCCCAGGATTGAGTCCCATGTCAGGTTCCTGGCATGGAGCCTGTTTCTCTCTCCTCCTGTGTCTCTGCCTCTCTCTCTCTATGTCTATCATAAATAAATAATTTTTTTTTTTTAAAGAAAGAGGTAGAAGTTAAACTTTTTTGGATAGGCAGATTTTCTGATTAAGGGAGTTATCCCACATATGCTGATTATCAATTTTCAAACAATATTTTATATTATACGTGTATAGGAACACACAATTTTCCAGATTCATAAGATTTTTGTTTTAGGGTTATTCTTAGAGTGTACAAAACAGGATACAGAGCTATGGGTAATCTCTGACTATATAAAAAATTTCCATGTACAAAGACAGAGCCTAGGATATAAAAATTTAAACAGTTGTATTGTTTCTTGCTAATTTTTTTCCTATAAAAATTTTTCTATAAACTGTTGTTTATATAAATTACCTTTTCAGGTAGCATATTCTCAGAAAGTTCACTAAAAATACAAAAAAAAAAACAAAAAAACAAAAAAACAAACAAGCTCTGAAATGGTGCAATTTTACTCATTGTATCAACCACTGAGAGAACCTCATTATTAAAATTTAGAAAATGTTTTTTTTTTTTCCAGCCTGTTTTTGCTTTGCAAAACTTAGATCACTCTAAACAAACAGTTCTTCACCTGGTTTCTTTTTATCACAGTAAGCAGGGATATAAATATATCTAGTGTATCCAAACTGTCCCCCACTGTGGGACTTGGGATAATTTGCAGTTCTTCATTATTCTATGGCTAATGCCACAGCGAAAAGCTTTACACATAAATCTTTGCACACATGTCTGAGCTGCACTTGCAATGAAAACTTGAAAAGACGAATGCACAGGGTCAAGGGGTATGAATGTTTTAAGATTCAATACACCCGGCCAGATGACCTCCAGAAAGGCTGTGCCCATTTTCAGTCTCTTTATTGGCAAGTCTCTTGAAGGGCTTCCATCTTGTTCTGTCAGCCTCCAGGTCTGTGAAGACATTTCCCATGGGATGTTCTTTAGATATGTCCATGTAATAAGATCCATCTCAAGATATCTGTCGACAGCCCCCTGGGCCCATCTCAAACCATCTGTCAGTGGCAACTCTAATATATTTTGGGAAGATGCTGATGTAGTTGCCAAAAACAAATTTGCAATTGAATCAGGTTTTCCAATCAGTTAAGTTGCAGAATTGAACTCTGTGAATGACATGTGACAATCTTAATACAATATCCAGAGACTTCATGTAGGGACATGTCCTTGTAGACTTAAGAGCAGCTGCAAGGGGTGGGGGGTTTGGGGGGGGGTGTGGATTACCTTTCACATGAATTCTGTAGAGCTCTCACCATCCCAACCATGTTGTAAACTTGGCAGCAAGAATCGATTGCCAAGCTTTAGCTTCAGGCAAGACTGGGGAGAAAAACACCTCTTTGATGCAGGACTGCATCACTGAGGAAGTGCTGCCTACCATCAGACTATCACACATGCAATTCGTACCTTGTAGTGGGTATATATTCTGTGCCACCAAAGGATCTCTGACCAAGACAAGTAAGTGTGATGACTTATGTGCTTCCAGGAAATGGAAAGGATCAGCTTTTCTCTCTCTACTCTACAAAAATGTTCTGTAAATCAGAAGGCACTGTGCCCATATGAGTTTATTACGGTTGTCACTGTATTGTTAGGAGCTCTGAACTGACTCTGAGTTCTGGATATTAAAACATTGAGGAACTATCTATTTCATTTTGGATGCACAAAATTGTAAGTGCCAGTAATTGCCTGGTGTCATCTCTCCACCCCTCCCTGGTCACTTGCTCTCTATAAAGAATCACAAAGCCCAAAGACTTCAGCTTTCAAGAAATTGGCATCTATTTCAAGCATTTCAATGGCTAGGGTTGTCTCTGCGCTCAAATGGATGAAGTAGTCACAGGTTCTCTTTGTTTTGTACCACTGGCTAATTGAGTCACTTTCTGAAGTGTCACAGACAGCATAAAGTCCCTAGATACCCATTGTTCCTTAGCTCACTGGACAATACGGTCCCCTTGGCATCCAGGTGGAATGAAACAAACCCCCAAAGCCAGAACAGATAGAAACCACAGGCAACATAACAAACAGAGCCCAGGGCCCATCACTCTGCCAGTGCGGCAAACTGGAAAGGCAGGCCTGACTTGAAAGGCTTCTCACTATAAATAGTTCTACTGAGAATGGGTTTTTCTTAGCCACCCTCAGACAACCTCAAAGCCTCCTAAGCCCTTCTCCTGTTTGTGTCCTGTTGGGGGTAACAATGGCCTGAATTCTTTCTGGTATCACAAGGCAGCCAAAACTCAACCAGTGGCATTCTCCTGGAGTGGAGACCAGAATCCAGCCTATGTCATCTGCATGTGTTCTATATAGTTCTACTCCCACCCTGAATATTGGGAGAGGAGTTGGGATTAGAAGACCTAAAATATTTAAGGCACCTTTATTATTTCATGTAGTCATCCCAGGAATTCTATAAACCAAGACTTTATATCTGGAACCTGAGGCCCAGAAAAGTTGAGCGTCTCATCCAAGGTTACACAGAAAAGAAATGGCAAAGCCAGGGCACAAACCACAAACCGCCTGATCTGAAGGTCTCTGTTCTCCCCGTCACTGCATAGTGGAGGCTTGGGCGGAGAGATTCCTCCGGGTTGGCTTCTGAGAGGACATTGTGCCCACAGATCCACAATCTCCCATCTCTTTCTCAGAGTTGCTGTTGAGCTGTTCAGGGAAGTGAAAGGAAAACAAGTGAATCACAGAGAGATCTAATCAGAATGAGACCTCAAGAGATTTTTATCACTTTAATGAAAAACTGCTGTTACAAGACAGAGTATGCTGCTTATAAATTTGTGATTTTTTTATGTGTTAATTTTTCTGTCTAAATGAACTCATACTATCCTCTATCAAAACAAATAATTTCCATATCTTCTTCCAGGTTTTTGTTAGGCCTCAACTCCTATGACCTAGCAGCCTTGACCATTTACTCTACATGTAGAACTTGTAATTGCCTTTTTCTTCCATCCTGAATCAGTGTGGAATTTTAGGAAATTCTAGAATGTATGATTATGGCAGGAACAGGCTGCCCAGTGAGGGTCCAATTTCCCAGTCTCCTCTGCCTCTAGCTGGGCCCATGTGACTAGAAAGTCCCAAGAGACTGTGAGGTTGTTGCCAGTCCCAAGTAGTTAAGTAGCAGGTAAGCTCTTTCAAACTCCCTCTCTCCCCTTCTACCTGGATGCAGAAAGCTTTGAGGCTCTAGGAAAATGATTCTCAAACTCAAATATGCATCAGAATCAACAGGAAGGCTATTTTTTTAAGATTTTATTTATTTATTCATGAAAGACATAGAAAGACAGGCAGAGACATAAACAGAGGGAGAAGCTCCCTGTAGGGATCCCGAGGATCCCGGGATCACGTCCTGAGCCGAAGGCAGACACTCAACCACTGAGCCACCCAGGCGTCCCAACAGGAAGGCTATTAAAATACAGATTGCTGGGCACCACCCTGCAGTTCTCATTCTACACATCTGTTTGGGATCCAAGAATTTACACATTGTGTGAGTTCCCCACTGCTGTTGCTGCTGGTCTGGGGACCATGCATTGGAACAATCGCCCTAGGGCAATGCTCTGGTGAAATACTGATTGTCCTTTGTACACCTCTGGGGGTATCTTGAACATACTGGTGCCCAAGCTGCTACTCAAACCAGATTGGGGCCCAGCTGGAGTGGCTTAGCCTACCCCGCCCCCCCCCCCCCCCCCCCCCCCCAGTCTGCAAACCCACACGGTCAAGTTTCCGGGCTTAGCTGTCCCAGAAAAGGAAGGTCTAGGTCAACTGGTTATTTCTGAGCATTGGAACTGAACGACGAAGAGCAAGAGCATGAGGTCCAGTCTTACCTGAACGTTCATTAAGGTCTTGGACCAAAGCGGTCTCTAAAAACAACTTACTTGTGGGGCACTAGGGAGAGATGGGGTTGGTAGGCCAAGGCAGGATTCGGGTGATTCTGGGTCCCCTGCCAAACGTCATCTTCCACGTCTTAGCAAAAAAGACAGAGTAACAGAGAGAATACCTCAAGCACTTAAAAGGCATATGGCGACAAAGACGTGGGGGACCTTTACTGAGGATTCCAACCCATGTCTATTCACTTTTAGGTAGGCCCCGCAATAACTTGAATAATAAACTAGACAGATTTCCCCCCCATAAAAATGTCAGTTTCAGATGGAAAGGAACGGAAAAGCTAATGACTCTAGAAGCATGTTTTTGCACATCTTGCTTTCTCACGATAAACGTAAAGGGAACGTACCACCCCTCGGGTGGGGCTCACTTTCCCGGCTGGAGGACTGTGCGCGGCCCTTCCTCGGGCAGCTCTTATTCTTGAAGCTCCCTCTCCCTTTTCCTAGAGGGAAACGGGCAACTCTTTGAGGCCCCAGAAGCAAAATCCCACCCAAGTCGGTGGAAGCCCAAAAGTCAATGGTGTAGAATCACGTACCCGCGGGTCTGGAAACGGGGTTTGCTCGCACACAGGCTGATTCCAAAGCTCGGGCACAGGACGCCCGGGGCGCTCAGGGGTTGAGCGTCTGCCTTCCGTCCAGGGCGCGACCCCGGGGTCCCGGGATCGAGTCCCGCGTCGGGCTCCCTGCGCGGAGCCTGCTTCTCCCTCTGCCTGTGTCTCTGCCTCGCTCATGAATAAGTAAAATCTTAAAACAAAACAAAACAAAAAACAGAAGCTCAGGCACTGTAGTCAAGACCCAGTGTCTCTTGTTCTCTTCCCGGCTTGGCCATTCGCCACCCCGAGGCTCCCCCTCGGCTCCTTCCTACCGGGCCTCCGGCTTCCCACCTCATTCAAGTCCAGCACCAACTGCACGAGAGTCTCCCTCCCACAATGCCCACCGGAAGTCTCACCACCGCTCTAAAGGGCGCTAATCAAGTCACGTGAGTATCAATGAACCAATCATTGGCGGCCTGGGAATGTAATGCACTGATTGGCTGAGCCTGTGTCACGTGCTCCCCTCTGGCTTCCCACCTCATTCAAGTGCCCCAGGAACAGCGCAAGTCTCCCTCCCACAATTCCCACCAGAAGTCTCACCGCCACTCTAAAGGGCTCTAATGAAGTCACGTGAGTATCAAGGAACCAATCACTGATGGCCACGGGAGTGCAACGTACTGATTGGCTGAGCCTGTGTCACGTGCCACCCTCTGGCTTCCCACCTCATTCAATTCAATTCCAGCGCGAGACTCTCCCTCCCACAATTCCCACTGGAAGTCCCCCTCCCCCCCCACCCCTCCCACCCCCCCCACCCCTCCCACCCCCCCCACCCCTCCCACCCCCCCCACCCCGGCTTCCCACCTCATTCAAGTCCAGCACCAACAGCATGAGAGTCTCCCTCCCACAATTCCCAGCGGAAGTCTCACCGCCGCTCTAAAGGGCTCTAATGAAGTCACGTGAGTATCAAGGAACCAATCGTTGGCGGCTGCGTGAGTGCAACGCACTGATTGGCTGAGCCTGTGTCACGTGCGTTGGGGCGCTCGGCCTCTAAAATCACGTGACTGAGAAGGGGCCGGGAAAGGGCTGGTGGCCTGGTGACCCGGGTCTGGGCGACCACGGAGCCCGAGGGGCCCCCAAGGTCCAGAGTCAGCGCCTGAGACTCGGTGACGTGTTTCCCCCCCCGGGTGGGCGGCCGCTCAGCAGGCCCGTCCGACTCCCCTCTCGGCTCTTCCAACAAGTCGCCATAAAGGGGGAAGATGGAGGCCAGCATCAGCCTGTAAAGGGACCACCCCTCGGGGCGGAGAAGGGGAGACCCGGCCATCGCCCTTTCCCTGGGCAGGGCGGCGCCCGGGCCCAGGAAGCCAGGAGCCAAACCCGAGGGCTGGCGGTAAGTCCCTTCCGGCCGAGGACCCGCCGGGCAGAAGCGGCCTCCTCTGCGGCCTCCCCCTCCACCCCCTTGACACACACGGATCCTTTCATGATGCTCCATGGAAACCAGAGATGGAATGAACCAGAGGCGGTCAGTGGAACCATTGTTCTCCCTTGTAAAATAACTGAACCCTTGTTAATGCGTCGCCAGTCTCTAATTTCTCCCCGAGAGCTCCCCATTGGTTGGTGGCCGTCAACAGGAAACTTGAAACCCCTCAGTCCTCCTTTGTAGGACCGCCTTGTTGGTGGGCAGCTGCAGAGGCCTTGCCATCGCGGAGCTGGTGCCCCGGGCGTGCATCGCGGTGGCAGATAGATGAGCGGTCTGCAGCTGTACGGACAGAACAGCCCCGGAGGGGAAACTGCATTTCTTCAGGAGGCAAGCAAAGGCTCGGAGATGAGGAAAGAAGCGTTTTTAAGTAGGTGGCAGATTTTGCAAGGACGGTCATTTGCAAAATAACTCATGGTTTTACCTGGTGTACAAGCAGCAGGCCCCACGCTGGGGCTGGAGGAGAATTCAAAAAAAAAAAAAAAAAAAGTCCTTTAATTTCCCGCCGGCCAACTGAATCTGGATCCTGCTACTGAGGATCCTGCAGCTTTGGGGGTACAAGGAAATCGCAAGGCAGGGTGGGCTTGAGAGCTGCTCCCAGCTGTGGCTCCTTCCCATGCCCGGGGGGATCCCAGGACGGCTCCCTGGGAAGGTGAGGAGCTGGAGCTCTGGGGCCGGACTGTCCGGGCCTGAGTCCCGGCTCCCACGCTCACCGGCTGTGGGGCTGTGGAGTCCCCTCACCTTTCTCTGCGGCAGCTACTTCTCCGGAGCGCGGGAGTAATAACAGTACCTACCCTAATGGGTTGTTGCGAACGTTAAATAAGTTACTATATGCAAAGTGCATCCAAAGTGCATTCGGTGTAAACTATCCTTATTGTTACTCACTGCAGAGGTAAACAGAGCAGCGTAACAGAACATGATGTGTCGTCTTCTCTTTTCTGGAGTGATTTATCCCGGGGTACAGGGCAGCCCCCATGGAGCAGCTGAACCTACACCCAATACCAAGGATCAGATCTGTATTTCCTTAGGGGTCTGGCACCTGCGCTTCCACCAGATCAGGACTCAGAGTCATCACCACCCTCTTCTGTGGACCTGCCTCTTACTAGGATGATGAGCAACCAAATTCTGTCTGAAACTCTACCCACGGGAGTGTGATCGCAGCCTTTTACCTCGCGGAAGTCTTCATGGCTAACCACAATGGCCAAATAGATAGTTCTCCAAATCTGGCTTATTCTTACTCCTTTAAAATGTAAGCTGTGTGAGGTTGGGGAGCGTGTCCTACCTGTTGGCCACTGTCTCCCTGTCTAGAAGCAGGCGGGCACTGGATTTGTTTATTGAGGGAATACATGGATGAATGGATGAGATCAGCCTCAACTTTCACTGCACGTGGAACATCATCAGCCGCATAGTCCCAAGTTAAATTTTGCCCAGTTCCATTGTCTCAGCAGCAACTGCTGCATGGTGCTCAGACCTGCTGGTGCCTCCTGGAGCCTTTGTAGTTTTCCACCCTGTTACACTTGGTGGGGAACCCCCCCAACCCCGTCCGACTTGCCCAGAAAAAAGAAATTAAAGTGTAGTCTAAATCTATTCCAGGGAAAAACAAAAAAGGTCTTCTCCAAATAAAAAATAAAATCAAGCAATATTGTCTATGAAAAGTGAAATAATTGTTCACACACCAAATGGATTACTGGGACCAAATGGATTCCTGGATGCATCCGATGAAAACCTAGGTGGTGTCTTCTAGGTTGATTCTGGGGTCTCTGCACTTTTCACTGCTGTGAGCTGTTTTGCGACATTGTAAGTTGTAGCTCACCCACAGCAATACAAATAATCCTTTTCTGTAGACAAGGGTATGAGTTTTCTACTGCTGTTTAACAAACTACCACAAATTGAACAGCTTCCTATAATAACGTTCATGTAGGATCTTGGATTTTCCGTGGGTCAGGAGTCCAGGTTCAGGTTAGCCGGGTCTTCTGCCCAGGGTTTCAGTGCCCTGATATCCTGAATTCGTCCCGCAGTTAGGGGTCTGAGGTCCCTGCTTTCTTGCTGGCTGGCACTTGTCAGGTTCTAGAGGCCCCTTGCCATTGCCTACAGTGTGGTCCTACAGTGTGGTCTTCCCCAGCTCAGCAGCATGCTTCTCGGAGGTCTCAGAGGCTGGCGGATCTCTCCTACTTCAAATCTCTTCCTTCAAGGAGGGTCCAATAGCCTTTAAGGGTTCTATTAATTAGGTCAGCTCCACTCAGGGATAATCTCTTTTTTGATTAATTCAGAGTCTCAAAGATTTAATTATCTCTGCAAAATCCCTTCACCTTTGTTACCTGCTGTAACTTGATCAGCAGGAGAAATCTATCAGCTCCACAGCCCGCCCAGCCTCAAGGGGAGGGGACCCTATGGGATGTGTGCCCCAGGGGCCAGGCATGTTAGGATTCTGCTTACAGAAACAAGCAAGTGAATTTTGAAAATTGTCCCCACCATCCTCCCCGCAGCCAATTTTGCATCTATTTAGCAAATTTGTATCAGCCTCTCTGTGTAGGTACCTGCGTTTGAATGCCGCTCCTTTCAATCTGTTCCTTTTTTCTTAACTTTTTTTTTTTTAAGATTTTTTATTTATTCATTCATGAGAGACACACAGAGAGAGGCAGAGACACAGGCAGAGGGAGAAGCAGGCTCCATGCAGGGAGCCGGACGTGGGACTCGATCCCCCACCCCGGGATCACGCCCCGAACCAAAGGCACTCAAGTGCTGAGCCACCCACATGTCCCATCAACCTGTTCTATCATCTTACTGGTTCTCTACTTAATGAATAAATTCAGTAAAATCTTTGGCGTGTGCTCATTATACATCACGATGAACTATGACTTTACCTTTAAAATTACTATCCTTTAACATCACTTTAATATTAATAGTTATTTCATAGATTTTCCTAAAAGCAATAGATGCTTTGCTTACTTTTACATGCATAATTAATGAGCTCTTTCTCTTTTCCAGAAATTACCCCAAAGAAGTATTCAAATTGTACCTCTTGGGACCTAATAGTATTTGCTGTTTCGAGAGGATGAGGTTTCTCGCTTTTTCTGATCTCATTTTACATGGCTTAATCCTGGCACCCAGTCGCACCACTACCATTGCCTTAGCATTAAAGATGGTCAGGTAACAGCCTCACCTCACCACCTCTAGGTTGATTTCCTTCTTAGGAACAAGAACTATCAAATAGCCCTACCAATCTTGTCTTGGAATCTTGGGATTTTGCTACTGGGAGGGGCAGAGAGTTTTCTTCTATGTTTAAAATAATGCATTTTTTTCCCATCAGTCTGACACCTTTGTGGGGGGGAAAAGTCAGTAAAATTAGATATTACCTGCCTGTGCTTAGCAGGGTGCCTGGGTTACAGTAAAGGGCAATTCTCTGCTTCCTTTCTAACATACTGTGCCAAGTGAAGAGAGGAAAAACATGAGGGGTTCCCGGGTTCCCTGCCTGTATCCTGGGACCAAACCCCTTGAAGGCAGGGCGAGTCTTTGACATGTGAGTATGACCTGTAGCCCAGTCCTGCCCGCCTTCCTAAGCAAAGCACAAGCTTGCTTCTGCCGGAGAAGCAAATGAAAGCTTAATATCACCTAAATAATACATAATAGTGGTATCATTATCCTGTCTTCTCCCAGTCTGCTAAGTTTGTAATGTATAAACGCTTATTGGATGAATGAAATCAAACGACATGAACTGTTGTAAAGTGGAAGGAATGATTCTGATTAGTCTGGCAAAGCCCAAGGCCACAGGAACTGTATTCTGCTTCCCTTTCTCCAGTGCAGAGCCAGGCTGGCATTGTGGGCAATCATCACAAAACAATTTTCCTGTCCAAGTTAAAAAGGTGGCCATCCAGCCCTTAGAACTTGCTGCCCTCCTTCCCCATGCCACCTCCCTCTCAAGTTCTGTCTGTCTCTGCCTCTGTCTTCCAAAGCAAAGGCTGCATCGTCATGGCTCTTGCCTCCAAAGCCATTAACAAGTATTGAGCATGTTTCAGCAAGGTGTGTCCTGGAGAGACAGAAAACCCACATGACTGCCTTTATCCATTTTTCATGAGTACGTGGTAAGGATGAAACAACAACCTAATTTAGAAAAAGCATTAAAGAAGAGGCTTAAGATGGGGGAGGAGGGTAGTTTGCAATGTTGAACTTGAGAAGGCGTTCAAGTGTGAGCAACACAAATCTTTGCAGTAGCCTCTGAATCCACTGTTACAGGTTACGCTGTCAGCCAGCTGTATTGACTATTTTTGTGTAATTTATTTGTTAAAATTTCTGCTAATGGACACTTCTGAATCATCTTCCGCATTTAATGTACCTAATACCCATTGATCAGGTCATTGGCTTATTGGTTACCTACTTTGCTGCCAAGTGATTCTCTATGATTGCTTTCTTCATTACCCATTTTTATTCTAGGAGCAACTTCTATTGTGTCCCATTACACTAATGGAAATTATTGATATGGAAATTACGAGGCACTGAGCTTAAGAATTTTGATACACAATCATATTACATTTTTTCAGGTTGTAGAACTGCTCTTGAATAATTAGCAGTAAATATTGACATGTTAGCGATATTAGTGAATTTACTTAATTCAAAGCAAAAGAACAAGAAACATAGAAAAGAAAGTAAGCAACCAAATATTTTGCATAGCTATGTATATTTTGGTAAAAATAATTGTAGTGAGTTTGGTTTTGTGTTTAACACTCCGTGTTAAAAATTCTCTAGCATCCTTAGTTAAAAAATACAAGAATGTTTTAGATAATAGTTGCTGTAAATATGCCCATGTTATAGGTAGAAGAGTTAGCCCCAGGTAGCTAATATCTGCATTATGTTGTCTAATATGGTAGCCATTGGCCACATGTAGCTGTTGAACACTTGAAATACAGCTGGTCTGAACTGAGATATATCATAATTATAAAATGTACACCAAATTTTGAAGACTTAGTATGAAAAAATGTAAAATATGTCATCAGTGTTTTATTGATGACATGTTGAAATGATAGTATTTTAAAGAGTCGATAATAAAGTAAATTATTTAAATTAATTTCATTTCTTTTTTTTCTCCTTTTTTTTTAAGTGTGGCCGCTAGGAAAATTTTAATTACATCTATCTGTTCACATTGTATTTCCATTGGACTACCGTGGTGTAGCCCAAGTCCTAAGTGGGTAGTGTCTAGCTCTGCACTGTCCAATATGGTAGCAAATAGTCGTGCAGGACAATGCTCTCCAGATGTAAATTACTCAAAATTAAATACAGAATTCTGCCCTCGGTTGTACCAGTCAACATGTCAAATGTTATTGCCATATGTGGCCTGTAGCGACCAGCCATACGTGGCTAGTAGGACAACACAGAGAAGACTTACATCATCCCAGAAAGTTCTATTGGAAATGCTGGCCTAGCACATCGCTAAGCAAGCACTGCCTCTCTGCTAAACCATTGTCCGTTGAGGCTGTGATGAAATCCAATGAGAATAAATGTGTCATATTGAAGATAAAACTGTATAAATAGTGATAGCATGCAGTTGGCAGTAGGGATTATTAAATATGGGATTCATCCTTGGAAATGTTAAGTGCTGCTCAGGATAGAGCTTCAGACATGATTTTTATCCACTGGGGCGATCACCTAATTTTGATGGATGGAAAAGATAGAAAACGGGTGAAAAGCACTGGAAACCCTTAGGATGCCTTAATAAGTTCTAGCGAACAAGAATTTCTGTTTGAGCTCTACGCCCCTCTTCATGAGGGGTATGGTATCCAACATCCAAAGAAGTTAGACTGTGGAACAGGGTCTGTGGCCTAGCAGCCAGATGGCACTTTGCTCTCCTGGGCCTGCTGCCTTCCCGAGGTTGAGAGGGTGATGAGAACTGTGTGTTTAGGAGCTGGGGGTGCTGCAGAATGGGGAGGTCACAGACTTTAAGCACTTAAGGGAAAATTTCTATAAAGTTAGGAGGCAAAATTATTCCTTAAACCGACACTTTCGGAATCACAAGCCAAAATTAATTTCTTCAGTCTCTCTTTGCTTTTGGCCGTGACCTCTTTTCCCTAGAACCATTGAAAGCCCAGGTCAGAAGAAGACGGGGAAGGGGTTGTAGGAGTGGATGAGCGAGAGCTTCTCACTTTCTTTCATTAACACTCTCTTTGTCACCATGGCGGGGTGTGTGTGTCTGAACACATTTGTTTGAACATATACTTGATGAAACTCCTCTGCAGTCTTGTTGCCTTTATGCTGTTTGTCCAGAAGTGAAGACAGCAGGAGAACTACCCCTTGTGAGTACCTGCATGTCATTACTGCACCCATTTTTCAGAGGGGGAAACTGAGCCTCTGAGTGGTTAGTTCCACTGTCCAAGGTCACCAGGTGGTTAGGAGGTAAACCAGAACTTAAGCCCAGGTTTCCCCTGAAGCCAAACTCTTTGCTGTGCCTGTAGGGGCACCTAGATGGGGCACAGTGGGGTTCCCTGCCACCAGCATGAATATGGGTCCAAATGAGTTAATACCATATATTGCTTCTGAGGCTCAGGATTGAGCCTGTGAGAGTCTCCATGGCCTGGAGTTACAGAGGCTAAGAATCCTTGTCACTGATAAATGATCTGCAGGCTCTTAATCCTGATTCCATATTACTCATTTGTAAAGCTGTTGGCATATTTGCACTGAGCAGATTGCTCTCTCTGCCAGCTTAACTTCACATGGCAGTGTGGGATTTTTTTTTTCCTTTAAGATTTTATAAAGCTGAGTATAAAATGGGAATGTTTTCATAAACGCTTAAGCATCTTTAGTGAAGCTAATTTATAGAATGTAAATGTTCCTCTCCAGCAATTTAAATCCAAATTCCTCAGCAGTGGGGGGTTGGGGCTGAGAAACAGGAAACTGCTCCATTTCATTGTTCATGCTCAACAATAAAAAATTAAATGGCCTAAAAAGTGCAAGCCAGAGAGTTTTTTGTTTTTTGTTTTTTTTTTTTTTAGACATTCTTCTGAATCTGAATGCCGGTGATGAACACAAAAATTGGATGCTTTTCTTCGTTTCTCCCCGCGGGGCCTGACAGCCGCGCCTTCCGCCTCTGGGTGACTCACCCTGCGTGACACCATGCTAGGCACAGACCCAGCACTGTCCTGAAGTCACGTTCTCCGGCAGCTGAGCTCACCACCCTTCCCTCGGAGCGCACCTTGGGCCTGGCATGACCTGGGAGCCTGGAGCCTGGATTGTGCAAGAGCAGGAGGCCTTTCCTGTAGCGCGGGGCCCAAGTCTGGGGCGAGGCTCCCACGGAGCTACTTTCTGCTCCCGGTTTCTATCCCCATGCTTGTTTTAATGCCTGTTTTTGTTTCCAATTATGAGATGGCATGAAATCTCCCTTCTCTCTTCTGCAGACCCGGGTGGTATATAAGTTAAGTAGGATTTAACAGATCAAAAGGGGAAGTTGGGCTCCTGGGTGGCTCAGTGATTGAGCAACTGCCTTTGGCTCAGGTCATGGTCCCAGGGTCCTGGGATGGAGTCCTGCATCGGGCTCCCTGCAGGGAACCTGCTTCTCCCTCTGCCTGTCTCTCTCTCTGTCTCTCTGTCTCTCTCTCTCTCGGTCTCTCACAAATAAATTTAAAAAAATAAAAATCTTAAAAAAATAGGGAAGACTTCTCACTTCTTACCTATGGCTTTAGGACTTCAATCCCTTTGTTTGTCCTTTATCCCCCTCACCCCAAACCAAAACCACAGGAGACCTGCTAAATCCTCTCTGAATGTGATGACTTTTTTTTCTTTGAACTGTGCATAGCTGACACCATCCGAGTCTTCAGACAAGAGATTATGGACACCGTATAATGGCAGAACCAATACAACGATGAACATTTAAGAAGTACTTTGGTTGTGCCAAGTCCCATGTAATAGACCCTTCATCTCAATTCATCTTAGGACAATCTTGAGACCAGTGCTGTCATCATCATTCCCATTTTACAGGAGACCAGTGCTGTCATTCCTATTTTGCAGATGAGAAAACCGAGGCTTAGAAAGATTCCTTAACCTGGCCAAGGCCACACAGGTACATGGCATGGCAGGGTGGGCTCCCTGGTCCGTGTCACGTGTCTCTCACGTGCCTCACTGGGTGGCAGATCGCACGTGATGGCACAGAAAGACATCACTCGGGCTCACCTCCAGGCTTACAGAGACAAAAAGACCAGGTAAATTCAGGGATCTAGCGCATTATGTGACAGAGCTAGGGATTTGAGAATCCGTATTGGTCCAGAATAATGGTAGGCTGTGTTGCAGCAACAAATCCCAAAGTAGCAGTGTCTTAACAGAGTCAATGTTCATTTCTTGCTTGTGCAAAATCCACTGCGGAAGCTCAGGCTGGATGGAGACGTGGTGTGTGTGTAGATGCTTCAGCTGAGAGTCCCAGCTGAGTCCCGCCTCTGTGTCATCCCATCCCAGGCACCAGACATGAGGGAAGAAACCTCTAGATGATTCCTGCTCTTAACATTTCCAGTCACCTCCAGCTCGTCATGTCTTCCTAGATAAGGCCCCAGACACCCAGAGACAAGACAAGCACTGTGTCCTGTATGAAGTTCTGGCCCGCAGAGTGCAGGAGACTTTTAAAGTGCTGTTTTGAGGGCTGTTGTTTATGAAGTGATGGATAACCTCATCACACCTGCTGGATTTGTACATGCTGCGGGCTGTACCTTCCATTCACTCAACAAATATTTGCTGAGCACATCCGAAGAGCCAGACACTATTCTGGGCACACACCAGTGAACAAACAGATAAAGAATCCTGTCTCCATAAGGCTCGTATTTGACGGGGAGAACAGTTGGTTGGGTTTTCCAAAAGATACATGGTTTAGGCATGTTTTCTTCAGTCCAAAAGTAATATTCACTTATTCTATAAAACTTGAGAAATACAAAAAATGTTTAGAATATGCAAACGTCCCATAGGAAATGGTCATCTTCATGCAGAAATAATGCACACCTTCTATTGTATTATCTTTCTCTCTCTCTTTCCAAAACTGGAGTCATACTATTATAGTCAATTTTATGTCCTACCCCCCACCCCCCATTTAGATGGTATTGCAAACTGTCACAGTCCTTTCGGGCTGCTGTAACAAAATACCTGAGTCTGGTAACCTATAAACAACAGAAATTTATTTCTCACAGCTCTGGAGGCTGGGAAATCCAAGATCATTTTGCCTGAAGACTCGGTATCTGGTGAACGCCCAGTTCTTGATTTGTAGATGGCAACTCTTTGCTGTATCCTCAGTGTACCCACAGTGGAAGGGGCAAGGGAGCTCTCCAGGGTTTCACCGATGCAAGCACTAGTCTCATCCAGGAGGGCTCCAGGAGGGCTCCAGTCTCATGACCTAATCTCCTCCCACAGGCCCTACCTCCTAATACCATCGCCTTGGGGTTAGGATTTCCACATGTGAATCTGGGTGGAGGACACACACACTCAGCCCAGAGCACCAACTTTTCTTACTATCGTTAAAATACGATTGTTCATCATGTTTTCCAGGCTGCATATTGCTCCAGGCTGTAGCAATACCAACTATTGAACTATTCTGCAACTGGTCTATGTTTCAGTTGATTTCAGTTTCTCACTGTGGTAAGCAACGTATTGAAGAACAACCTTGACTACGAATCTTTGGCAGCTTCTCGGATTCGTCGCTTAGAATGTAAGCAGAGAAGTGGGATTACTGGTTCAAAGGGTGTGCGAATGTTTGGGTTCTTAATAAATATTGCCAGATTGCTTTCCAGAATGTCAGCACCCATTTACATCCTCATCTGTATTTTAGGGGATGCTGCGTTGATTCTTGTGCCAGTACCCAATGGTAGACTATTTCCGATTTTTGCCAATTTGCTGCATTAAAGAATGGTATTTCATTTTAAGACTGGCTCACTGTCTCGGTTGCTCACTAATATGGGATTTGCCTAAACTTGAGTTTTAATCCAAGCTCTGGCACCTTGTAACAAGGTAGGTAACCTCTGTAAGACTCCGTTTTCTGTCAAATGGTGATATTTATTCTGACTCCTTGGGATCTGGGTGGATTAAATGTGCTCGAGTGTATGAAGTGTTTAACACTGTGCCTGTCACAGAACAACTGAATGGTAGTTATTATTACGGATGTACCAATTCAGCAATTACCTAACGCATGAAGGGTTCCAGCCTTTTTTTCCTTTCTCTGCGCTTTAGAGATGCATCTGATTTTGCATCCATCGTATTTCTAGAGAGAAATACGTCTTCTCCTCTGAAGACGGGGACACCATTCTTTTGGGGTTTTGTGAATTAGAAAGAATGAGAGATGAGAAGAACAGAGAGACACAGTGGCCAAGGGCAGATGACTCAAATCCCAGTGGCTAACAACAAATGTTTCTTCTGCACTTGGGTTTGCTGTTGTCTACAAGCAGGCAGAAGGTGGATGGGCTCAGCTAGGTGGTTTTGTTTCGGACTGTGGGCTTCCTGTGCTTGGTTCCAGGCTTTGTGCTTGATCAGGGGCCTATATGGAATGAGCAGAAAATACCCAGGGCATGCTGTTGCAGTAGATCACGCCAGCAAAAGGGGTCAAGCCAAAACCCCCAGGCAAACTTAAGGTCTCTGCTGCTTTGACATCTGCTAATATTCCATTGGCCAAAGCAAGTCATGTGGCGCAGCCTAACATCAGTAGGGGTGGGAAGTCTCCTGGTCCCACAGGGAGAGAGGGAAGGGAGGGAATGTGTGCTGAATGAATGATCATAATGAATGTTTCCAGGAAATTTCAGGAAAAGCGTGCTGGATAGCGTGCAGTGTATAAAACAGGGAGGAAAGAAGAGATCATGAGACACACTGGGTATGTGTGAGATGTTACTGGTCAGAATCTTTTTAGTTTCTGAAAGCTCCTGGTTAGAAACTTGTAAATTAGTTTCATCTGTTTGGCCTGGGCTTTGTAAATGGCACTTCCCATGGGACTGGCCCAAGGTACAATGGCTTCCATGGCATCACATACTGGAAGCAATCACCATCTCTACCGCTGCACCCTATGTACTTCTTTCTCTTGGGTGTTGTAGATCTTTCAACCGTTTCCTATTTCTTTTCCTCCCTCTAGTAAAAAAGTATGGGTAGTGGCTTCCTAATTGTGACTTACCAAGTCCCCACAGGAAATGTGTCACATGTCCCTTCACCATCTCATGTAAAGGAGGGCAGACAGCATGCTTGAGAGACCTTGTTGGACATGAGGGCCCAGGGGCAGAGCGTGAGAGCAGCCTGCTGGGTCTCAGTCATGTCTCAGAAGCTCCAAATTCACTTACAGGACCTTCCAGTGAAATCAAATTGAGGGTGAGCACAGGGCGTGACATTAGGGAGATAAAGCCAGAAGAGCTCTAATGAGAGGAACCATGTCATTTCAGGATCGTTATCGTCTGAGCAGAAAGTTTCCCCTCACTTCCCTGGAGATCATTCACCTGGAACCTGACAGGAGCCGAATGTCTCTGATCTCCAGCTTTGCTTAGCTCTGCCAATGGCTGGCACATCACACACTCCCAGTGGTAGGAGGGGCTTGTTAATAATTCATCCCAAATTATAATTCTCATTCGCTCTATTGGTAGACCAGCTGAACATGGACATAACAGCTTTGCTTCTCTCTAAATGTCATCTGTCTTTAACGTTATCCAAAACATTTTTGTTTTGTTTTAAAGAGAACAGTGCTCTTTAAAAACTCCAAGCCAAGAAGAATGATAGACTGTATCAAGAATTGCACTAAATGATGTGCCTTCAGCCTTCCTAGAGCTGTGACATGGTGCTTCAGTGGCCTCCATACCCACTGGGCTTCCACTGGGATCATGGGCAATATGTGAGCCTTTAAATATGTATGTACATTTGAGTGTTTGGGGGTAGGGAGTGCTCTGTAATCCTGTGTCAAGTCATTAGGGGACATTTTCCAGAATTTTGAAAATCTACAGCCAGATTGGCTATCTTTCTGTATTTCCATAAAAAGAGGGGAGTGTTTATATAAAATCTTCCCTCCCTCCTGTTTCTCCCTCACTCCCCCAATCCCCAAATGGTTGCTCTTTTTTCAATTTTTCTTTCTTGAAGTTTCATTATAAGCAATATTTTCATGTGCTTAAGAGCTTAGACTCAGAAGTTGGATAATGCAGGTTTAAATTTCAGCCATTTCTGTGACCTTTAATAAGATAGTTTACCTTTCCATGTCTCTGTTTCTTCTTCTGAAAATGAGGACATTAATAGGGCCAACCTGTGGAATGTAAGGTCTCTGGTACACAGAGAGCCTCTTTGCTTGGCCCATGTGGGATTTGTTCTGTGGATATGGGGTCAGGACCCCTCCTCCTCCCCCGTCCCTCCCCATCTCCCATCCCTCCTCCTCCCCACCCTGGCTGAGTCCCACCTCCAGCGCCTACTGAGTGTCTCAGTTTATCTGCCTCAGGATCTTTTCCAAAGTGGAGCAACCTGGACTTGCAGAGGTTTAAATTCAACTAATGGGAGTCGTCGTCATTCCCTGATGCAGAGGGATAATTTGAGGTGTGGTCTATGTGGACCCCAGAGGGTCCACAATCTGGACTCGGCCTCAGTTGCCCACAGCACTAACTAGCTCAACAAATGCACCTTTTCATTGACTTTTCTCCAGCTGTTACCATTATTGTCCATCCCCCACTTCGGCTTCCTGGGATCACCTCCCAATAAACTGCCTGCACCCAAGTCCTTTTCTCAAGCTCTGCTTGGGGGAATCCCAACTAAGAAAGCTCCACAAATAGTTGCTGTTATTGTTCTCAAGGAAAAACCTTTCTATTCCTAGGAAAACTAATGTTGGAACCAAAGTTCTAGATGCATGTTGAGACTTTTTTTCTTATTCGATATTTTATTTAAAATGAAAGATATGCAAACTGATATGCCTCATTTCTAGCACATTTGGTAAATCCTATAAAGTACTGGAAACTCATGGAAACTATACTTCTTTTCCTTTCCTGGCACTTCTGAACTCTTGCTTGGAGGAGGAGCTAGGCAGCTTGGGTGATGTGGGAGGTACTCAGGGGACTCAGTGCTATTTGCCAACTAGTCCAGAAGTGTTGTGGGGTTTTTATTATTATTATTATTATTTTTATTCTGACAATTGGCTGTCTATATATTACTGCCTGAATGTCAGTTCTCGTTGTCAAGATTGGCATTAAGTTATCCAAACTCTTTTACTCAATTCGCTTTTGGCCTTAAATACTGTCATTGGCAGGACAAGCAAGGATGAAGATTCTAGCCAGTGACCATAGAACATCTTTCCCCCTCAATGCAAAGCCAACTGGCTCATACCAGTATCAACTTTGGCTTCATTGGCACCATGCTGTAACAGTCGAGCCAACTGACCTACGTGGACAGCTTCTAGCATTACCATGCTCTGATCTTTTCCCCCTTGGAAATTTTTGTTGTAATTGCTCTGGACTTTTGTTGTGATCAGGCTCGCGGTTATGTGGCAGGGAGCTGAACATTGTGGGGAGCTTGGCACACTTCTTAGGATGGGCTAGCATGGGCAAATGTCCTCCTTGCAATTCTCTTTTAAATTCAATCCCTCTCTGGCTTGGCCACAAAGGCACAAGCATTGCCAAGGTGACTTTATTATGTGTATCCTGGAGTATATTCCCTTTTGAGTATGTAGCTCCATTTCCTGGAATTATTATTTCTGGTAGGATTGGGGTTGATTTCTGGCTACCTATTATTTTTCCAGCTGAAATGTTTTATTCTTCACTTTGCCCTTTCATGAGCTTTGTGAAAACACCCGTTTTCCTCTCAGAAGGTCACGTTAGAGGGTGTTACCGCTCCCAGCCTCTCCTTCTTCCAGGCCATGGTTATATACAAGAACAGAGGTGGGTTGCAGGTCTGATGTTATTGACTTAGGACTTTACACTTACAACTGGATTGTTCTAAGCTTTTGTTTCCTCAACTGTAAAGTGGGAATAAAGATAGGATAAAAGTGATCATGCAAATCGAAGTATGAAAGCAATCTAAGGTATTCTTTTATTCAGTAAATATGGAAAGAACTCTCACTGTATTAACCATAGTTCCCAGCCTTATGCAGCTATGATTCAGTGGGGGAAAGAACACATAGGCAATCTTCGTGGGCAATTATGATCAAAATCATAAATCCTATAAACAGGGATAAATACACGGTGTTACTGGAGCCCATGGGAAGGAGGCTTAACTCAATCTTGAGGCCTCATGGAGGGCTTCTTGAAAAAGACAGGAAAATTAGGAGTTATCAGTAGTAATATTTAGTTATAATTAGTAGGGTACTTACTATGTGCCAAGTACAATGCTAAGTGCTACTTTATTTAGATTTCACAATTATGCCTATCTCATAGGGGTCTTAACCTCCATTTTATATTTGAAGAAACCAGCTCAGAAAGGTTAAATAAGTTGGCCAAGGACACACAGTTAAGTGGCATGGTCAGACTTTGAATTTAAGTTTGCTTCTAGAGCCCTTGTTTTATTTTTATTTTATATATATTTTATTCCAATTTAAGAACCCTTGCTTTTAACAAAACAAATTATGCAAATCTGTTCATGTGATGGCCCTGCCTAAAGTCCACCATTTGTGATTTCCTAATGCTACCATGACCTTCCCATGACCAAAAGTCTCCTACCCACTCCTCTAGTCTCACCTTACACCCTTCTCTCTGCCCCGACCCCTAAGACAGTTAGCCTCAGCAGCAGCCCATACAGAATGGACTCAGCTAAGTCTGAGATTGTCCTGTGGGCGATGGTGGCCATGGAGGTTCCCAGCGGATTGAGAAGGAGCAAGACAAGATCTGGAAAATTAAGAGAGAGTTGAAGCACCCCAGGCACAGGGACTTGGGGATCTCAGGGAAGGGAGAGGTAGGAGGGAACGAGAAGGAGTGAATTGGATTGAAGAGACATTCAATAGATAGAATATGCAAATCAGGGTAACTGATCACAGTGGGGATCCATGCAGATTTCTGGCTTGAACAACAAGGCAGAAAGTCTTAGCTATGTTTCAGGAGCTATGATTAATGCTTGACAGAAGCAAATAATACTGCAGTTCTATTGTGTTTTCATTATATGTATGCTGAAGGGTCCTGGAAATTGTAAACATTTCCCTTCCTGGTCTTTTTTTTTCTTTTTAAGATTTTATTTATTTAATCATGAGAGAGAGGGGCAGACACATGATCAGAAGGAGAAGCAGGCTCTCTGTGAGGAGCCGGATGTGGGACTCGATCCCAGGACCCCGGGATCAGGACCTGAGCCAAAGGCAGACACTCAACCACTGAGCCACCCAGGCGCCACCACCACCATTCCTGGTTTCTTTTGGTTTCTTTTCTTCCACACTGGGTGGGGGAATTCGCTGAAAACTCTGCAAAAAAAAAAAAAAAAAAAAAAAAGTTCCTTTTTCTCTACCCCCGGCCTCCATCCCACAAGTTGAACTACAAACCCACACAGTGGCAGCTCCAGATTAGGCAATCAAACAGCTCTCAAAATTAAGCTTTAAAACATTAAAATCAATCAAGCCCTAAGAATCTAGCTCAAAATGAAGAGGTGTTTAAAAGAAGTAGGCTGAGGTGCTCTGAGAAAAACAACTTACATTATTAAAGCAGAGTTTTCACAGTGCGGGGAAAAAATGTTCCAATAACGTCCGATTAAAAATGTAAATCTATTTATGTTCCAGATGGGTTTTTTGAGTGCTCTTATTAAAATCCACTGCTTACCTGTTTGTCTTATGAAAGACAGTTAGTTACTTGGGGAAGGTAATCAGACCTGGGCATACTAGAATCATTTTCTCGCATTTGTCACTGAGTGAATATCTCATGTGACTTTTGGCTTGTTAATTAATTACTATATAAATTTCCCTACTGAAAATGGAGATCTTATTCAGTGTTGGGTTCTTTTCAGAATTCAAGTGTCAAATGTTCATGTCGCTTTGAAGATTGTTTCTCTGTTCTCTCTTCATTTCTTCCCTTCTCTTCTTGATCCTGTGGTACATTTGTCATACTGATACTACTATGACATTACACTCGCTTTTCTATCAATTGACTTGGATGCCTAGAATATAAGGTCAACAGGGTTTGGAGGCAGAATTAGTCAGATGGAGAAACTGGAAAGAAAGTAATGCTTCCTAAGTGAGTGATCTTCAAGTGGATTTATATTCAACTGTGACATAAGGAACACTGCTGGGGTCATATGTTCATTTACCAAAGAAAATAGTGCCTCAGAAAAAAAAAAAGAAAGAAAGAAAAGAAAAGAAAAGAAAAGAAAAGAAAAGAAAATAGTACCTCTATCAGCACTGTTCAAAAGAAGTATGTTGTGAACCTCAAATGCAAGTCGTATATGAAGTTAAAATTTTTCCAGGAGCCACATTAAAAAAGCAGAAACCAGTGGAGTTAATGTTAATATTATTTTACTTACTTCTGTTATATCTAGATATTACATCTCCACATATGATCCATGTTAATCTTATGGAGATCGTTTACATTCTTTTTTGTACTGTTTGAAATCTAGTTTGCATTTTATACTTTGAGATGTAATTCAGAACAGTCACATTTCAAGCCCTCAATGTAGCTGTACATAGCCAATTGTAGCTGGCGGCTACTATGTTGGACACTGTAGATCTCTATAGTCCAATGACAGTTTTTCCACTCAAGTTAATAGGCGAAGAGTCAGCTTATACGTTTAATGAATCCACCTTCTCCCCCCCGCTTCCTAACTGAGAAAGAAAAAAAAATGTGCTTGCTATGAAAACTGGCAAAATGGCCCTGATGATAAATTGCAGGTTAAATTCATTTTCATATAACTGTTTCTTGGTTCCAGGACTGGTCACAAGTGAAAAATCACCCTTTTTAGAGTATAGACAACTTCATTCAAGGGGCAGTAAAACTGAGGCATTAAAATAAATAACAAGCCACAAGTTGTTAGTTTTTTTTTTTTTAATGAGGGGTAAAAATTTCATCCTTTCTGATGATGCAACATTTTCATTAGTAAATGTCAGTAGATCTCTCTTCTTGTAAGCTAGTGACTATATTAAACATGAATTACAAGAATTCTGTTGGTTCTCAGCAGGCTTTTTCTGTAGATTAGTCTGGTAATTTTAAAAAATGAATATATATACACATATATATATGTATATATATACACACATTTGGCAGCACTGGATGACTTTAATTTCTAGTTGAGCGAACTCCTCTGCTCAGCATTTGGGGGGTGGGAAACTACAATAATTAGATGCATCCAGAAAAGTTCTCTAAGAGTTGAATTGTATCACATAATGAATCAACTTCTATTTGATGTGCTGGGCATCTTTACCTTTCTAGCTCTAAACCCAGTGAATGCAGTATCTTTCAAGCTGCAAACACATTCTGGGTTTTATGAATTGGGGATTTTTTTGTTGTCGTTGTTACAGAAGGCAGGAAGGTTCAGTGTGGTGTTTGTGGAAATTCTTTGGAATCAAAAGGATCTGGCTTTGAATCTCAGTCTTCCCTGGGTTATTTTGGGCCTGTCACTTGGATTCTTGGGGCCTCATATTCCCCATCTGTGCAAAGAGGATTATAATATCTAACTCAGAGGTTGTTGTGAAGATAAACGTGATCATAAATGTATGATGTTGGAAACAGACGCTTGGTTAGTGGTGGTTCTCTCACACTGCCTTCCTCAGACTACCAGGTGAGAGGCAACGATGTTAAGTGTTCACAGACTCGGTGTTTATGGTGGTTGAGCTGTCAGCTAGAGCTGTGGTGTCATCTGAAGGCTTGACTAGGGGAAGATCTTCTACACTCACTTACGTCATTATTGGCAAGATTTAGTTCTTTCTGGACTGATGGGTTCAGGGCCTTAATTCGTCACTGGGTGTTGGCTGAAGGTCTTTACAGTTCCCGGCCACTCGAACCTTTGCATAAGGCAGGTCACAAAAAGGCAGCTGGTAAGCAAGAGGGGGAGAGGAAGAGAGAGACAGATAGAAGGTAGGGGTGGAAAATGGGATCCCAAGTGTTCTTGTAACCTAATTTTGGAAATACCATCCCATACATTTGGCAGTATTCTGTTTGCTAGAACTGAGTCACTAGGTCCAGCAGTACCCAAAGGAGGGGATGAACCAAGAGTGCAAATAGGAGGAAGTCGGATCATTAGGGGTCATCTGAGAGGTTGCCTACCACAGAATTTTGCAGCTTTCACTTTCACATTTCCTGGTATTACTTCTCCCTCACACGGAGGTCCTAGGTCAGAAGAACTGAAGAAATCAGAGCTCTGACCTAGGAGCCCTCGTAAATGCTTCCCATAACCCTTATGATACCAGGTGTTATACTACGTGGTTGTTGCTCACTTTGACATGTCTCCACCTCCCCTACTAGACCATGAGCTCCATGAGGACAGGGACATGGTTTTGCTCACTGCAGCAATCCAGAGCCTCGAGCAGTGCTTGCCACAGAGCCAGTTCTCAATGTTTGTCAGATGACTAAGGGAATGCGTAAGGGTCCTTTTGCTTCAGACAAGTGCTCTAGGAGGCAGGTGTGACTATTATGCCCATTTCTCAGGCCACTGAGGCTCTAATAAAGTGACTTTCTCAGCCTCACAGAGCTAGTAGATGGTGGGAACTAAGAGTTCAGGTGTATCAAACCACCTTGAAGCCTATTCCCTCAGTCACTTGACTCTGTGGTCTCCTGATTGTATGTTGGGGTTAGTGTGTGTGTATGTTGTGTGTGTGTGTGGTGTTTTTTTGAAGAGAAAAAGTGTCGTCTTTGGCCACAGAGTCTCTCAGTAGGCAGCTTCCACCAGCTACTCCAGTCCAGAGTGGAGCAAGCCTTCCTTGGCTGCATCCTCAAGTGAATTTCTGTTCTCCTCACATACAAGAGAGAAGAAGGGAAATCACAAGAAGGAAAGAGGGGAGCACTGAACAGGGAGTATGGATCCCCTGTGAAAGTGCGCTGAGGACGGGACTCCGGAAGTAGAGCTTCTTCTGTTACCCCTCTGCCTGGTTTTCACGAAGCTTAATGAAGCAAATACCTCCTTGTTTGCCATAAACTCCCTGTAAATACAGTTTTTCCTTAGTCCTTTTACTAGTTCTGTCTCTTTACGCCTTCAGATGGTTCCAACTCTTCTTCAGGTGTGAAATGGTCTTTTTGAACTTTGAAAGGCCTGAATCTTAGATGCTTTGGAAGAAAGGTAGTGATGATGACAATAATGGAAAAGCAAACCATGGTAACAACCCAACTAACATTTATTGAGTGCTTCCTATGTACTAGGCCAAGTTCTAAGTGTTTTCCATGTATTCATTCATTTCCAGCATCCTATAAAACCATGAAGTCAGTCCCACAGATGATCTTCAAGGCAGATATACTAGTTCTCTATTGCCACGGAGTGACTTACCCTGAAAGTAGTAGCTTATAGCAACAATACACTCTATGATCTCTGATGGCTTCTGTGGATCAAGAATTTGGGAGTGGCTGGGTGGCTCCAACTGAGGATTTCTCGTGAAGACTGCTTTCATCTGAAAATGGCACTAGAGGCTTGAACCATTCCCAGATGGTTCATTCCAATGGCTGGTAAGCTGGCAGAAAGCTGAGTTCCTCCTCATGTGGCCTGAATCATAGGGCTGCTTGAGTGTCCTCACCACATGGTGGCTGGCTTCCCCAGAGCAAGGGATCTAAGACGCCAGGAAGAAATGCTATGAACACTGTGACCCAGCCTTAGAAGTCACCCAGCGTCATTTCCACAACATCCATAGGTTGTAGAGGCCATTCTCTGTGGGTGGCGACTGTACAGCTCATAGATACCAGAGGGCAAGGATCTTGGAGATCCATCTTGGAGACTGGCCACCTCAGCAGCTACCTTGTGATATGAACCCAAACCACAGGCTACCTTTTCTCAAGCAACTACTGTGCAAGGCACCGTGCCAAAGAGTTAACATACATTATCTCATTTCATCTTGAAAGCAGTCCTAAGATTCAAGTGTTTGTACTGTGCCTGTTTTACCTACAAGGAAATGGAGGCTCAGAGAGGCTAATAACCTGCCCAAGGTCACAGAGCTAGTGTGTGACAGGTGGAAAGAGCACTGGAGCACATCCCAGCCACCAGAGCGCATGCCTAGCTTGTGCTGTCCTACCTGTGGCGTTGCTGGGACTGCCGTGTGGCGTGATGAAAACATGTAGGGAGCTGTAGAGCATTATACCATGACCACAGAGGGACCAAATCCCTTTGTCCCTCTGTCAGCAGTGGGGGGGGGGGGGGCGGGGGCATGTGGGAAGCACACATCTAAGGACAGAGTGCGTCACTTAGTAAATAAGTGACAAATGCAATGTGGTTTTGCTTTTTATTAAACCAACTGTGAAAAAGACTTGCAACTGGCTCTCTGTGACCTGAACAATTAGCATTAGAGCCTATTATGTTTCCCGGAAGCGGAATGCCCTGTGTTTTTGATGGGATTCTAAGGAACCAGGAACGAGGAGAGTAATAAACTGTAAAGATTGGATTCATCTCCTGCCTGGCATAGGAGGCGAGGAGGTTTGGAATGCTTCAGTATAAAAACAATTGAAGTTAAAGAAAGCTTTGCATTTGTTCAGATCATTTTAAGGACATTAATTAGTACATTTAAAAGAATGTGTGTGTGTGTGTGAGAGAGAGAGAGAGAGAGAGAGAGAGAGAGAGAGAGACATGTGGAGAGTGAGCCAGGTACACTGAATAATTCCTAAATTGAACTTCATGTGCCCAGAGGAACCTAACGAAACAAGAATGTTGTTTCGGGTCAGATGGGTTCTTCTATAAGGGGTCAGATCCATTGTTCTTCTATATTCCTAATGTTCCAAGGCAAATGAGCAGCTGACAAATTATTTGCCTTCTTGGGTATCACTCTCAAAGGCTGGGGGCTTCCTGGAAAAATGCACATACCCATCTCTACCTGAAGTCTTATACACAATTTTAGGAACTTAATTTATTTTTATTTTTTCAAAAGATTTTATTCATTCATGAGAGACACAGAGGGAGAGGCAGAGACACAGGCAGAGGGAGAAGCAGGCTCCCACGCAGGGAGCCCGGTGTGGGACTCGATCCCTGGACTCCAGGATCACACTCTGAGCTGAAGGCAGACGCTCAACTGCTGAGCCACCCAGGCGTCCCCAATTTTAGGAACTTTAAAGTTCCCTAATGCTCTCTAGTGTTCATGGATCCCAGGATGTAATCCCTGAATGCTAAATGTTTTGAAGGATTTGTTTACATTTTCCAAACTAGACAAACTACTTTGTAACCTGGAACTTGCTAAACTTTCCTACATCACATTTTCTCATTACTTTGAACTGTCTTTGGTATTTCTAAACTTTGACCTGATCCACTTTAGCTTTTTAGTTTCCAGACTAGAATTGACAATTAAAAAGTCACTGAGGGTGGCCCCGGGTGGCTCAGTGGTTTAGCGCCGCCTTCAGCTCAGGGCCTGATCCTGGAGACCCGGGATCGAATCCCATGTCCGGCTCCCTGCATGGAGCCTGCTTCTCCCTCTGTCTCTCATGAATTAAAAAAAAAAAAAAAAAAAAAAAAAGTCACTGAATCTCAGCATCCTGGAGCTTGCCTCCAGTGAGTCGCCAGTGTGATGTGGGCATCCCAGCCACAATTTCCCTGACTAGTCATCCCAGCACCTACGCCCTCTGGACTCCTCCAAACAGGTAGGACCTATCTACATTATAATTCAAACTTTTTAGGTGTGGCTTTTAGGGATGCAGTTGCATACATTTTGACAGACACATAAGGTCGCCCTGTGCCGCTTGCCCTCCTCTCTTTCCCACACACCCAGCCCTTGGTAACTACTGATGTGATTTTGGCCCTATGGTTTAGCTTCCTTCCTCCTTCCGGGTCTTGTAAATGGAATCATACAGAATATCCCCTTTGGGGCTGGAATCTTTCTCTTAGCATGCTTTTTAATATTCACTCGTGTTGTTCCATTAAATGATATAATACAATTTGCTTATCCATTCACCAGTTGATGGGCACATGTGTTATTTCCAGTTTCTGGCAATTATGTTGGTGTTTTTCTTTCGGGGGGAGGTGAGCTTTTTGGGGCAGCAGAACTACTCTGCATCCTGATTACCGGGAGGCAGGCTGGCTGTGTGCTCTGGTTGTGCAAACACAACTTTACACATTTGGGGGTGGGGTGGGTGAAGGATGGAGAGTTGGGCACAGAAATGCCACTACATTCCCCTGCCGTCTAAATCCTTTGGCGGGCAGCCCGGGTGGCTCAGCAGTTTAGCACCTGCCTTCAGCCCAGGGCATGATCATGATCCTGGAGACCGGGGATCGAGTCCCACGTTGGGCTCCCTCCGTGGAGCCTGCTGCTCCCTCTGCCTGTGTCCCTGCCTCTCTCTCTGTCTCTAGGTGTCTCATGAATAAGTAAATAAAAATCTTTAAATAAATAAATAAATTCATTCTTTGGCAGTTTTCACCAGCGCTTCTTGGAGCTCCAACTGCGTAGGAGCAGCTGTTCACTCTGCATCTGGGCGTGAGCCTTTATATATGTATATATATATATATTTTTTTCCTTTTCCTTGAATCGGGGCTCCCGTGTTCCACGGGTATGGGTATTCGAGATCCAGATGAAGGCAGTCCCTTAAAGGTGTTAGCATCCCTCCTCCACGTGGGGTTCTCAGAATCACAGAAGAGGAGCCCCGCGGAGTGACGGCCCGCGTGCCCCGCACCCCAAGGGACCTACCGGGGTTGGAGCAGAGCCCTGGCCGCGAGGTCCCCGTCTTGCCACTGAGGACAAACCGCCTGTTTCCTCGCGACACGTGGCGCTTCCTTCCAAACTTTTTCTGCCCCTCCCTGGGGTCAAGTGATGCTGGAGTTGAGGCAAAGAAGCCCCGCGCTGAGGGGGCGCGCGGCCAGGGTGCAGGCGCCGCGGGGCCGGAGCAGGGGGCGGGAGACCCGGGCGGGGGCGGGGCGGCGGGGCGGCGGGGGGCGGGGCGGCGGGGGGCGGGGCGGGGCGGGGCAGCGCGGCGGCCGCGGGGGCAGCGACGGCGCCGGGCGGCGGGAGCGGCGGGAGGGCGGCCGCGCCATGTGGCTGCTGGGGCCGCTGTGCCTGCTGCTGAGCAGCGCGGCGGGTGAGTCGGGGCGCGGGGCGCGGGGCGCGGGGGGCCGGGCGGGGCGGGGCGGGGGCGGGGGCGCGCCGCCCCATTGTGTGCGCGTGCGGCCGCCGGCTGCGGAGCGGGGCGCGGGCGGGGCTTTGTGTGCAGCCCGGCTCCCGAGCGCGGCCCCGATTGGGCGTCGCTCCAGCGCGTGTGTGCATGTGCGCGTGTGGGGGGCGGGGGGGACGGAGCTCTCCCCGATCTCCCCCCCCCCCCCCCCCGGCTCTCCCCCCTGCCGCTGCTCCTGCTGCTGCTCCCCCCCAGGTCTCCCTCCTGCTCCTCGTCCTGCTGCTCCCCCCCTCCCCGTCTCCCCCCTGCTACTCCTCCTGCCCCCCCTCCCCCCCCCCGTCTCCCTCCTGCTGCTCCTCCTGCTGCTCCCCCCCCAGGTCTCCCTCCTGCTCCTCCTCCTGCTGTTCCCCCCCTCCCCGTCTCCCCCCTGCTACTCCTCCTGCCCCCCCTCCCCCCCCCCCCGTCTCCCTCCTGCTGCTCCTCCTGCTGCTCCCCCCCCAGGTCTCCCTCCTGCTGCTCCTCCTGCTGCTCCCCCCCCCAGGTCTCCCTCCTGTTGCTCCTCCTCCTGCTGCTCCTCCTCCTGCTGCTTTTCCTGCTGCTCCTCTTGCTCCCCCCCCAGGTCTCCCCCCTGCTGCTCCTCCTGCTCCCCGGCCCCCCCCCCCCCCCCCCGTCTCCCTCCTGCTGCTCCTCCTCCCCCCCACTCCTGCTGCTCCTCCTGCCCCCCCCCCCCGTCTCCCCCCTGCTGCTCCTTCTGCCCGCCCCTGTCGTGTAGCCCCGTGCCTCAGTTTCCCCCCGGACGTCGGGCGCTTCGTCCACTCCTTCCTGGGGGTCGGTGTTTGCCTTGGAGAGTCAAGCAGGGCCAGACCCGGGGTCATGGATCTTTCCCACCCACCCCGGGAGCAGCGCGGTTACCACCGCCCCTCCCGTCCCTGCGGCTGGAGGCCCCCTGAAGCGGGCCTCGCGGTGGCATCGGTGGCATCGCGTGTGGTGCATCCTGAGGTCCTGGGGAGCGGCAGGCATCCTTGCTTCCTGACGGCGTGCTGGCCCCTGGAACTTTTCTGCTGATGTGGGCACGCTCGGATTCCGGCCCAGGAGCCCTTCCTCCTCTGCCCCGGCCCGCCGGCCACAGCTGTCAGCCGCCCTCAGCCCCCTGACGTTTACTTCTGGGCAGCTGATGCCCAGAAAGTGGGGGACAGGGCCCGAGGAACTTCCTGCAGCAGAAGTCCGCTGGCCTGGCACTGGTGCTCCGCACTATCCGGCTTATGCCCGATTTCCCCAAATGCTGTACCTGTTCGCTGTGGTGTCTGCGCTGCTGTGTTTGCTGGGAAGTTGAGGCTCACTTCATTCGGAGCCACCCCCCTTCCCCATGTGCATTTGGAAAGAGAGACTCCCACCTTCCTTGATGTCCCTGATGTCCTGGCCACCCTCAGAGGGCACCCTGCAGCCTTTCCCACCTCTCAGACCCATGACATCATCCCCACTCCTGGGGACCCCACCTTTATGTGGCTCTGCTGTGCTTTCCCGCAACCTTGGGATGGGGGTGGCTGCTGTGGGTTTTGGCCACATCTGGGGGAGAGTGTCCTGTTTGTCCTGGGCCAGCAGGCCGCTCCAGGGAGGGGGCCCGAGGGGGCACTGGCGGCTACAGGTGGGTGGGAGTGACGAGGCGGGGCTGTTAGCAGGGGCAGCTTTCCTGGCATCTCACACACGAAGCCCTGCCTGGGTTTGTGCGCTCCACGTGCAGAACTGCGACATGCCCCGTGATGACTCCCAAGCAGGACCAGTCTGGAAGCTGGCTCTCGTGGGTGTCCTCAGAGTTGCTTGTGGCTCAGTGGAAACTTAACTTTTTGCATTTCCCAGTTGGTACTGGGTTGCTTTGGTGCAGTCTCCATGTCTGTGAAAATAGCTGTAAAGTTAATTTTGCCCCTCTCTGGTCAGTCCTGGTTATTTAATATGTGTGTATGTGTAAAATCGGGCCACGATGAACAGGGTTAGTGGGGACGGAGAGCTTGGGGGTCGCGGAACTGCCTGTATGTCCCTGGTGGGGGTTTTCCATTCTCTGTGATCATTGCACCTTGTGTGGCTTTGGATCACCTTTATAGTTGCTGCTCTAGAAACTTCTAGGCAGGTTGGGGGTTGGGTGGGGCCATGCATTTATCGTGTCACATTAAGCATCATCCTTTTAGCATGAATTCCACCTTGACCCAGAGTGTTATGAGAGACAGGTCGGGTCCTTTTTGTTGATGCCATCGGGTGCCTGTGGCTGCCCAGGCCAGAGAGAAGCCTGTGTGGTTCCATTTGGGGGTTCATAGCAGGACCAGAGACTGTACCCTAGTAGCTCATATCCAGCTTCTCCATCCCCTTCTGGGAAGTTGAAACACCAGAGAGATTATAAAAGTCGGTACTTGGGACTGCTGTCGCCTTCGAGAGCCTGTGGAGAAAGCCGGGGTCAGAGTTGAGCCCTACTCTTTCTTGAGTTCTGGGTCTTTGCAGGGCTGGGAGGCCACTGACATCTCCGGAGCAGCTTGGAGGGCTTTATTATTCGGGAAGCTTCTCAGACACCTCCGTGTGTTTGCTTTTTCTTCCTTTGTTGTATTGTTTGTGTCAGGGAAGTGAAGCATCGATTTTCAGCTGTTGTTATTTTTTAATGTAGTCTGTGAGAAAGACTCGGCCCGTCCAGGGTCCAGTTTGTCTTCGCGCAGCGGACTTGAGCCCTTCTCACCTCCTGCCGGCCTGACCTTTTCCTCTACTCCCTGACATTCTCTCCCGTCAGCGAATACGCTGGATTTTCCCCCATCTGTACTCCCAGGAGTGTGAGTACTGACCTTTTCTCCTGGAAAGATCTAGTTAATGGCGTGAGCGAGTGGGTTTTATTATGATTTGTAACTAGCTGAGTAGCCTCACAGGCCTGGGAGGGGAGGGGAGGGCAGGGGAGGGAGATGGGCACAAATAAACACACCTTGTTGCTTTTCATCTTCAAAGAGATGGGACAAAGGCCCTCTCCTGGCGGGTAAGGTGTTTTTATCTGACAGCCCACTTAGGTCTTTGCCCTTGATAGGATGGGGAGGAACAGCCCTGTGAGTGGGAAAGGGCAGGATGGGCCATGTTGGGCCTTCGAGACACCTTTTCCCAAAGTCCCCAGGGTAACAGACCAGGAAGTAGGCTTGTATCTCACCTTCATGGAACGTTTCTCGGAATATGGGAATTAGAGTTTGTAGTCAAAGCATCTCCTATTATAGGCCTGACCTTTGCAGCCTTGCCCTTTGCATGGGCACAGGGAGCAAAGGGGACCCAGTCTTTACAGCACATGCATGTGTGAGATGCTTGCTGTGCTTAAATGCATGACGGGGTTGAGGTTATTCCAATGATATTTCCAGAAATATGTGGCAGGAAGTCATTTTATGGTTCACGAGAGATCGTTCACACCCAGGATGCCAGAGCGAGGACAGAAGCTCGGATTCTAACTCCGGTGTCGTGTTAGCAGTTATCATGCACCCACCCACCTTCCATGCCTTTCCTCCCACTTGCTTTTGTGACTTTAACTGTCAATGAGATTGTTTCCGTAAACACCCCTCTTCCCGAAATCTGTT
Organism: Canis lupus dingo; assembly: GCF_003254725.2. Classification (NCBI taxonomy): domain Eukaryota; kingdom Metazoa; phylum Chordata; class Mammalia; order Carnivora; family Canidae; genus Canis; species Canis lupus. The sequence continues at coordinate 32,056,039 of NC_064260.1, read as the reverse complement.
ACTTTGTGGTCACCGCTGTGAACTTAGCAGTTGGTGTTCATGGGAAATATGTAAAATAAATCGCAATCTTTGAGAAAAGATGGAATTTTTCAAAATAGCACTGGCCTTTTTGCTGTATGCATGATGGGGAGGCATGCTTGGCAAGAAGAATCCACAGGTTGGATTTCTTGCCTCTGAATTGTAGTTACCTGGGGGTTTGTTTTCATTCATTGAGATCTATGTGTATACATTCCCCCTTTTCTTTTTTTAGTTTCTTTTTTATATTTTAAGTAGGCTCCTGGCCCAGTGTGGAGCCCAACTCGGGGCTTAAACTCAAAACCCTGAGATCAAGACCTGAGTTGAGATCGAGTCGGATGCATAACCAACTAGCCACCCAGGCACCCCTTCCCCTTTTCTTATATATTTGTTATATTTTACAGTCAAGAAAATAAAAGATGGTATGTGCCATTGAACGATGGAACTCGTCTTATCTGTGAGATAGCCCCTGGGGACAAATTTTGTTTGTTAGATTCCCCCGGGATCAGTTTTTGGTTGTGGAGTCTTCCTGTTTCTCTTTTTGTCTTTCTCTCTCTCTTTAGAATATTTTGGAAATGCTTGGGCCATCGGAACTGTGCAGCTTTTTTTTTTTTGCCAATACCCCTACTTGACCACCAAGGAAATTTTTAAGATGGTTGTGTGTGTGTGTGTGTGTGTGTGTGTGTAAAAGCCTTTCTTTCTTTGTAATTGTAAAAGAATCTACTCTTCTGGATGCTGAGGAGTGCCCTCAAAAATATTTGCTGGGAGAGCAGCCGGGTACTTGGAAGATGGAGCATTGGCCTGTCACGTCTGCTTGATGTTTAGTGTGGCTTCCTCAAATAAGTGGACTTCTGGGACAGGGTAACTGCTCGGTCAGAGGGATGGCAGAGGTTTATTTCAGGTAGGAGTTTTCAAGTTTCTGGACATGGTGGCGGGGATGGGGTTAGTCTAGTGCAGGTTTTCGGAGCCTCTGTGCTACATTTTGGGCCGCATCGTTCTTTGTTCTGGGGACTGCCCTGCCATTCTAGAATATTCAATGGCATCACTGGTTCTAGATGCCAGTCTTGGCTTCCTCCTCCTTGCCTCCCCCAGTTGTGACAACCAAAAATGTCTCCAGATGGTCCCTAATGCCCTCCGGGGACAGAATCACCCCTGGTTGGGAACCCGCAGTCTAGTGTGAGCAAACCCCCTCACCATACATCTTGAGCGTTGGGATGGCTCCTCCCGGAAACGTCTCCTAGGTGGACTGGGTCAGGATGGGACCCTCCAGGGATCTTTTAGTCACCTGGTCTCCGCTTCCTGTGTCTGCAACAATGCAGATTCGGTGTGAAAGTACAGTTGTCACTAGACATGCTCAGCCCTGACCCTCTTTCTCTCACTTCCCCTTGAACCACACGGAACACTTCTGGGATTTTAGATTGTAGATTCGGTTCTCTTAGGAGAGACCCACTGAAGAAGGTGACAGCTGATGCCCAAAGCCACCTGGGGCCCTGAATACTGAACTGGGGAGCCTCACCCTGCCTGGAAGTCCGCCTTGGGAGAAGTGTGTTGAAATCTCAACCCTGGAAGTCCCCCTTCCCCTGCCCTACAGAGCAGTTACTGTTCCACTCGGCTCCCCTGCCCCTCCCCGTAATTCTTTCTCCCTTCCCATCAAAGGGCTTTCCAACTCTAGTTGGTTCTGCAGGTGGCGGGGAAAATCCTCTGGACCAGCCGCAAGTTGCTTTTGGGGAAATTCTCATCTTGGACTTTGTTCTCCGAAGTCTTTTTAGGGTCGTGCTCTGTGTTGCTGTATAACACTTGGATTCCTTTAAGACACTTGGGCTCCCAGCTGTCATTTCTCTTTGTTCGGTGTCCAGCCTCCCTCGAGTGTTTTCCTTCCTCCTCTCTTCAGACCAGCAGCGTGCATTGTCTGCTGTCTTTTGTGCAGGAAGAAAGGAGGCGCCACGAAGAGGGATGCCGGGCTGGCGGGGGAGAAGCACGCGGTCTTACATCAGGCACCTGCGCCTCCAATCACGTCCTTTTCAGAGAGCTCTGGCTTCCCAGGCACACTAGTGCGTGTTCCCTTTTGCCTTTGGATCAACTAGAAAGTTCTTCTCGAAGCTTCATTGGGCTCTTCATCAGCGCAGGACCGGCTTGGACCCGTCCAGGCTCTGTGCTATGCTCTAGGGGCATGTCCTTTGCCCTTGAAGAACCAGATGCTCTGATGATGGGCATAGAGTTGTTTACCTTCTCTCCTTATCCAGGAAGGCACATTTCTGCAAGCAGCATCTCGAAGGCATTCCCGAATGTGAGGTATATTGATGCATCCCCTACCTTGTCGGATGTCATAAGGCCTTGGTGCACATGGATATCTCATCTTAGAGGATATTTAATGGATGGGTCCTTCTTGAACAGGTTTTAGAGGTACTTCTTTAGCTTTCCAGTTAGAATATTGGGACACACCTGTTGGTGTTCTAAACTCTTGTAGGTCTTGGCTTCTGGGATTTGAAGAAGATGTTTCGTCAGTGGCTTGTGCACAACAACCTTCTTTATTGTTCTGCGAATGCGTCCTATTTCTTTTGTCTTTCGTGGTCTCTAGGTGCATAGTAATGACTGCCCCTCCTTGAAGCTTACTCTCTCTGGCAGGGTGCCGAAGCTGTACATATATTATTTTATTGTAATATTCTCGAATTGAAAATATCACAAAAATAATACACCAGATACCTGCTCTTATAAAAATCCAAACAAAATAGGATTGTTAAAATAAAACATTAAAAGCTTCCCTCACCTTTCATTTACATTTCTCTCCCCTTTCCTAAATTACTATTAACTGGTATGTATCATTTTAGCTCTAATATGGATTAATATACAGACACACAAACACCCCCCCACATGCAGTTTAATGAGCTCATTATTTGTATTTGTAGCTTTTTGAGTCATTTTCACTTTATGTTTTTCATGTAAACACTTACATATATGTATTTTGCCACTTTTGCTTTGAGCTGGTCAGTTGGTTACATTTGCATCCCCCCTACTCTTGTTTGGACAGTTCAGTTTTTCCAGAGCATTTGGCATTTCCTCTTCACTGTACAGCTTCGGCTCTTTGTATCTTTCCTCTTAAGTGGCTTATTATTTTTTTTAAAGATTTATTTATTTTAGTGAGAGAGAATATGAGAGTATGCACTCACCTGTACAAGCAGGGGAGGGGCAGAGGGAGAGAGTATCAAGCAGACCCTGCGCTGAGCATGAAGCCCGATACGGGGCTCCATCCCAAGACCTTGAGATCACGACCTGAGCCGAAACCAAAGCTGGACGTTCATCTGATTGAGCCATCCAGGCACCCCTCTCTCTCAAGTGCTTAAAGTTCTTGGCTCTTGCTTTGCAAAAAATTACAAAATTGGAGTCATTTTTCCCATGACAGATATTTACTTCTGTATCACCAAATTTACGCCATTTCCTTGCCTTTTTGTATACATGATAATTTTTCATTTCCGAGCAGAATTTTAGGGTAATCTTTAAGAGACTTTCTGAATAGCAGGTGGATCCAACCTGTGCAATAACTCTCAATGCCCAGAACTAGATGGAAGTGAGGACACTGAATGGCTGTGACCAAGCTTACCCAGGTCCCGCCAAAACCAGTAAATCATAGCTTCCGTTCACCCTGTCCTGTCACAAGATGCTGTTGGCTCTTGAGTACATCTTCATTTCAGGAATGTTTCAACAGTAAAGATAAATTAGGCTATCCTGATTTCAAATGTGTGATGATACCAAAGGTATGCATCTTCTTGACCATCTCTCAGTTCTTATATAGCTATCCATTCCTTTAAGAGTAGTTTTAAAAACATTTTCAGGTATATACAAATATATATATATATACACACACCATAATTTGTTTATTTTTTTTTTTCCATTTATTTATGATAGTCACACAGAGAGAGAGAGAGAGGCAGAGACACAGGCAGAGGGAGAAGCAGGCTCCATGCACCGGGAGCCTGACGTGGGATTTGATCCCGGGTCTCCAGGATCGCGCCCTGGGCCAAAGGCAGGCGCTAAACCGCTGCGCCACCCAGGGATCCCCCATAATTTGTTAAATGCTTCCTCTGCACATGAATCTTATTTCACTTTCGAGCAATTTATTCAGATAGGTGGTATACTCTGCCATTTTATGGATGAAGAAACTAGAAGGCTGAGTAATTTTCCCAAGGCCACAGCCAATAAGAGGTGGTTTCACAACTGGCACATAGGACCGTATAACTTGAATCTGTGCTCTTAACCACTGGCTTTACTGCTTTGGCATTGAGTAGACACTCAACTCAGGTTCATGTGTGCTAGAAGAAGTAAGTGTACCCCCTAGCTTGTGCTAGACAATTCCATCATTGGGTGGCGATGCCAGTATTGATTCCATGCTTATCATGCTCAATAAAATAATGTTAGAGAGCCATTGGAGTCAGGGGGTGTCCTAAGTTGATTTTATTCAAGTGGCTTGTCTTTGGCAGATTGAAACTGATGTTCTGCTGCTCCTCCCTATGGAGAAGTTGTCATTTTAGGTATTTAAATTGGCCTCCGTGGAGGCTTGTTTTATTAAAAGAAACAATAACAACAAGCAAATTATCTCAACACCAGCAGACTTGCCTTTTAATGTATTAACGGTAGAGATTTTTTTCCCCCTGTTGATGGAAATATTTTGTTGGAATGCCAACCTGAAGCAGTTTCTTTTTGGTCGGTCCTTCCCTCAAATACTCCTGGTTGCCAAATAGAAAGGCCCACTGTTTATAAAGTCCAGAAATAGGTTTTTAAGACAAAAATATAGTGCTGATTATAATGCCTCCTATAAAAAGAAGAACTGACGTTTTTTTCCGTATTTTTCTGACCCAGAGCTTAAGCTTGTAAGGTTCACATGAGGGAGAACTTTTTCCAAACTAGTCATTGGTGTTATTTATTGTGGAAGATGAAATATTAATGTACTGCACCGGGAAGAAAGTAGAAAATAATTTGCCCCATCTCGTTGCCTCAAACCAAGGGGCTCATGTGGGCAGTGGGTAGTGGCTTGTGAGAAAGTCACGCCACAGGTCTGTCCGGTGTTAATAGCTCTAGGCAGCCCAGAGTGAGCCTCAGGATTCCAAACTCTCTCCCATGTCCTCTTCTTCTCATGAGTCATTGTGATACCAGGAGACTGTTAATTGGGTGAATTGGCTGGCGCTCAGATCCAACTGTGATTTTTGACAGACAAATAGCTCAGTGTGAAGACGAGGTTGTGTCTGGCCTGGAGAGAGGCCACGGAGAGGGAGGGCAGCCATTGAGCTTACTCTGGAACAGGCCTTTGGGAACTGGGTGCTGGAGGGACAGAGAATTTATGAATAACTTGATTGAGGAGACTTGCAAACCCAAGGAGCCAGTGTTCCACGTGGGACACTTGTGTGTCTGTTGTCAGAGAGAAATGAAAGCATAAAGGGTGTTTAATTTTATTGCACTAAAAATCTCTGCTCGTTATTATAAGGCCCAGTGAGGTGAGCTTCGGGGATATCAGAAGGGCGTCGTCTTTGATGGCAGCCCTGGAGCTTTTCCTTGAGCCTCAGCCTTTGAATCAGAGCTGTGTTCTCCGGGAGCCATTAAACTAATTGGATGTGGCTAAAAAATGAGTCTTCGTCAACACTTGTAGCTCCGTGGTCAGTTTGAAAAAAAGCCTCTCAGTTGGTTTGGAAAGTTCTAAATATAACTTGTTATTTGTCATAAAAATAAAATGGGGGAGTGGGGGGGATGATGGAAGGTGACTGGCAACATAGGGCGTTTCGTCAGAAAAAAATCCCAACACTGCTAAGAAGTGTCGATGCTCAGAGAAACCAGAACAGAACTGAATGAAGGGTTTCAAAAACAGATTTTGTAAAAACATCAGCCTAAGCTTGACTAAGAAGTATCCGAGTAGGCACGTGAGCCCGGCTGGCGGGGTCTGGGAAAGCAGGCCTGGAAAGAGGTGGTGCTAGCTACGGTGGAAGAGATGAGGGTGAAGACACGGCCTGTGTCAGGAATATTCTGTATCAGTGACAGGTAGAACCAGCCCTGTAAGCATTAGAGAGAAACCGTACACCCCGGTGAGACCTAGGAAGGACAGCAGTGATGCAGCAAGGTAGAGATTCCACATGTCCCCAGAGTCCTTTATGGCGGCCAACTAGATGGTAAGGACAATAGAAGAAAAGCTAACAGATGTTGAGAAATATGATAGGGATGCTCCGTGTTTGAATTATCAGCATACCAGAGGAGTCGGAGATGCTCAGACATTGAGATATATATGTATGTATGTATGTATTCAGGGAAAGGAATGCGGTCCAGTGTCAAGGGGAGAGTATCAGGATCCTTTCTTTGAAAGTACTCCTAAAACGTGACTCAGCCACAATCCCCAACAGAAAAAAAAAAAAAAAAGAACTCCTTTCTTGTCTGATTAAAATTCCATGAGGTGGGAAGGTCAGATAGATTCCTTGATGGCTGCCTTGTTGGCTCTTGGTCCAGCCCCTGAGTCAGCATTCAGCATAATGTCAGTCACACAATGGGATATCCCATAAGTTTCCAGGAAAGGATGGAGATGACACTAAGGACATAAGATTGTGATTTTGAAGAAGAGAAGCAGGTGAAGGAAGAATGAAGTTTTCCTGGTCAGGCTAGTTGTGCCCTTTGGTGGCATATCATTTCTCCTTCAGATTTTGGAATAGTCTCACTCATTTTCAAAGACCTACAGAGATCTTTACTAGAGAGACCCATGACTTAACAAAGACAAAGAGCAAGAGGTCTTAGGGAAGCAGTGATCACCATTTTAAAACCACGGGGGACATTAGACATATGTTGTGAGGCTAGCGAGTGGCATATAAAAGGGTTTCGGACAGGTTACTAAAAACTGGTGTGCATTTTAATTCCATTTGAAGGGAGTTTGCATCGTTTGCGTAATGAAAAAAGTTACCGAGAGGAAAAGGTGAAAAGAGTTGTGTTTTTATAAAATATCACTGTTAAAAATGTTAACTTGTAAGAAACTTACAGTTATCTTCTGGTCTAATTTCAAAGGAAATAAAAATTTTCTGATGAAACCACATAAATGATCCCAGAAAGGAAGTGCACTAATAACTATAATCTTAGAGAAAAATGGAGAGTGATATAAATACATCAGTTATAAGAGTAAATGTAAAACAAATTGTCACCAACTCTTACTGAAAAAAAAAAATCACCCATCTATTTATTGTAGGAGCTGTAGTAAAAACCAAGAAATATAAATAGAGTGAAAAGTTAGGGACATAAAATCCATTATACAAGGGCTACTTTTATGGTATCAGATAAGTAATTTCATAGCATTAAGCATTAAGATAGATAAACAGGGTTACTGCAAATAGCTAAAGGTCCATTAAACAATGAATATCTGATAATCCCATATAAAAAGACATGAAGAATTAGGAACATAATTAAAGGGTGCTTTAATTCGTAATTGTGGAAGGTTCTTCAAGTATAAAATTAGCTAGTGCTTGCCAAGTTTTGGAAGGTTAAAATACTTAAAGAATACGTAATTTTAATGTTTCAAAGAAGACGTCCATGTGAATAGGGAGATGCAGATGGAGAGTGTGCTGGTGTCTGCAGCGGGGAGTGGTGGGTCGGCCTGACACGTTCCTCTGGACACTCCCAGCAGCGCTGCCTCCACACACCTGCTCCCTGGGCTCGTGGAAGTGTTTGCTAACGGAAGCTTTGGGAATAAAAAGTCCTGCCTGCTAATGAGATGAGAACGTTGATTAAGCTTCCAGTTGCGCTGAGCGAGTCTGACACCGGTGGCTGCCCAGGGACAGTGTCTGTGCAGGAGCGTTTCCAGGGGCAGTTTAGGGCCCGCCATATGGATGGCAAAGAAGGCTTTGAGAAAGTTACTGAGAAGGAAAGTCTGTTTTTGCTTTTATTGATTGGTAAGCATTGATAGTTTTTAAATTATGAGCAGATGTTTTCCTGGTTGGGTGTAGTGTATTTTCTCTTTTAAGATTAAAGTATAAGGATTATCATCGTCTAGAGCTTTGGTACTCAAAGTACAGTCTTCAGGCCAGCAGTGTCAGCATCACACCCGAACCAGAATCTATACTTTAGCAGGATCCTCAGATCAGGGGTGCCTGGGTGACTCAGTTGGTTAAGTGTCTGGCTCTTGATTTTGGCTCTGGTCATGGTCTCCGGGTTGTGAGATCAAGGCCTGCGGTCGGGCTTCAAGCTGGGCGTGGAGCCTGCTTAAAATTCTCTCTTTCTCTCCCTCTCTCTGCGCCCCCCCCCCTCCCCCCGGAAAAAAAGAAAAGAAAAACAAGATCTTCAGGTGATTTATGCACATATTGAAGTTTGGGGATTGCTGATATGGTGGCTGGGATTATAGGGTTTCAAGGGATTCAGCCTGGGTTCACATCCTGCTCACTGCCTTGTCCTTGGCCAAGTTTCTAAAACTTTTACTGAACCACCGTGTCTTCATCTGTATATAGGAATAAAAATGCTCCCTGCCATGTGGAAATAGTTTAAATGAGCAACGGCACATAAAGCATTTAGCTTTCATAATTGCCCACTAAATGTTAGTTGTTTATTTTAATCATTATTCAGGTTTATTATAAAAATTCGGAGAGGAATTTAGAAAAACACAAGTTAATGGTGCTACAAACTAAAGACTGTCAACACATTGGCTTATTTTCTTTTATTGTACATATATTTTTAAAGATTTTATTTATTTATTCATGAGGGACACACAGAAGCAGAGACACAGGCAGAGGGAGAGGCAGGCTTCCTGCAGGGAGCCCTATGTGGGACTCGATCCCAGGTCTCCAGGATCATTTCCTGAGCTGAAGGCAGATGCTTAACTGCTGAGCCATCTCTCAGAAAGTTCTTTTGGATAACACTGCTGTAGAAGAATAATTTTTTTTTAATTTAAAGATTTTATTTATTTATTCATGAAAGACACACAGAGAGAGAAAGAGAGAGGCAGAGACTCAGGCAGAGGGAGAAGCAGGCCCCATGCAGGGAGCCCGACGCGGGACTTGATCCTGGGTCTGCAGGATCACGCCCTGGGTCGAAGGCAGGCGCTCAACCGCTGAGCCATCCAGGGATTCCTAGAAGAATAATTCTTACATGGAAAGAAAATGCCTATGAAACAGAATGATTCAAATTTTAAGAGGGGGATGGGGAGGGAGTTGTAGACTGTCCCTTGGTCCCATGGCATTTCCTGATTTTCTAAATTCTGGCAAATCTGGCCCTCATGGTCCTCACTCACCAAAAGCTTGAGGGTCTGGTGCCAGCGGGTTGTTGAATTCCTGGCCCCCTGTAGGTTCTCTCAGGACCTAACCTGGGCATTGATGTTGCTATTGCTTTTTGTTCCAAAGGCTGCTGCCTGGCATTGGACCTTCTTGTCTACACAACACTTCATCATTTCCAACGAATTCACTCCTCTTCCATTTCACAGCAGTGATTTCCAAGTGTTGTGAGGAGAGGAAACCCCCGTGCCCCCTTCCCCATCAGATTGGTAGGGTTGTGGGACACCTGGGTGGGGTTGAGCGGCTGGCTTTGGTGCTCAGTTGTCATCCCGGGGGTCCTGGGTTCGAGTGCCGCATCGGGCTCCCTGCATGGAGCCTGCTTCTCCCCCTGCCTGTGTCTCTGCCTCTCTCTGTGTCTCTCATGAATAAATAAATGAAATCTTAAAAAAAAAAGGAAAGATTGGTAGGGAAGAGTTACCTATGGGGGAAAAAAGGTTGAATCCATTCTCCATTAAACGGTAAACGGTAACAACCCCCAGATTCCTCTTGATTCCTTTGGAAGTGCGTGCTCTGCTTTGGTCTGGCTTGTGGGTCCCAGCGGGCCCGCCGGGGAGGGGACACTCCAGCTTGCCGGCGGGGTCAGCTGAAACTAATAGCCCTTGCTCTTTCTTGGAGATGGTATTGGTGCCCAGGCAGCCCCGGTCTCCTGTTGGTTTTAGAAAGGATCCTGGCCAGCCTGATGGAAGAGGGATGGCGCCTCGTGGCTCGGTCCTTACGTGGCCTGTGTGGCCCTGCTTACTGTCTGGCCCTCCTGTTGATTGACCCCGTGTCTGTGTTTGTACAGTTTCCTCTTGACCCTGCAGGACCCTGCCGGTGACTCTCCTTGTCTAGAAAGCGGTCCTCCCATATTCGACTCCCGACCACAGAATTAAGTTGACTTTTTAAAGATTTGCTGTATGGGGCAGCCCCGGTGGCTCAGCGGTTTAGCGCCGCCTGCAGCCCGGGGTGTGATCCTGGAGACCCGGGATCGAGTCCCACGTCGGGCTCCCTGCATGGAGCCTGCTTCTCCCTCTGCCTGTGTCTCTGCCTCTCTCTCTCTCTCTCTGTCTCTCTCATAAATAAATAAATAAAATCTTAAAAAAAAAAAAAAGATTTGCTGTATGGATATACCGCAGGACGATTACCCAAAGTAATCGTACCCTAAGTGAGTACCCTAAGTGAGTCTACTTAGCATCTACCGCTCCACGGAGTTACACATTTTCTTTTCTTGTGATGAGAGGTTTTAAGATCCTTTCAAGCAGGTGTACAGTGTTGTTAGCTGGTAGTGCTGCACGTTCCATCCCCAGGGCTTACTGCTGTCACCACTGCAGGTTTGTACCTTTGCACCAGGGTCCCCCATTTCTCCACTCCTGCCTCTGGCAACCAGCAATCTGTTCTCTGTTTCCTTTTTTTTTCCCTTTCCTTTCCTTTCCTTTTCTTTTCTTTTCTTTTCTTTCTTTTCTTTTCTTTTCTTTTCTTTTCTTTTCTTTCTTTCTTTTCTTTTCTTTTCTTTTCTTTCTTTTCTTTCTTTTCTTTTCTTTTTTCTTTTCTCTTTTCTTTTCTTTCTTTTCTTTTCTCTTTTCTCTTTCTTTTCTTTCTTCTCTTTTTTTAAGATTTTATTTCTTTATTCATGAGAGACACTGAGAGGCAGAGACACACAGGCAGAGGGAGAGGCAGGCTCCATGCAGGGAGCCCGATGTAGGACTCGATCCCAGGACCCGGGGTCACGCCCTGAGCCGAAGGCAGACGCTCAGCGGCTGAGCCACCCAGGCGCCGCTGTTTTCTATTTCTGTGAGTTTGGGTTTCTTTCTTTCTTTTTTTTAGATTCCTGTATAAGTGAGATCCTACACCATTCATTTGTCTTTTTCTGTCTGACTTATTACACTTAGCATAATCCCCTCACAGTCCATCTGTGATGGTCACAAACGTCAGGATTTCCTTCTTTGTTAAAGGCTGGGTAATATTTCATAATCTCACTTCCGCAACCGCTTCCCCTGCCTTGCATTTGCCTCTGCCTTGTGTCTTATTGGACTCGCCGCATGGTACTCCAATTTATTCATGCTTGTTCCCTATACCTGAGTGGTTCTTCATCCTAGATGACTATGAGTAACTTGGGTGTTTTAAAATACGTGCTTTTTAAATTGTTTAAATTCTGGAATCTTTCAAACATCATAAAACCTGAGAATGATGTAACAGATACCAATGTACCTATCAGACAGATTTATTGGATTTTTAATGTTTGTTATTTTAATACAGATTTTTTTTAAAGAGAAAAACAGATACAGATGGGATCACAGCCTCTCTCATCTTATGACTTTGTCTTTTGTCCAGAGGACACTGCTGTCCTCAAGTTGAAGTATATCCTTTCTGTTCAAGTTTTAATCTCTTAACATATTTGTGTGTGTCTGTGTGTCTATCTCCAGTGGGTAACATTTTAAAGTATAGGTGAATGCTATCATCCTGTGTATATTGTTCAACTTGCCTTTTTATTTATTCTTCCCACATTGGGGTCCATCCATGTTGCCACATATAGTGGTTTTTTTTTTTTTTTTTTTTTTAGTAAACTACACCTGATTTGGGGCTTGAACCTATGACAGGGATCCAGATCAAGAGTCTGCAGGCTCTACCGACTGGGCTAGCTAGGCATTCCAGTCTAGATGTAGGTTTTTAACTGCTCTGAGGTATTCCATTTATACTTTGTTTATTCATCTCTTAAGACCGTTAGGTCGTTACCACGACTAACCACAGTGCAGTGGAAATCCCGTGCACAAGAGCAGGACTTTACAATATTCTCGAGGTTGGATTGCTGGATGAGGGGTTTGCACGTTTGCAGCCTCACCGGATACTGACAACTCACCCTCTGAAATGGTCCTACCCCTGTATACTCCCGTTGGTGGTTTAGGAGAGCACCTGTTTCCCCATGTTTCTTCTAGTATTTAGAATTTAGGGCTCTTATTTTCCCAGGGCACAAAGTCATAACTCAGCTGTGGTTTTAATGTCCTTTCCCCTGATGACTAGCCTGGGGAATGTGGTCGGCTGTGACCTGGACCAGGCCTCAGCCTGCCCCTCCAGACTCCATCCCCGTTTGGATGTAGATGGAGAAGCCTGGGGGCCTTCCGCAATGGTAGTTCTGCTGTTGGTGTGGCAGGAATTTCCAGGTCTGGAACTCCAGGTTTTAGGGCTGAGCTGATAAGGTCTTGTCCTGCTGGAGAATAGAATGCTTCCTTTTTACACAGATTCTGGGTGTCTGGGTGTTTCTCCGGCACAGGCTCGAGAAGACCGTCCTGGGCTTGAGTCTGCTGGCTACTGAGCCGCTGAACCGTGCCCCTCCGTGAGCAAACCAGCAGAGCCGTGGGGAGCCACTTTCTGGACCCCACCTCTGATGGAGGTTGGGAGGTGTGATGACCCGCAAGGCAGGCTCTTGGATCAAACGGTCTGGGTGCCCATACTGGCCGTTGACCTTAGGCTGGTTGCAGAGCCTCTCTGTGCCTCAGTGGGTTCCTAACCCCTGAGGAGGATCATGCCAGCCTCAGCATTCTTGGGAGACTGGACAAGGCCATGCATGCGAGGTACCTCTCAGTCCAGTGTCTACTACTTCATCCACACTCACCACATGCTTACTAATAATCCATGCTTTGAGACTGGGTTTGACGGCTGGGGCTGTCGGACATGTGGAATCCCCGGGGCCTGCCTTTGTGCTGGCCCTGAAGTCGGTGCTCAGCAAACGTTTGTTAAATGAATATATGCGTTTCTGCCTACCTATGTGCTTCGCCTTGTACGTATGGCAGGTTATGTTAAGGCTCTTGAGTTTTATTCTGAGAGCCCCGAGAATGTTTTCAACCAGGGAGTATTGTGATCCTGTTTGTGGTCTTTTTTTTCTGTTGTTGTTTTTAAAGATTTTATTTATTTATTCATGAGAGACACAGAGAGAGAGGCAGAGACACAGGCAGAGGGAGAAGCAGGCTCCCTGCAGGGAGCCTGACGTGGGACTCGATCCCAGGACCCTGGGATCACGACCTGAGCCAAAGGCAGATGCTCCACCACAGAGTCACCCCCCAGGCGTCCCCCATTTGTAGTGTTAAAACGAGAGATGAGGATGCATGGTCCATCTGACGTTTTAAGTCCTGAAATTTCATGAGCTCAAAGTGAGGTTTTTCTGACTCATTTTCACATGCCTTTTAAAAATGTATTCTTCCCACTTCCCCCCTCTTCCTGGGATGTTTCTTCCTCGCCTTCTTGGTCTTTCTGAAGTACATTCAAATGGCTTTCTCTCTGTTGGTGGCTCTAAAAAAAACCCAAGTGAGTGGCCTTTGCCCCTGAGCTCCTCTCCCTGGGGGCTATTCTCAGGGGCGGTGCTAAGCTTGATTCTGGAAGCAGAGTCCTGAGAGTTCTGCGCGGTCAAGTGGCTCACCCGGGCGTGGTGCTGCTGCAGAACACTTATCCATAGTAGGTTGTGTATGGAAGGGGGTGTGCTTACCCTGTGGAGCCATCATGCAGACGAAGGGCCTGGTGGTGATTTTCCATATGTTGGTTCTGTTCTGACTTCGAGGGAGTGAACAGCTTGCTTCTGGGAGGTTCATGAAGTTTCCTGGGTTCTCTGGGGCACCTCCTTTTAAACGAGTTCCCGAGGTCAACTGAAGAGCCTCCAAGATTGCGAAAGGGAAATGCCCTTTCTCTAAGTACCCTCAGAGGGACTGTGTAGGGGCACCCCTGGCCGTTCCCTTTCCTATTTTAAGAGTTTTCATTTGTTTGAGAAACAGGGTGAGAGCAGAATGGGAGGAAATGGAAATCTCTGTGGACTTGAGTTGCTTGCCCCCATAGGGTGCCATAAACAAGCCATTTAGTGGCTTTAGAAACAGGAGGAGGGGAGGAGTTAGGGAACAAAACAGAGTAAGGGGGCTGACTTTGTACAATAAATAAGTAACACTGCCACTTGGAGAAGGTGACTCGGATGAAGGTAGGAAAATAATGTGGTAAAGATTAAACCCACGGAAGACAAGCAAAACAACCCAGAAGTCAGAAGTACAAAGTTGTACATGTTAATGGGAGAGCAAAGTAGTCATGCGCCAACTGTCGGTCGGAATAGTGGGGGGAGGAAGGGCTGGGCCCCAAGGACCATGGATTTTTTTTTTTGAAAATTTAAATACTTTTGTGCTTTATCTTATTTTTAAGATTTTATTCATTTATTCAGAGAGAGAGAGAGAGAGAGAGAGAGAGGCAGAGATGCCGGCAGAGGGAGATGCAGGCTCCATGCAGGGAGCCCGATATGGGACTCGATCCTGGGTCTCCAGGGTCACACCCCGGGCTGCAGGCGATGGTGCTAAACTGCTGCACCACTGGGGCTGCCCAAGAACCAAGGATTTAAACCCCATTGGATTTGAATTTTAGTTACTGTTTCACAGGCCTTGCCTGAGATTTGGGGATGAGTGTGTGCGTGTGTGTGCACGTGCACGTGTGTCCACACAGCCCTGTCTGTGTGTGTGGGGGGTATGTGTACATGTATAAACATGGCTAGCCTTGGTCCTAGGAAGAAATTTCACATGGGACACAGGGAGCTCTTCATCCTGCCTCAGCTTATGTTTTAAAATGATAGATTGGGGACTACGTCACTGGGCTTTCTAGAACAATTATTTATTGTTCACTTTCTTGTGAGACACTGTGGTGAGTCCTGCTGGGTAGCCAGAGTTTCCCCCAGACTTTAAGTAAGGAGTGCAGCAGGAGAGGGGGAGCGTGCAGGTCTGAGTAGGGCATCGTGTAGTAGTGTTTGGGGCCGCTCGGTCACGAGAGCCGCACGGACCCAACACTGTGGAATTCAGAGGCGGTCCACACCTACTTCTGCTGTGATGGAGAAATGGGGATCATGTGGGGGATCCCAACGGGGGCTTGGAGGAGTGGAAGACAGGCCGGCATGGGCAGGGTCGCAGAGGTGGGAAGGTAAGCAGTATCCCTCGGGAAGCCCAAAGGTGACAGCTTTGCTGGAGTCTCAAGGAGCAGTGGGAGCCAAAGCTGGAAAGAGGGCATACTCTGCTACCAGGACTCCTGTGGTCTCAGGTGTTGGCACTTCCTGTGTCCCAGGTACCGTGGAAGATGCTTTACTCAAGATCCCTATGAGGGGTACCTGGTGGCTCAGTCGGGTAAGTGTCTGCCTTGGCTCAGGTCATGATTTTGGGGTCCTGGGACTGAGCTCTGCATTGGGCTCCCTGCTCAGTAGCAAGTCTGCTTGTCCCTCTCCCTCTGTCCCTCCCCCGGGCTTGTGCTCCCAATCTCTGTCTCTCAAACAAAATGAAGAGAATCTTTTGTTGTTGTTGTTGTGTTTTTTAATGATCCCTATAAGTTAGGGACTGTCACCATCACTACCTGACCTGGTAAGAGACTGATGCTCAGAAAAACCAGCAATTTGCTATAGGACATGGGCAAGGGCTAGGCTGTGGGCCCTGGGCTTTCTTGGCTCGTGGCTTTGGTGGGTGGGTGGGTGGGTGGGTGGGTATGGGGTTATGAGGGCCGCACCTGCCAGTGAGAGCTTGGGCTTGCGTGGTGGGCGTTAGGAGGCCTTGGCCTAGACAGAAGCTGTGTGGCCAGCCTGGGGTTGGCCAGTCTGCAGGCTCCCGAGTGTCTGAGTGAGGACGGCCTGGCATGTGCTGTCAGGGGCAGGCTGCCGGGAGGAGGCCTGGATTTGGAGACCTTTGAGCAAGCCATTTTCCTGGAATGGTGAGAGCTGAAGCTGGGTGTGTACGTGAGGGTCAAGCAGTTGGGCTGGGGAGGAAGTGCAGGCCGCCAGGTGTCAGGCGATTCCCAGACTTGGATTTCTGGACCAGTGAAATAATAAAAAATAAGCCCCCGAAGGGTGGGCTCCAGATGTTGGGTCACTTCCTTTTATTTGTTCAAATGGGAACAGTGTAAAAAAAAAAAAATCCACCCTTTATTAGATCTCATATAAGAAATCACGTTTTACTACAGAAATTTAGGAGTTTCTTGTCTTCAGAAAAATGATGGTCTTTTAAATGGAACAATTGACCCGGAAGGAGAGCTCACCGCAGTGGCCCTTGAAGCGTCTAAGATTGTCGCTGCCCGGTGAGCACCTTGAGGTGGGTCTGGGTGTTCTCACACACCCATTTGGGGCCCCCGTGGTAGAGGCTGTTTTGTCCTCAGGTGAGACTTCAGGGGCCGGGGAGGCAGGTGCCCCGCTCTCAGGCCTCTGGGTGTTTAGGATTTGGAGCAGGGTGTTCTAGGGCAGGGCCTCTGTGCACAGGAACTGGGGAGGGGTCTTGTGAACAGGGGAGTGGGGAGGAGAGTCCGAGAGAGGAGGGAAGTGCAGGGGGGCGCAGCCTGACCCTTAGTTAGCACCAGGCTTTCGGAGAGATCTCACTGTAGTCCTTGGGAGAGGCCTGGGGGCCGAGGCGCTGCTCATCCCCATCGACTGGAGGGGGACCCTGAAGGCCCAGGTGCCGGGCATCTGTGAGTCATCTCAGGGCCGGGGCACAGAGTTGGGGTTCACGTGGGGCCTGCCGCCTTCTGTGCTTACCCCACGTGGGTCCCTAACTCTGGGATGGCCTTGGCATGCT
This sequence comes from Canis lupus dingo, assembly GCF_003254725.2. Taxonomy (NCBI): domain Eukaryota; kingdom Metazoa; phylum Chordata; class Mammalia; order Carnivora; family Canidae; genus Canis; species Canis lupus. Next base: position 32,039,205 of record NC_064260.1, on the reverse strand, counting down.
GTTGGGGAACCTTTTCCATGACTCATCTGATTGATTTGGTGTAACCGTAGTGACGTGTTGAGGCATTTCTGACTCCCTTGGGGACGTGTGTGGCCGGTTGTCTGTGACGCGGGGACCCTTTCAGCTGGTTGCGATCCCCAGGTGTGGCGTCATCCTTTGGCACCTGGCGGATGGGGGCCGTCCAGGTACAGGGCCCCATCTTGTGACCAACTGGGCTTTCCTAGATGCGTCCAGCGTGCGCCCTGAGCCCCAGCCCAGCCTCACCGTGTCCTGTGCAGGTCTGGGTGCTGCCATTCGGGTGCCCTGCGTGAAGGTGGCCGCTGGGGCTCCTGGGCTCTGGTCTCCCTTCCAAGAAGCCGCAGCGCAGGGAGGGAGGGAGAACCCCGAGCAGGTGGGATTCGAACCCTGGCCCACGCCCCCTGAGCCCAGACGCTTCTCACCTCACTTCCGTGCGGGGTGAGGGTCCTCTCTTTCATATTGGCATGACTCCTCCCAGATGGCTTCCCAGAAAGCTCCTAATGGAATCTTCGAACAGCTATCCAAGGACGGTTTCAGAATTTCAGACATTTTCCTCTTCTAATGGAAGGTCTGTCTGGCTCGCCGGTGAAGGGGGGCCGGGTTCCTCCAGGGGCCCACTTCCTAATTTCCAAGCATCGTCCATGGAGAAAATCCACCCTCCAGGGAGCTTATGACTAAGAGAGCTCAGTCCGAGTCCATCTCACTGCGTGGGCAGCAGCTTTGATCGTCCTGAGGGTGTTTTGGTTCCCACCGAGGTGGGCATGGAGAAGGGGCTCCCCTGCCGCCCCGCCTGGCCCGGCTCTCCTGGGGAGGCCTGCTGTGTGCTGCCCGGGCCTGGGCCTCACAGCCCGCGGCTCCCGTCCCCTTCAGCCTGAGGCTTCCGGGGCTTTGTTTCTGGAAGTTGTAGCTGGGCTGGAAGGCAGCCAGATGTTGGAAGCAGAGGTGCACACCTTGAGGAAAGCCTTTTCTGCTTTTAGAGCAGCCCAGGGGGCTCCTTCCTGGCAGACCAGCTCTTCCCGGGGGAGGCGTGTGGGGCCCTCGTGCCTGTGTGGGCTTTTCTCAGACCCACTGATAAAATATTTACATCAGGGGCTTGGTACCAAGCCCTGGTTTGTTTGTTTAAAGAGTCTTAACAACACATCGGCCGTAAGGATGCCAGCTTGTTAGCTTTTGGTTTCTTGCTTGCGGTTTTTGTTTTTACGAGGAGTGAAGCCAGGCCTGATCTTCTGAGAAGGAGCCTGCTGTGTAGGAGAAAACTAGTCCCTCGTGTATCTGATAGTGATGAGGCTCCTGCCTGCCGAGCGTTTGCTGTGTGCCCCTGCCTGCAGGGTTCTTGGGGCTTTGCAGCATTCTCTCTTCATCTTCCCACGACCTTCCAGGTGGATTGAATTGTGTCCACAAAATAAAAGGTCTGTTCCAGTCTGGTTTTGAATTGTGACCTTATTTGGAAATGGGGTCTTTGCAAATGCAAGTAGTTAAGAGGAAGTCCTACTGGACCAGGGTGGGTCCTGATTCCAAGGACAGGCGTCCTTACATGGAGGGGACACACAGACACACGCTGAGGACCACGTCAGTGGAAAGACAGAGTGATATAATGAGAGTGATGTAGATTCAAACCAAGGAACGCCGAGGATTGCCAGCACCCACCAGACGCCTGGGAGAGGTGAGGAAGCATTCTTCCCTATGCAGCCTTCGGAGACAGCATAGCCTTGCCAGCACCTTGATTTTGAACTTCTAGCCTCCAGAATTGTGAGAGAATAGATTTCTGTTGTCTTAAGGCACCCATGTGTGAAGCAGCCCTAGGAAACAGTACAGTGGGAATTACCTAGGAGGGGATTAGCCCCGTTTTGCAGGTGAACAAACCAAGGCCCAGAAGTGTTAGGCGTCTTGCCCTAGGTCACTCAGCTTCTCTGTGGAGACAGATGGAGGAGGGGATGGCCCGGTGGTGCTGCCAAGTGCACACCTTCAAGATGGTGACTTTCTGATGCTGGGTACTTCGGACACCTGCAGTTCTTTAGCAGGAGACAAAGACAGGCCTCGAGCATGGGGATTTGGGGGATCCATCAGGGTGTCTCAAGGGAAGGAAGACAGAGGACCAGAGGAAGCACGGTGGCTTAAACTTGCCTTTTAATGTGTGTGTGTGTGTGTGTGTGTATAGATTTAGGTTTTATTTAATTATTCATGGGAGACACAGAGAGAGAGGCAGAGACACAGACAGAGAGAGAAGCAGGCTCCATGCAGGGAGCCTGATGTAGGACTCAAACCCAGGACCCCAGGATCACAACCTGAGCCAAAGGCAGACGCTCCACCACTGAGCCCCCCGGGTGCCCCTCACGGTTTGTTTTTAAATTGATGAGACAGATGATGGTACAAAAATTGAAGAAAACACTGAAAAAGTAGCTCCCTCTCTTGCCCCTGCTGTCTTGTTATCCAGTTTACTAGTTACCAGTTACACCAGTTCTCCAGCCCAGGGGAAACCAGTCCTGACTGTTGTGTTCTTCCAGAGGTAACTACGTTAACCTACACTATATAAGCACGATGCATAACATATAAATAGTACACAGATACAACATCCATAGTGTCTTTATATAATTGTGTATGTGGGTGATACTGTGTATGTACAGCGTACATTTATCGTCTTTATATTGTATATGCTTTTCTACCACTTGGATATATTTTTGATTTGAGCCTTGCTGTTTTGAAAAAGGAAGCACAAGCATATGGTATGATATTCATAAGGTACCAAAGAGCACACGGTGCGAACTCTCCCCTCTTATCTAATCCCCAGCCACCCCTAGTCTCCTCCGTGGAGGCACCTGTTTTCCAGTTATTGTTGCTTATTTACTGAATATGTCTCAGAGATCTCTCTGGCAGAAAGAGTCGCCTCATTTATTTTTATGGTTTATGGTATTCATGGCATTCGGTTATGTGGCTGTACCATAAATTATTTAACCTATCTGCGGTTGCTAGCCGGGATGACTTACATCTTTGCTGTGACAGTGTTGTGTTAAATAGCCTTATACATAAGTAGGTTGTTTTAAATAGCTAGAGAAGTGGAATTGTTGACTTGGGGAGTTAAGTGCATTTGATATTTTGATGGTTATGCCTAATTGTCCTCCAGAGAGTCTGTTCCTATCCCCCTGCCCCCAGCCATAAATGAGGGTGCTGATCTTCCCACTGCTTCCCATCCCACTGTGTTAGCAACGTTTTATCACAGTCAGTGCCTTATTTTATTTTTCTTGTAATGAGTGAGCATCTTTTCTTTCTTTTTCTTTTTTTAAAGATTTTATTTATTCATGAGAGATGCACACACACACACACACAGAGAGAGAGAGAGAGAGAGAGAGAGAGGGAGGTGGAGACACAGGCAGAGGGAGAAGCAGGCTCCATGCAAGGGGCCCGATGTGGGACTCGATCTTGGGACTCCAGGATCACGCCCTGGGCTGAAGGTGGTGCTAAACCGCTGGGCCACCCGGGCTGCCCTTTTTTTTTTTTTTTTTTTTAGAGAACGAGAGAGTCAGGGGTGGAGGAGAGGGAGAGGGAGACTCGTAAGCAGGCTCTGTGCCCAGCACGGAGCCCGACGTGGGGCTGATCCCGTGACCCTGAGATCATGAGTGGAGCCAAAATCGAGAGTCGGATGCTTAACTAACTGAGCCACCCAGGCACCCCTGAGTGAGCGTCTTTTCAAAATGATATTTGTGGTTGATGTTTAGGAGCTACTTTGATTTCTTATGATTTGTGGGAGCTATTTGTAAGGAAGTTAGGCCTTTGTGATACAAACGGCTGGTAAATTTTTCTCAGAGATTGATTAATCCTTTCTAGATGAAGAAACTCTTCTAGGTTTCCATGTCACATGTAGGCCTTCCTTGCCCCAAAATTACATATTAAAACACTCGTGTTTTCTTCTTTTGATTTATTTTTCATATTTCCATCTTTCACGCATCTGGAATTTATTTTGGTGTCATGTGTGAATAGGGATTCAGCTTTATCTTTGCCAGGTGGCTCTCTGTGCATGCCATTCATTTATTAACCATTCATTTATTAAGTAATCCCTTCCTGTCTCCTGACTTGATCTGCAATGGCTTTCTGTTGCTGTTAAACACTATTACTACAAACTTGGTGTCTTAAAGTAGCACACATTTATTATTTCATATTTTCTGTTGGGTCGGGAGACCAGGCATGGCATAGCCAGGCTCTCTGCAAGGCTCCAGTCGGGGGCAGGTGGGGTGGTCATCTGGAGCTGCAGTCTCATCTGAGGCTCGACTGGGGAAGGATCCATTTCCAAATTCCCGTGGTTGTTAGCACTGATTTCCTCGCAGGAAGCTGGATGGAGGCCTTATTTTCTTGCTGGATGTTGCCTGGGGCTCATCTGTGTTCTTTGTCATGTGACAGCTTGGTCTTTTTTATTCCCCATCCAAGTCAGCAAGAGAAAGAGGGTCCCTGTAATCCTCTGTAACATAATTGCACACATTGTGTTAGTTTTGCCTTATTGTGTTGATCAGAAGCAAGTCATGGGTTCTGTCCACATTCAAGGGGAGAGGATCACACAAGGGTTTGACACCTGGAGGAGGGGGAGGCTCTGCAGTGGCCTTTTTTTTTTTTTTTTAAGATTTTATTCATTTATTTACATGAGACGAGAGATGAGAGAGAGAGAGAGAGAGAGAGAGAGAGAGAGAGAGAGAGGCAGGCAGGCAGAGGAAGAAGCAGGCTCCATGCAGGGAGCCTGACGTGGGACTCCATCCTGGGTCTCCAGGATCACTCCCTGGGCTGAAGGTGGTGCTAAACCGCTGAGCCACCTGGGCTGCCCTGCAGTGGCCTTCTTAAGAGTGTGTCTGCCTCCCTACCTTTATTGGACTTTAAATCTCTCTATATATTTGAGCCCATTTCTGAAATCCCACCAGCTTTTGAGGTGTGGTAGAGGAAGAGAGGGCTGCATAAAGATGGGGAGGAGGTGCCCATCTTTGACTCCCTGCCCTGAGCCTAACCAACCCTGGCCAGTTGCAGATTCCATTTCTCTCAGTCCTTTGGCAGCGGGCTTCGTTCCCTGGCTGAACTTGATACAAAGGCTGCCTGTTGCCTTCATGGCCACGCTCCACGTCTCCAGGCTGAGTTAGCCTAGCAAATGCTTGGGCATAAAGGAAGTTTGCAGCTTCAGTTCCATGCATTTGAGCTGAAATTCTGTTTTACTAGAGATTATGTTCATATTGGCGAATATTACCTTTTAGCTGCACTACAGCCTCTAGATGAAATCAGCTGTGATGTTGCAACTTGAAAGTGTTATCCCAGTAGAATGCATTAATAGGACAAGCTGTTTGTGGGGGGCGGGGGGGGGGGCGCGGCGGGTAGAGATGCCGATGGATTGGTACCACAGTCCTCTTCCTCGGAGAACAGGAGCATGCAGAACAGGCCTCTGGAGGAAGGATGGGAATCTTGACAGCTGTGTTCACTTCATACTTCCTTAAGTCAGTTTTATTATGTATAGTTTGTGCCCCCCTCTAACCCCCCATGTCCCATTTACTTTCCCAAGAGTTGTTATGGACTGATTGGTCTGCTGGGAGTAGAGGGTTTAAACAGTAATTAAAAGATGTTGGGGGCACCTGGGTGGCTCAGTTGGTTAAGTGTCTGACTCTTAATTTCAGTTCAGGTCATGATCTCAGGGTTGTGAGATCGAGCCCCGCGTTGGGCTCCATGCTGGGTGTGGGGCCTGCTTAAGATTCTCTCCCTCTCTTTCTGTTCTTCCTCCCTCCTCCCTCCTCTCCACCTGTGCACTCTCTCTCTCTCAAAAATAAAATAAATTAAAAGATGACGGGTTACAGCCCCCACAAATAATGTATGAACTGGTGTGGGAGTGATGTAATCTTGGGCACTGAACCATGCAGGGTGGGAAGGTGTAGGAGGATGCTGTCATTTTTTGACAGAGGGAGGGGAATGGAACCTGTCAGAAAGCTGGCCTGGAACAGGATGGGGTACTAAGGGATTTTTTAAAGAGTAGAAGGATGTGAGACAAAAAAGAATTTTCGGGTTGTTAAGACATGCTGATGGTGATAAAAACTTCTCAGAATGAGTGAGTAAGGAATTGAGTGGCCAGGCTCAGGAGAATGGCTGTTTAGAATATGCCTTGGTCTGGATTGGAGAATCAGTTGATGCAGAGAAGGACCATTTTGGTATTGGGTAGGAGGAGCTGGAGTAGGTGCTGGCTGGGGAACTGGGAGCAGGTGCTGAAGTAGAAATAGGCCGGTTCCACAGGTGGAGACCATCAGGGTTGATGGGCGGATGTTGGCAATTCACCTGCCAGGTAATTCTTCAAAGTTAATTGCCAGTGAATGGTCTCTTGATAGAAGTTGAGCTTGGAAGTGTATATGGGTTAGATCCTTAAGTGCCTTCGCAATCAAGAAAAGGATGTTATAGGGGTTACTTCTGTGGATCCAGCTCTTCAGAAATCTGGAGGGTCAGTATCCGAGTAGGAAAAGGAAGGTTAGTGGAGAACTTACAGGTGGTGCGGCTGGGAAGTTTTTCTGTTGGAGCAGGTGAGGTGAGCTGGCCAGGGAGCCTCTGATGGGGTATTGTGTATGGGAGAGAGGGCTGGGGGGTCTCGGGAGAGTGGGTGAGGGATGTTTACTGGAAACCTTGGCAGATGCCACCAGGAAGGACGACCTTGGTGTGTCTTGTGTACACTCTTTACTCCTCTCTGGGCCATTGGATGACTTTTTTTTTTTTTTAAGATTTTATTTATTTATTTATGAAAGACACACAGAGAGAGAGAGAGGCAGAGATGCAGGCAGAGGGAGAAGCAGGCTCCATGCAAGGAGCCCAACATGGGACTCGATCCCGGGTCTCCAGGATCAGGCCCTGGGTCGAAGGCAGGTGCTAAACTGCTGAGCCACCCGGGATCCCCCATTGGATGACTTTTATTTCATTCATTATCAAACTTACCATGTTCTAGGCATCACGTTAGGCACTTAGGGATACTGAATTGAATAACACGCGTTCTTTCCCTCCAGGAGCTCAGTGTTGTGTGGATGGGAAAGATACTTTGAAGTATCTCAGATGATGTTGGAATAAATAGGATTTCTTTTCCTGGAAGACTCTGAGTTGAATTCCATTGTGTGGCAGGTGGACAGTGATTTCAGTGGTCTCTGTGTGCTGTGTGTGTGCATGTTTAGCTGTATCACTTTGGCGTTTTATTTTTCTTGGAGTCTTGGAAATGTGCCTGCCTAGAATATTTTTGTAAATGTGTTTTGTTTGGGTGCTCTCATTCTATTGAGACTCAAGCCAAATTCATACATTAGCACAAAAGCTGCATTGCTCAGACATGTGCTTAATTAGCCCATGGAGTGGACTTAGGAGCTTTCTGGAGGTAGGTCATTGCGGGTGGCTTGGTGGCTCCATGTCATCAGTGACCTAGGCTCACTTTCTTACACATTCCTCTGCTAACAACTCCATGGCCCAGAGTGACTGCCTGAGGACCAGCCGTGTCATCCGAATTCCAGCCTGGAGGAAGGAGGAAGACCCTTGGCAGAATGAGCTCCTTCTTCTTAAGGATCCTTCCTGCAAGTCACATACAGGACTTCGGTCTTCATCCATTGGCCAAAATGTAGTCACAACAGCCACATTCTGCTGCAAGAAAGACTGTGTGCTGAGATCAAATCGGGAGCCCTCTTCATAGTTATAGGAGGAAAAAACATATAATAGGGGGTATACACAGGGGTTAATTATGAAGGGAAATAGACCAAATACTAGAGTTTTACTTCTGAACACTTATTTTAGGGCAGGAAAGCATACTGGGGTGGATGGCCTCACATGGTTAGTACATTACAGGAAACATGCCCTATCCTCCCAGGCAGCTTTGAAAGAAGAATGAGAGGTTATCCTGGTGAGTCTAGTAGGGAGAGAGCCGATAAAGGTGGGGGGGATGGCTAGGGAAACCCCGACAGTGGTGTCAAGCCGGAACCCCACGTCCACAGTAGCCACCGTGTGCTGTGGATGCCAGTTTGCAGGGCTGCAGCGTCTCATGTGCACAGCTTCTCATGTGCGCAGCTCTGGGAGCATGCTCCAGGGTGAGGCCTTTTTATTGTTCGTGATGGTTGCGATGCTCCGGGGTGATGCAGGGTAAGCTGGCCAGTTGAAAATAACTAGGAGCTCATGCACGTTTTTGGGAGGGAGGGAAATGGCACTGGAGCATCTCCCCCATTCCATCAGAGGCAAAAATCCAAACTGGAGCCTCCTGTGAACTGGATTCTGCCTTTCTCCAGCCTCATGCTCCCTCGAGGTTTGCAGACCTGCAGTGCGGAGCTCCTCCATCCACCTCCTGCCCAGGGGGATCCGGGCGGTCCAGGGCAGAGCAACCTATCCGTTCTGTTTATAACCCTCAGGTGACACATGCCCAGTACTGATGTGTGTTAAATGTTTCCTGCACGCATCAGCTCTTCTTGATGCACTAGGCTCCTTGGTTCGGTTGGGGCTGTTTCTCACACATCTTTGGGTCCCCAGCACAGCAGTGCTTGGCACCTGTGGCTGGACCCAAGTGCCCTAGACTTGGGCACCCCTTTGGGTGTCAGTCCTGGCAGCGTTTCTGTGTTTTCTTAGCCTCCTGGTCTCACCTAAGCGGGAGGCTCCTCTTTACCTAGAGCAAATTATTGAGCAGGAAAAGACAGTTAAAAGGTAAATTGATGGCCAGCTGGGCCCTCCAGAGTCAGCTCCTGGAAATGTTTACATTTTAAACACCCACACTCAGAGTCCTTTCCTTAGCAGTCCAAGTGCCTTGGGTTAGGGAGAGGGAGAAGAAGTTCTTTAGCTTAAATGCTGCTGTTGCTGGGAGGGGTGTAGCTGTTGAAGCACATTTTCTTGACCCATTCATCCCTTGATGAACACTCAGGTCGCATCTGTGTCTCGGCTATTGTGGACCATGCTGCTGTGACCATGGGGGTGTGGATAAAGTTAGATGAGTGTTGGAATGTGAGTCTCCGAGCTTCTGGTCCATCTGTTGCAGGTTGTTGCTGCTCTTTGGCCTCTTCTGAAGGCTTTAGGGTAAGCAGAGTTATATGGAGTCAAGTTAGCTCATGTTTTCCCCTCTGTATGGTGCAGGAGAGAGAATTTATAAGATCTTCTGGACTTTGTAGCTCTGTGCCGAGACCTAGGGTGTTGATGTCACACCTGGGACAAACTTCTTGAGCCACTGGCTGTCTCCTGGGGAGGGATCTCCTGGTCTTGTGATTCCAGCCTGCCTTGCAACTGTTTTTGCTATATCTCTCCTTGTCTAGTCCCTTCTTACTAGCCAACTATTCATCACTGTGGAGCTCTATCAAGACTGTTCGAGAGAGGTCCCATATCCTGTGGGGTGACCTGGTCTGGTGGAGGCCAGCCGTGTGAGGGGGTGAGAGAATTCACGAGAGGCAGAACAGAGGAGCTAGGGAGCAGCCACCTGGCAGGATGGGAAAGGAGAGACCCTGTGCCGGGAGGCAGTGGTGCGGGGCTGTGGTTAAGGGGGAAAGTGAGGAGGCTTGGGATTCTCCTGGTGCCTGTGTCCCTGTGTAAGTAGACCCTTGGCCAGCTAGGGCTTCTGGCAGTTTTGAGGTGGGTCACCTGATGGGCCAGTCTGCAGCAGATGGTCACTGTGGACCCTTCTACCATAGGGTTCCATTGATCATGTTGGTTCCCTAAAAGCAGCCTTTTCCTATCCCTTCTCTAGGGGTGGCTAAGCTGGCTTTTTTTTTTTTTTAAGATTTTATTTATTTATTCATGAGAGACACAGAGAGAGAGGCAGGGGCACAGGCAGAAGGAGAAGCAGGCTCCCTGCCCAGAACCCCTGGATCATGACCTGAGCGGAAGGCAGGTTCTCAACCACTGAGCCATCCAGGTGGCCCAGCTAAACTAGCTTTATATAGCATCTTTAAAATAACAAGGGGATAAAGATTTAAAAAAAAAAAAGGAAGAAAAAAGAAAGGGCAGCCCGGGTGGCTCAGCGGTTTAGCGCCGCCTTCAGCCCAGGGCGTGATCCTGGAGACCCGGAATCCAGTCCCACGTTGGGCTCCCTGCATGGAACCTGCTTCTCCCTCTGCCTGTGTCTCTGCCTCTCTATTGGTTTCTCGAAAAAAAAAAAAAATCTTTAAAACAAGAAAAAAGGAGCCTCTTAATTGCGCCTTAATTTCCATGGAAGTATTTTTATAAGATTTATAACTGTTTAGTTGCTCTGTAATGGTACGACCAATCTGCATAATGCTGATTATCCAGGCAGACCAAAGTAATTTATGGCTAGGTCTTCATTACCAGGTGGTAGATACTATCCCCATTCTATTGCTGGGGAGATTGAGGCTCCTCAGGGAGAAATACTGGACCCGTAGAGAGTCAAACCGCAGAGGGAATTACCATCAGGATTCCCTGGCATTTGCCTTTCTTTCTCCCCATTAACTTTCTCAGGAGGGGCAGGATCCTGTTAGGGAACTCCTCTACCGGCCATTAGTTAGTTGGTTTGAGTTACTCCTTTTAGAAATGGGATTACTGTTTGTCTTTGCATATATATAAAATGGAAATTCTAATGCACTTTGCTCACCTACCGTGAAGGTTAATGAAAGAATGTGAGCATTATAAAGCAGTTTGGGGGGAATGACAGCATGAGAAATGTTATGTTGTTAATGGTAAACTTGGGCTCTTGCGCTGGGGCCTCATGGGGGCGGTTTCCAGTTTTCCAAATGTGGACGACACAGGCTTTGATAAAATCCAGTCCGCTTCCTTTCTGTCGAACCCAGCCAACGACGTCTTTCAGAATATCCCCCCTCAAAACAGATGTTTTGAAATAGCTTGTTACCAAACTGCAGTTATTAGATAATAATTTGTATTGTTAAAACATGAATGGAAGACATCTCTAACTGAGAGGGGAGAGTCCACTGGAAGGATGTGGTAATTGTTACCATGCTACTGTGTTCTAACCAAGAGATTTGATGTGCTAATGGCTAGGCAAGTGGATGGGGTTTGGTTGGCCCTTTTGAACTAGTCCCGAGAATCTTCAGGACCCCCAGCCCCTTCCCAGTTTGGAAGCTGTTGATGGAGATCCTTGGGCCACTGCTGAGTCAAAGCATTATTTAGGTTTTGGTTTTCATATTGGTTGGGAAATTTCATATATAGAGATTCCAGAAAACCATTCTCTCGGGGGCCTGTGGCCTCCTTAGAGCTGTGACTGGTTCTTTCAGTTCTCTTTTCTCCCTGCTAAGAGTCATTAGGTCACACGGGGAAATACAGATGTCAATGGGGTGGCAGGCAGGGAGGGAGACTGAGGGCTCTGTAGGCAGAATGACCTGGGACTGGACTGGCTGTGGGACTTTGACCATGTCACTTAACCTCTCTGATCTCGAGTTTCTAGAATGGAGGCAGTAACTACCTCAGTGGATTATTATTGTGAGGACTACATGGGATAACATTCATAAAAAAGGGGTATCATGGGCTCGCACCGGTAGGCTCTTCGTACTGTTAAGAACAGAAAGTAACTCTTGGACCCCTAAGATTCTGTTGGCAGGTACACATCCTGTTGAAAGATCTGCTCTCATATCCTCATACTTTTTAAGAGTACACCTCTCTAACGTTCATGTAGATAGTCCTAATACGGAGACGTTCACCCCTCTGGGGAGGGAAGTCTGTCCCAGTGGGGCCCTTTCCTAGCCTGCCATTTGCCAAAACCACCATTAGCAGCCCTCTGGCAGGATGGTCTTGGGCACCCAGGGGTGCTTGGTGTCTCCCTCCCAGTTGGTGTTCCCCTAGCTTCAGCTGTGAGCAGGAGCCAGCGAGAGCTCCACTCCACCCAGGCTGGGAACATGGTGCATGTGTGGGCATTCGAGGTACACTTAGGGGGGCCTGTCAGAAAAGCTGCATTTTCTACTCTTGGTTCTTCATCGAAAGCTGAAGAAAGGTCCTTCCCTACTTGGCCTCATGGCCTGTGAGTTGGAACTCTTCGGTCCTGCCAACATCAGTTTTATTTCTTCAGCTTTTCTGAGTTGCTATAATTACTCCCACGTTTGGGGCCTCTTTTGTAAACTCTTTGAAGACCGGGACCGTATCTATCCTACACTGGACATATTGGGTGAAATAAAATATATTACTAAAGTGAATTTTACTTGTTCCTTTTTTACTTTCTGGCTACTAGAAACATTTAAATTACATGTGTGGTGTGCACTGTGTTTCTAGTAGACAATGCTGGTTACAGCCCCACTCTGTCCATTTAGTGCATTAGGTGGACCTACTTGGGTTGAGGGTTGGGGACACAGGTGGGCATGGGTTGAGGGTGAGACACAGGTGGGCATGAGATGCTCTGAGTGGCTAGCTTAGGTATAGTGAGTTGAATGGTGGCCCCTCAAAAGATTTGTCTATCCTGAACCCGTGAGTGAGACTCTATTTGGAAAAAGGGTCTTTGCAAATGTCATTAAGTGGAGGATCTTATTAGATGATGCCTTGCTAACTTATCTGGGTGGTCTCTAACTCTAATGACGTTGTCTTTACAAGAGGAGAAGACCTGGAGAAGGTTACTTGGAGACAGAGGCAGAGATTGGAGTGATGTGTCCCCAAGCCAGGTAACAAACACCAGGGATTGCTGGCAGCCACCAGAAGCTGAGAGTGAGTCATGGGATGGGTTCTCCCTCCGAGCCTCCAGAAGAAAGCACCTTGCCAACACCTCGATTTCACACTTTTGTCCTCCAGAATTGTAAAGGAGTAAACTTCTATTGTAAGCCAGCCAGTTGGTGGCCACCTGGGTTACACGGGGAGATGGCTGACAGTCCACTATCTCTGATGGGGGCTGGGGAGGAAATCCCCTAAAAGAACATGAAAAAGCTAATGCAAAAAATAGGCTGGACTATTAAACTGTCACTATCACAGACCCCTGCCTCACTGCATAGAATTATTCCAGAAATCAGAAGTGATGATATTTACAAAGCGCCTAGCTTAGTTTCCACAGTGAGGGAAGTTTTCATTATCATGATGAAAGGTTCTATGTCCTGCTCTTTCCCCTTGACGATGGGATAGAGGGTGGTTGCCAGTAATTCTAGTAGTTTGGAGATACTTCAGGTCTAGGCATTTAGTGTGTGGATCGTGAGGCTGTCCTCCAGGTTTTCAGGTTATTTCCTCTGTTTTGTTGCATGGGAAAGAGGAGAAACAGTTTGCTGATGAGGAGGGTTTTTTTCCCCTGCTTGATGAGAAATCTGCTGTCTTTTTGGTTCTCATTACATACTTGAATTGGATCGCTCCATTTTTGGGAAAGTAGCATTACTCTCTAGTTTACCTAGAGATTTTGGGCTCTCACCAAAAATGTTAGAAAAGGCTCTCACACTACTACTAATTGCAAAATAAACATTTGCAGCCCCACGTACAGCAGACTGACTTGGCCAGTATTTATTCTGTGGGGAAGAGAAAGAGTTACTTGTTGACTGTCTACAGTACATCAGGCAGTTTTGTGCAGTCACTTCGGTTGAATTCTCATGGTAGGCCTGGCCTACAAGGTGACTGTTGTTGCTTGGTCGATAGATAGACTCTGGGTAAAATGACTTGTCCAGGGGCACATCGTACGTGGGAAAACTAGAATCCCATTCAAGCCAGTGTTGCCTTTTCCCTGAGGAAGTGGTGACATCGTAGTGAAATGTGTAAAACTGGTCATCTGGGCTGGTTTTGTTAGGTGGGAATTGGGTGGGATGGGTGGTGGGTGGGGAGAAAGTCTGTGCCCTCCCCTGGAACCCTCCCACCCAAGCCGACTGGGAGGCATCATTGCAGAGCTCATTTGGAAAATTGTTGTTTCTTACGTGGCGTCTCCTTCATCACTCACCTTCTCTCTGATTCTGTGCATCGTCCATTACATTTGTCCTTTCAGTTATTAGCCTGTAGGATTTCGAGATTTTCATTTTGAGATTTTCATGAGTCAGGACACGTAGCAGGCTCCACGGGAGAGAGTGTTTCTGCAGATTCCGTAAGTTGGCCTGCTGAGGTGGTGGAGCTTTCTGGAGAATGGGATGGTAATACTAAAAGTCTACACTGGGGCTGTTGAGTGCTTGGGCTCCACCCAGGCTCTGGGTCTTGGAATTTAACCTGCTACCTATTTATGCTGATATGCTCAGGATGTACATTAGAGAATGTCGTAGTCAGAGTAGGATAGGTCTTTGCTGCAGTAATAAATTTCCCCAATAGTTCATTGGTTTAACATGTAAAAGCCTTTTCTTCACTAACACAAAGACTCTGCAGGTGGGGTGGAAGGAATGGGAGGGTCTCGACTCCTCATGGTGACTTTATCCTTGGCTGATCAAGGCTCTCCGACCTGGAACACTGGCGTAGCAAGAGAAGAGTTTGCAAGAGTTGTCATGTGCTGCTGCTTCTGTTCCTTACCCTAAAAGTGATGGAGTCACTTTTGCCCCCATTCTGTTGGCCCAAACTAGTCACGTGGCCCTGTCCAACCTGGGAAGTGAGGGCAGTGGGCCGTGCAGATGGGGATGGTGGTATAGTTGATACAGATGGAGGTGAGGGCCATTCTTTGCCACAGATGGCACAGAGCACACCTGTTGGTGATGGGTTCATTAAATCCGAGTACACACTCAGGCCCATGTACTTGAGAAAAAATTGAGATCTGGTGTCCTCAGAGTCGGGCTGAATTTCTGTAAATCTCTTACCGGGCTCTCTTCCTCACACTTTCTCAGCCATCAGCTGAGTTGGTTGAGTTGAATGCATGAGACATTTAAAATCTGGATCTTCTTTTCTTAGACATTGGATTAGGGTCCACTCTGACCCAGGATGACCTCTTCTTAACCTGATTACATCTACAAAGACCCTCTTTACAAATAGGCCACATTCACAGGTGCTGGAGGGTCATAACCTGGACATACCTTTTGGGGATGGGGAGACACAATTCTGGCCTCTGGTAGAGGATTAACACAGTATGCACACACAGTAGGCCTTTAATAAATAATAGTTTCCATTACTCTTCTCAGAAACTGAGAAAACCCACACAGAACTTTCTAACTGAATTTTGCTGTATTTTCAGACCTTTGAGGTTTATAGTATCGATAAAACCAGAGCATTTTCTATTTTTTTTTTTTTTTTGTAAGGCACAGCTTTTATTTGCAATATGAGGTTCTTCTAGGGGATGTAGACGAGATGCCATGCATCTCAATTATAGAATAGGTTTGGCATTCGGATTTTGAGTGACTGTAGCCCAATGTTGGTTTCCTTCGGGCGCTTTTGTCTTGCTTAACGATGCAAAACAGAAAATGCACACAAATGGTTCCCCAAAATGAGGACTGTCGTTATTGCTTCTTTTACCTCTGGGGCCCCGAACTGTAGAAGCTTATTTACTGCAAGGCAATGAGGGCTCTGAATCTCAACCTCCATATATTACATTCTGTATTACACTCAAACATGGCTGAAATTAATTGTGGCCAAGGCAGGGGAGACAGGAAAAACCTATAATGGTTTATCATATTTTGCAGGCTTTGTGAGGGCCATAAATTTAAGGCATATAGGAATTGTATTTATTCCTTAGATTTCACAAATTTGTCACGTACCTTTTCTCTGAGGATGACAAGTTCTTTAAGAAAACAGAGTTTCTGATTTTGAAGTCGAAAAGAAGCAACAATGGAGATGTTCCCCCCAGGGTCCCAGATGACCACAGCGTCGTCTCTCTCAAGCTTCTTGGGTTACAGGATTGTTAATAGCTAAATTATTAATGTGGGTTTGCTAGTGGAGGGAGCTGCTTTGAGCATTGCCTCTCCTCTGACATCAGCTCTTTTATAGCCACTGTTGTAAGAGTCAGATTTCATATGGAACAGTTTATAAATTGAATAGTGTGTGTATGTGTGTGTGTGTGTGTGTGTGTGTGTTGGAAAGAGCCTGTGGTGGCCTCTGACTATATCTTGGAGTGCCCTTGTGTCTGAAACCTTGCAATGTAGGAATTTACATCTTGGAATTCAATCCAACTTGCAGCTGGCTCAAACCAGGAAAGTGACCTATTACTGATTTCTGCTGATAGTTCAGCAGCTTCTGTCGCCATGGCAATGCCCCCTGCCCCACCATCCCCGTTCCCAGTCTCTTTGAGCCTAGAAATTGTGTATTCCAAGTCTTGAAATCCTCTGAAAGGATAAGTTCTTTAAAAGGATAGTGGGGCACTTTTGCCCACAGTTTTCCTCGGTGGCTGCATCAATTGAAATGCAGCTTTGATTTGATGATCTTTATTTGCTTTCGAAGCAAAAGTTGGTAGATTGATTTTTAAAGAAAAACCGTAGAATGTTGTTAGCTATCCCTCGATAACCCCTGTTGCCCACTGGCGCCAAACTTTGTTGACAGTGACCCAGAGAAATACAAACATTTGCACATGAATGATTCATAGCTGGGTTATTCATGAGAGCCCCAAAGTGGTAACTTGGTGTCATCGGTAGATGGATGGGTAAATGTGTTCTGTCCATACAATGGAATATTACACAGCCGTCAGAAAGGATGAAGTACTGATGCTTGTTACAGCAGGACTGAGCCGTGAGAACATTACCCTAAGTGAAAGAAGCCAGACGCAAAAGACCACATGTTGTATGATTTTGTTTAGATGGAGATATCCCGAGTGGGTCAGTTCCCGAGTAGGTTAGTTCATGGAGCTAGAAAGTAGACTGGTGGTAGCCCAGGGCTGGGGTGAAGGTTTGAAAGGGCTGGGGAGTGAATGCTAATGGGCATGTGGTTTCCTTTTGGGGCGATGGTTGTGTAACTCAGACTATACTAAATGCCATTGAGTTGCATACTTTAAGTGGGTGAATTCTATGGTATGTGAATTATATGTCAATCAAGCTGTTAAAAATCACATTTACGTTGCAAGCTAGATCATTTATATGAAGCTGAATCCAAACCTACTCTTCTGTGTCTGATATGTTCTGATTGATTCTAATCTGTTCCGTTCCATTTCTTTAAAAAGTTGCTGGATGTGACCCATCAAATTGATTTTCCGTAACCCTCATTTTTACAGATTCCACTCCAGTTTACTGATGGAAAAAAACTGAGTCCCAGAGTTTAAGAAATGGGTGCAAGTTTACCCAGCGTATTAATGGCTAAGTTGAGACTGTAAGCTTGAGTGTTCGGACACCCACGCCAGCTGTGCTGGCCTAGAGGTTGGGTGTTCTTTTTAAAAGACTGAGCAGAATTTGGGGTTAAGAAAAGGTACTGGCAATGAATAGCCTCCTTGTAAAAACACCTTCACATGGAGTCTGGAGTGGTTAGGAAAGCTCAGGCCCTAGAGGAGGGCCGGTTGCGCAGCTTTGCATCGAGCACGGTATTCAGTACGTGGCACACCGCATGGCCGCAGCTTATGAGCGGGCCCCATTTGTTTATTTTTCAAGCAAAGATGCTATTTTCTGAGCATTTGCGGGGTAAAAACCTTAGAAGTTTCTAGTTGCCTCTTACGTAGGCTGCCCGGCTTGCTAGCCCTTCCACTGAAAGCAAAATTTAAGGTAGGGATTGATAGAAAATGGAGAAAATACATACAGGAAATTAAGGAGAGAAGGGGAGGTGGTGTTTCTCTGTGGCTCTTGAATCAGTTAGATGGTGTCAGTGAATTGGCAGTGAGCACAGCCTTGGTCAGAGATGTAGACAAGAGAACTTCCGCCAGGGTAGAGGATGGGGAGGAGGGTGGGGGTGGAGGTACCCAGGGGGGCCCGGGCAGTGTAGGCTTGCACTGCTTTCTCTACAGGGTTCCTTTCTGGGTACCCAGGAGCTGATTCAGACCTGCTGGCCCCTCCTGTGTCTGTGAGAGGCCATGTCAGGGCCAGGGCCACTTTTTCACTAAGTTTTGCTCAACATTTGGACAGAACACTGTACCTTCTTGGTTAATTATTTGCATAAATATTTGCTTCTTCCCAGTAGGGCCATTTCCTGTGTTAAAAAGACTCACGTGGATCTAAAGGTTTTCTTTTCTTCTTCCCATTATGAATGGCATGCTGGTCAAAGGGCCCACCTCAGGAACAGAAAATCCTTGCCCTCAGGGGTCTGAGCTGGCGGTGGGAGGTGGGTGGAGGAGTGGCCTGTCCTTCCAGAGGGCTGGCCTTCAGCGGGGCTCCTGGAGGCCCCCTTGGTGCCTAGAAGGAAATCCACCATTGGCTGGGTTTTGGGACAACAGAGGCCCCGTGCACAGTGGCTGTGTGGGGTGGAGCTCTGTTTCTTGACCAAGAACTGATGTCCTTCCTGGCCCTTCTTGGCCTCATTGAGGAAGCCAGGGCCTAGGAGCCTGACAAAGGGAATCAAAGCAGCAGATCTAAATAATACCTGACAAAACAATTATGGTCGACCCTTTTTTGGTGTCAAGTGTCTTATGAACTGTGCCATCTTCTTTTTTTTAATGATTTATTTATTTATTATTTTAGAGAGAGACAGCATGTGCGTGTGTGAGCTGGGCCAGGGGCAAAGGGAGAGGGAGAGAGAGAGAATCTCAGGCACACTCCTTGAAGAGTGTGTGTATTGGTCCCACGACGCTGAGATCATGACCTGAGCTGAAACCAGGCGTCGGACACTCAACCAAACAGGCACCGCAGACTGTTCTCAGCAAGAGAAGCTAAGAAGCTCCTGGTTCTGGCCCACCCACCTCTCTCTAGGCCCAGCCCCTCTATCTGCTCCTGTGTAACCTTGGGAATGTAGTGTCTCCCCTTCCTTTTTTTTTTTTTTTTTTTTAAAGATTTTTTGTTTATTTATTTATGAGAGACTCACAGAGAGAGGCAGAGACACAGGCAGAAGGAGGAGCAGGTTCCATGCAGGGAGCCCGATGCAGCACTCGATCCCAGGACCCTGGGGTCACAGCCTGAGCCAAAGGCAGACACTCACCCATGGAACCATCCAGGCGTCCCAAGGTCTCCCCTTCCAAACCTCAGTTTCCTTTGCAGCACATTCAGACAGTGACATGCTCACCTTGGGGGGATGACAGACGACTGGCACAAGGCGATACACGCACAGCACGTAGTGCACAGAATTCCATGCTCAACAATGATAGCTCTTTTTATGATTAGGTGGTCCCTTGCCTCATTCCCATCGGACAGATTGGCATGCAGAGGCACCAGCTTGTACAGCTTGCTCCAGGTAGGTCAGGCCTGCCTGACCCTGGCCTTCTGCTTTTACTGCCGTATTTTCCTTGCATCTCATCTGGCGAGTGGCCGTCCATGCTGAACTTCAGGAAGACACCGTGGCGATAGGCAGGGGTCTGGGCTGCCTTTTCAGATTTCTGGTCTTTCCAGAGGGAATTGATGCTCCCAGGTGTCCTTGAGGATGTTCACCGGAGAAGGGCAGTCCCACAGCAGGTGGGAGGGGATGGGCCCAAGCGTCTGTCCCTCCTTTCCTTCTTCCTCTGTTCTGGGCATTGCTGAGGCCCTAGAGATGTTCTCCACTGCCCTTTGGAACTGAAGGGCTCAGCCGATTCTGGTTGTGCAAATTCCTTTTGTCTTCCAGTTTCAGAATGCAAGTGCCTCCTGTTCGTCCCCTCTGTTGGAGATTATAATCTGTCGTGGCAGATAAAGGCCCTTTCCCTCCCTCCCTCTTCTTTGATGCTGGCAAACATTCCTCAGGGCTAATAAGTATTGGATGCGCCCACAGAACAGAATAAACACATTTAATACTGGATTGATTCTCTGAGGCCTTCCCGCCCCGTCTCCTCTCGGCCGGAGCACATCCACTCTTTGTCAGGCTTGTGTGCTCAGCTATGCGAGATCGCTTAGAGCCTGGTGGACAAGATGATTAAAAACAAAACAACAAAACAATCCGGGAATGAAGCTCTGGAGAGGATTATCCTGGATTCCCTTGGAGAACATCCTCTGTGGTTCCAGGGAGGGGGGAACGAGGGAGTCTGGGAGCGTGTGGTTTGTTTGTGAAGGCTGTGGCTCTCCGGTTGGTCAGGGCCTTGGTCGGCCTCAAGGCATCCCACGGACTGGTAGTAGTAATAGCAGCGGAAACCAGGCTCATTGCCGGACCAGTTATTGCTTTTGTTCGGAATGGCCCATCTAAGTCAGGCCCTATTAAATACAGCAATTTAACTGACACTTAGCGTCTTTAGGGAGATAAATTATCCTTTGGCCTGGTCACCTCCATTCACCTCCACTTTGAAATTTGATCATTGGTACGAGTCCTGGGAGAGTAGTTCAGGCAGATGCGTTTGCTCACGGAAGCCCACATCCCAGGCCCTCGTTCAGCACGTGTGTAATGAGGACCTCCTCATTAAGTGGAGATGACGTGGGCCCTGCTTTTCGGGTCGCCCACAGTTTTTATTCAGTCACGGACCAGTGAGTGGGCACCTGTTGTGTGCAGAGCCCTGTGCCTGCCCTGGTAGGGGCCCCTACCCTTCTGTGCAGAGGGCCCGCCGTGGCCTCCGGGAGTGGGGTACAGAGGCGCACAAAGTGCTGTGCGTGGGGAGGAGGGGGTGAGTCATTCCGCGGGTGGGACCCAGGAGGGCTTTGTGGCAGAGGGGACGTCTGCTGATCCTTGAAGGAGGGGAGCTCAGAGCAGGTCTCCTCCTCCAGGGCCTGGACTGGAGCCAGGAGCCTCTCCCCAGGTCTCCGGGCTGCTCCTCTGCTCCTCTGTGTTGACACCTGCATGCTCCTCCTAGGTGTTCGCAGCTTCTCTTTGAAAGCCCGCTGTGTTCTCATGCATGCAGCATCCCAGCCCCCCCCCCTCCGTCTCTGCAGCTCAGCTCCGAGCCTCCCTCGCCAGCTTGTGCCCCACTCCTAAAGACCCCGGGGGAGGAGTTTGGGCCACCTGGTCATCCTTTCTGGCCATGCCCTGCCTGCCACTGGCTCCTGGCAATCCCATTGTGGATGGAGGCCCCGTTGTGGTTCGGGCAGCAGTGGTCAGGGTCCAGCACAAGTGACAGTGGTGGTGACCCGCTCGCCAGGGGCCCTGGGCACAGCAGCAGCTAGGAAAGGTGAGTCACGTGTCCTAGGGGTCCAGCATTGTCGGTCAAGAGAAGGTCTCTGCATGGGCCTGTGGAGATGTGTGGGCGGGTGTCCAACTGCAGCTCTATTTGCAGTCGTGAAACTTTGGAAACACTCTCATTGATCATTTAAGGAGACTGAGTAAATAATAGATGGCACCATCATAAAGTGGAGTGCTGTCTAGCAACGAAACTGAGTAGACTAGATCTTCACGTACTCGTGGGTGAACCTCTAAAGAACTTCAGAGTGCGAAAGAAGAAATATGTATTTTTTAAGATTTTATTTATTTATTCATGAGAGGCACAGAGAGAGAGGCAGAGACACAGGCAGAGGGAGAAGCAGGCTCCATGCAGGGGGCCCGACGTGGGGCTGGATTCCCAGACCCCCGGGTCACGCCCTGGGCCGAAGGCAGACACTCAACCCCTGAGCCACCCGGGCGTCCCAAGAGGAAAGATCTATGTGATATATGCCACTTGAGTTTATTTTAAAACTACAAAGACTGCATGTTTATGTGGCATATGTATATATAGTATGTGCACGAACATAATTCTTTACATGCATAATTCTTTATATGTGTAAACATTATATACGTGTGTATATATGAACATATATATATAAAATGCACACATGCAATTGAATTACGCACGTGTGGTTAAAGTAGAAAACAGAAAAATGATACACACCGGGATTGTAGTTGCCTCTGGGATGGTAGTTGGGAGGGGCCTCTCAACCGTCCATCTTGGTAGTGTTTTCTTCCTTAAGAAGGGATGGACTTGGGATCCCTGGGTGGCGCAGCGGTTTGGCGCCTGCCTTTGGCCCAGGGCGCGATCCTGGAGACCCGGGATCGAATCCCACGTCAGGCTCCCGGTGCATGGAGCCTGCTTCTCCCTCTGCCTGTGTCTCTGCCTCTCTCTCTCTCTGTGACTATCCTAAATAAATAAATAAAATATTTAAAAAATATTTAAAAAAAAAAAAAAAAAAAAAGAAGGGATGGACTTGGGCAGCCCGGGTGGCTCAGCGGTTTAGCGCTGCCTTCGGCCCAGGGTGTGATCCTGGGGTCCTGGGATTGAGTTCCATGTTGGGCTCCCTGCATGGAGCCTGCTTCTCCCTCTGCCTGTGTCTCCGCCTCTCTCTCTCTCTCTCTCAATCTGCATCTCTATGAATAAATAAATTAAAAAATCTTTTAAAAAATAAATAAAAATAAAAAAGAAAGGGGGAGGGGCACCTGGGTGGCTCAGTCAGTTGAGCATCTGCCTTTGGCTCCAGTCATGATCCCGGGGTCCTGCATTGGGTTTGCTGCTCAGCAGGGAGCTTGCCCCTCCCCCTGCTGTGCTCTCTCTGTCAAATAAATAAATAACATTTTAAATAAAAAAAGAAAGATGAAATATGGCAAAATACTATTATTTGTGAATTTGGGGGGCCCGTGTCTACTGTGTTAAAATCTCTACTTCTTTATATGTTGGAAATAGTTGATATTGTCAAAAAGCGTGTTTAGAGAACAGGTGATGATGTGGGGTGTCTGGGATGTAGCTTGTAGGGGGGGTGTTGTGGGTTGAAACAAATAGAAAGGTAGGTGGAACCTCAGCCATGCAGGCCGTGTGTCTTGTAGCCAGTGGGGTTCTGGCTTGAGCTGGGGGGAGACAGGGCATGAAGACTGAAGAGTCACTGCAGGGGAAGAGCTCGGGGGCCCAGGGCTTGGGTAGGAAGCTGCTGTGATGGTCTAGGCAGAGCGGGGAAGGGTCAGGTACTGGAGGGCAGGAGGGGTGAATGAGGCGACCTTGAAGGGAAGCAACAGGACCTGGTAAAGGCAGGAACATCACATTCTAGTGGAGCTCTTGCCTCTTCAAGGGAGTGTTGGCTGCTGCAGTGGTAGGACTGGTTTACCCAGACTCTGGGGCCGAAGGTTCTAGAGGGTTCTAGCCGTTCAGTGGTACCTTCTGTGTCAGGAAAGTACCTGAAAAAGTGGGTGATGGCAGGAAGGAGAGGATGGAGAAAACAGTAACTCTGGGGAGAAGGTGGTTGTCTCCTGGAGGCTGACTGGTCAGGTGTCAAGTCCATAATGTCTTGTGATTTGAGTGTCGCGTCACCGTGTGCTCAAGGTGTCAAGCACCTGTCTTATTTCCAAGTTGCACACTTGAGGCCACTCATTACAGAAAGGTTCTGTGGGGGAGGTCTTCAAATAATCTCCGTCTGTGTGTTACCGTGCATTATCTTTATAAAAAAATATCATTTATTGGGTCACCTGGGGGCTCAGCGGTTGGGCATCTGCCTTTGGCTCAGGTCACGATCCTGGAGTCCTGGGATCGAGTCCCACGTTGGGCTCCCTGCATGGAGCCTGCTTCTCCCTCTGCCTGTGTCTCTGTCTCGCTCTGTGTCTCTCATGAATAAATAAATCTTAAAAAAAAATGTAAAAAAATACTGTTTATTTTGAAAAGGTTTTTATTTATTTATTCCTGAGAGAGACACACACACAGAGAGAGACAGAGACACAGGCAGAGGGAGAAACAGGCTCCATGCAGGGAGCCCGATGACGGACTTGATCCCAGGACCCTGGGATCACGACCTGAGCCCAAGGCAGATGCCCAACCACTGAGCCACCCCAAAATACCTTTTAATTATTAGGTAGAAATGGTCTCTTGAGAGTCAAACTGCAACCTACTTTGTATGACAGATGGGCTCCGTGATGGCCTCTGTCCCCATTACAATTGTGAAAAATATCTTGGGGAGGGGGAACCTCCAAAAAAAAAAAAAAACAAAACTGTGAAAAATAACTTTCATTCCCATTGTTGTTATTTGTTGTTGAAAGTTCAGTTAACTGGAAAGAAAAAAATAAAAATCACCGGTAATCCTACCATTCAGACAACATTTAGTATGTCATCTTTTTGGACCCATTACATGTGTGTTATTTTTAAACTTTCTGTTTCCGTTGTACAGGTGCTGGACATTTTTCTGTTCATTGAGACATTTATTTGTGTATCCTCGGTCTTCCCCTCCCCGAAGTTCAACATAACTTTAATTTAGCTTGATTTCTGTGGCCTGTATTAGGAAAACAACAGGCATCTTCGTTTTTCGTCTCCCAACTTAGGACAGGCTCTTCTAACACGAGTTGATTGTTGGCAGCCACACAGTGCCCCTCTGGCCTGGGCTGCCCCTCCTGGAGGGAGAAATGCTTCCATGGCCCTGCCACCACTTCTTCTACACCAGATGTAATGGCTGCGTTGAACTCCGTCCAGTAGACGTTCCCTCATTTATTGCCCTAATTTTGGACATCAGTGTTGTTTCCAAGTTTTTATTTATCTTAAACATCACTTGTGGATAGCATGTTTGTAGCTGCTATTTGTGCACATTTACTCATTTCTGTAGATGAACCAAATTCCGAGAATTTCCACACCCATTCGTGCCCCTCAGCGTTGAATGGGCGAGTGGAGACAGTTGCCTTAGCCTGGTTCCTATGGGCAGGGCCTGGAGCTTACGGCCTTGTGCGTATGTTGCCACTGTCTTCCTGTGTCACCCTTGGCATTCTGTTGACAACTAGGGTCACGGCTAGTACCGTGTTACTGTGTCAGTGCTGCTGCCCTGACCGGAGAGGAGCGCAGGGGGTCATTTCGAAGAGCTCCACTGAGACCCTCACTTAGCATCATCTGCTGCTGGCTTCTTCCCTCCTTTTTGAAAAGCTCTAGCTCCTTGTCTTAGCACCACCCTGGATCACATTGGGTCCTCCCAATCCAGGCATCAGGCCTTTTCTAGACTGGGGAGGGTCCCCTGGAATCTTCCCTAGCAGCAGGATGGGGGTGGTTCACAACCCACAGAAAGGGCCTCAGGGGTTCCAGACTGTTGCTCCAGATAAATGGCTGTCAGATGAGTTTTATCTTGGGCTGCTTAGGTGGGTCAGGGGTCCCCTGTGGGGCCCTTACCCCATTGCTTCCTACTTTCTGGGAGAAAGGAATGAGAGAGTCATAAGTAATAAGGTGGTGTTTATACAACAGAAGCTCACAGTCATCCTACAAATTTATGAATGTGAGGACAGCCATTTTCCTATACAAGCGTGTCGGCTTTCCTCATTAGCCTTCTGGTGGAATGTAACCTTGCACGTGTTCTTAGGTAACCGTACACATTTTCGTTAGGTAAAAGCCATACACATTTCCAGTGACGACAAGGAATGTGCCAATTTCCTGGAGTCAGGATTGAGGTCATGACCTTGAGTGCTCAAGAATTCCAAGTTTAATTAATCCACCAAATGATGATTGCTGAGAGGAAATGTCCTATCAATATTAGATGTGACGAGATGCTGGTCTGGCTGTGACAAGTCGCTTTTCTGAAGGTCTCATCTTCTGCGGTCACTTCGGGCAGGGTCTCCTGTCCGCGTGAGCACGTCCTCTCCGGAAGGCAGCCACGCTCACTTCCAGATCCCTTTTCTGTGAAGGTGTACGCTGCACGCAGACCTTCGGGAACTCACGTGTTGCTTTTCCCCAGTACTACCTGTATTTTCTCAGCCGTGCTCCCCTTCAGTCGGGAAACCCCTTGGAAAGTGAGCTTTCAAGTGGGGTGGTGTCGGAGAGATTGCATTTTACAGTAGAAGGAGCCCTTCCTTGTCCTGCTTCTTGGGAGCAATGGGCTGTTTGCAGTGCCTTTGCCTTTTGCCTGAGAAGTCACCCTCGGGGACGGAGCCGTCATCTTAGTCCAGCTTAGATCACATAGCCTTCCTTTTGGCTGGAGAGCGAGGACCCCTGATTATAGTCCTCTTACATCATAGCCATTTGGGGAGCTTATTCCAGAAAAGCAGAAGGAGAAATGTCTACTGAGCATCTTAAACAAAACCCCACCACCAGCGGCTGCTGTAGCTGGGCCTTGAAAACGGCCGGCTCATGCCCCATCCCGCTGGAAGCATGGGCCCAGGGACCTGTGGGCAGTACCATTTGGTGTCCTCCTCTGGCTCCTGCAGCCCTTTTCTCCCTGAGTCACGTAGGCTGCATGGTTAGAGGATTTTCACTTAACCACGGATGAGGATCTTAGTTTAGAGGGGAGAGTCTTGAATTTCGGAGCTATGATAGAGGGGTTACATTTTTGATTCTGCTACTTACGAGCTGGATGATCTTGACTTTTCCCAGCTTTGGTTTCTCATGGGTGCAGTCCGGGGGATGGGACACTTCCCAGAGTTGTTCTAAGAATTACATGGAGCAGCCCCCCTGGGGAGGCCCTGAGCCCTGAGCCCTGGACATCAGAGGTGGTGTTTTCTCCTTTCCCCGGAGCACCGACGAGCATCTGCGGGGGCTCCTGGGTTGAAGAGCAGGAGTTTGAGAGTCACACAGACCTGGTTCCACTATTCTCTGATTGTGTGACCTTGGGCAAGATGGAATGACTTTCCGAGCCTCGGTTTCCCTCCTCTGTAAAGCTGGCGCTCATTCCTTCCTGCCTCGCAGTGGCAGGTGAAGGCAGGTGTCGTGTGCTCGGTTCAGTGCCGGGCCCGCCGGCCGCGCTGGGTTAACACGGGGTGAAATCGGACGGGCTCAAGCCCGTGGGCCCAGACCTCATTCTGGCTGCATCTGCCCTGCTGCACCTGACGCCCGTTCTTGCAGGGAAAGCAGCCCTTCTGTCGCCGGAGGAAGGAAGCTGCTGCTTTTGCATCACCGCTGTGTCCGTTTTCCGCTCTACCGGTCTCCTGTCTGTGTCTTGGTCTCCCGTCTGTGTCTTGATTCGGGTCAGTCCGTTTCCCACCCCACACAGTGGGCTTCCGTGGCTTCCTCTCAGTCTGCGGGGAGGATGTTAACAGTTCCAGTTCCAGGAGACTCGGAAAAGCCTCCCCTCCCCAGCAGGCATCACTTATTTATGCTTTAATCTTCATAGATTGCTCTGAGTTGCTCTCGGGCTGTCCCGAAAGCCCTGGTGAGTGGAAGTAGTGCACGCACCCAGAGTAATTAATGCACTTTCTACTAGCGAGGGAACATGTAATTTGCAGGAATGTGTGTCAAGACCCACCCTGCTAAATTTATACCCTGTAATTTGCAACGTTAGCTGGCACCAAATCGGCAGATTGGTGAGTCTAGCCTACCTGCTTTGCAATTATATCTGCTGGCCCGTGTTGCAGGATTGAGTAACTGGAGATCTCAATCATTTAAGTAAATTAGAACCGGCTCCTGGGACCCATCTGAGATCACCCTCTGGTAGAGGAGGCTGGTTAATGATGTTTCTTTCCTTTGTACCAACTTGAGAGCCTCTGATGAGGGCGAGGAAGGAAAGAGGCCAAGACACAAGTCTTCAGGCTTCCCTGGGTGTGGGCAGACCACAGGCCATGGGGAGGCGTCTCCTGAGCGGTCCCCGGCCCCCCGCCTTCTGACGGGCCTCTGGAACAGAGAAACACAAAACTAATATAACAGAAATGGTTTTATGGTCTGTTTTATGAGCTGCATCAGCCCTAATAATCGGCTCTGGGGAGATTCTTGTTAGTTCTTAAAACTGGAAGTCACTTCGCAGCCTCTGCAGACCAGTGGTTTTTGGAAGATCCTCATAAATTTTCTTTTTTGGGAGACCTGCAGGAGAATATTGTAGGCTGACATGCAGGCTTCTTGTTCTGTGGGGTGCTAGGAGGAGGGTGTGAGCTGGCCGGGTTTTCCCATGGTCGTGTTTCTTCTGTGGCCCGATTGAAAGAGTCCAGCAGAGGACAAAATGAATTGTAAGCAGGCTCTGGCCTGGTATGAAGCCCAGATCCTCAATTACTCCGTGTGACCTTGGGCAGATAGTTAACCTCTCTGAGCAGCCTTTCCTCATTTGTGAAATGGAGCTAATGATTCCTTTGATTAAAGCTGTTATAAATATTAGATGTTTGTAAAGGCATCTGGCACACGGAGGACACTCCATAAATGGTAATTATCATCAGCGCCGTTTATATTCGGGGAGGGCACGTTATTTATCAGTTGTAAAGAACACTTGGCTACACAGACCAGGCAAAATTGGTAAACAAATTGTGTAAAATCCTTTATTCTTTCAAAAAGCCATTTGCATGTATACCCTGAAGTCTGAAGATGTGGGTTGGATCTAGTTGGTGCTGTGGACGCGCGTGGGTTTGTCGCTAATGAAGAGCTTCCCTCATCCCAATTCCTGGGTTCATCGAAGAGCGTGGGATGGATCCCATTTGGTCTTGGGATCTCCTCAAGGCTTGAAAAGTATAAGGAATATAGAATCTGGAGAGAGAGATGCTTACCCCCGGGAGTTGGTTGAGCTCAGAGACCAGAGCTTTACATGCTCCTGTTGCAGGACACCTGGGCGGCCAGAGTCACTTGAGCGTCTGGACTCTTGGTTTTGGCTCAGGTCGTGATTCTGAGACTGAGCCCCACGTCGGGGTCCACGCTCAGCATCAGTCTGCTTGTCCCTCTTTCTCTGCCCCTCCTGCCCTCAAATAAATAAATAGATAGATGGATGGATAGATAAACAGATAAATAAATCTTAAAAAAAGAAAGAAAGAAATGCTATTGCAAGATTGGGTTTGCAAATACATGGACCGTTCCTCGAGTTATCTCTGTCCCGTGGCGTGAGACACGTGGGGTGAGTATGTTGTGTGTGCGTGCACGCATGCATGTGGCGCACGTGCGTGGTGGGTGTGTGCCTGTGTTCCTGGGCCTACTCCTCCTAACCACTTACGGGCCTGTGGACGGCAACTGGGAAACGCCTGGGTTTAACTGGCTTGGTATTAATAAGCATGTTCCAGAGAATTGAGGCCTTTGTTTTGCCTTCATAAGAAATGAATCCCTTCTTACTCACTGCGTTTCTGGAGGAAACTGTGCTGTGTGCAGAAGAAGTACTGCTTTATTTTCCTTGTATGCTTTCCAGCTTGGACCTCTATTTCCACTGAGGCCTTGTTTTTAAAAACATGTTTTTACAGCAGAACTACAACTGTGGAGATTACAGCGGTCTCTTACCACTTTGGTTATGAAAATAGTGTGTGTAGTGATTTTATTTCTTTTACTCGACCATTTTCTCGCCTGCCTTTTTCTCCGCGTGGGGCTGGGCCGCATAGCTCCCTCCGTTGTATCTTTTTCTGCCTCGTCCAGCAGTCTGAGAGCAAGGCCTAGGTATGCACCTTCCACTCTCCTCCTGCTTCCTGGTACCCAGTGCAGCGGGTCTTGTACTGTTCCAACACCTGTCCTTTTGCCACATGCTGTCGTGGTTGCTTTTCCACCTTTCTCTCCCTGGAAGCTCCCCGGGGAGCTCATTTCCGTGTCTTGGCGTCTCTTCCTAGGATCCACATCCCTTTTCTGCCCTGAGATTGACCTTTTTGTTTCATTAAAATCAAATGTTTCCAGACTCCAGTTTAGTTCCACTGGTTTGGGAACAGCCCTTATTGGCAAGGCAAATGATGAATTCTCCTTGCAAGATTTGGTTGACCATCGTGGTCTCTTGGCTGAAAAGAAGGCTAATAAAAAAGTACCTGAGAAAATCCGTTTCCGTTAGGACAGAGGTGGATTCCCCCCTCCCTGAGAGAGGGTTCTCTCAAAAGGGGTGAAGGTGGAATTGGTGGAGGAAATGAAGCTCTTTGCAAAGAATGGCTCTCCCGCCCCCGCTATAACCCCTGCTTGTACCCTCTTAAGTGGGTTTGGTGCTGCTCAAATGCAAATGCCATTTCTGTTATTGATTTGCTAAAGAATGTAGCAGAGATTTAATCCATGCAGAAAACACTATGAGCCACTTCATCTCCTGCACAAGCCTTATTATTATTATTATTATTATTATTATTATTATTATTATTATTACGGAAAGGAGCACATCAAAAGGCAGGTCTAGGAAAACAAAGTTTGCAAAAGAGCTTGTCTTATTTGTCTGACAAAGCAGTTATTTTCCAGAAATCAGTAACCAGGACCAGGAATCTTGCAGCTTTGCACACAGAGCCACCAATTCCAATCTGATTCTACTTGCCTTTTATTCCTACCCCCCCCCCCCGCCCTGTATTTGTTGTCTTTGGGGTTTTGAAGATTTGATGGAAACTAGTCCAAATTGTGTACAGAGTGCTTAGGCTTCAAAATATACCATGAGTGTAGGAGATGCAAGGATGTCCTCTGCGCGGGTGTATTTGTGCCTGGGTTATGCCAATGCTCAAATTTGAAGCGCCGTGCAGCTTCCTTTATTGCTTATTACATCTTGGGATTGCCTGCCCCGTGCCCCGGTGGTGCAGGCTAAGGAAATGCAAACAAAGTCCACCATTAGCCTGAGCAAAACATATAACTAGGACAGCGGATCTGCTGCCAAAAATACCATCTGCTGTTTTCTAAAGCCAAAGACCGATGACTTGGATTGTCTCCTCCTCCGGCAAATAGTCAAAGAGACTCAATGTATTTATTTATTTAACTTTGACCAGCCTTTCGTAATATTTCTTGTTAGAAAGGGGGAGCCTCTCTATCGGGGAGTCAGTAAAGTAAGGCCCAGACCTTCGATTCACCAATAGATGCCTAAAAATTTCCAGTAGCTTCCCAGCCAGATTTTCTTACGTCCCTCCCACCCTGCGTCTCTCTGTGTCGGGCTGCCGGGTTACCCTATCTGAAGTGTTACTGGTCTCGTGTCACGCCTCTGCTCAAAGACTTGCTGTTGGGGCGCCTGGCCGGCTGAGTCAGCAGAGCGTGCAGCTCTTGATCTCGGGGTCACGAGTTCGAGTCCCACGTTGGGCGTAGAGATTACTTAGTGATAATAAACAAACAAGCAGCTGTTGCTCTTGGTTTCTCATTGTGTGTGAAGTCTGAACTCCGCAGCCTGGCTCTTAAAGCTTTTCTCAGCCTCCCTCTTTATGACTGTTGGCTCACGCCTCTGCCTTAGCTTAACATTTTGTCCAGAATGCAGGTCTACATTTTACCCACCCTGCAAAGCAAGCCTGGTTTTTGAACACTGTGCCATGAAGCATTCCATGATGCCTCCCCTGGACTAGAGTTTTCCCTCCTTTGCGATTCCTACGTCCCATTTTCTGCTCTTTTCTCAAGGCATGAATTACCCCAAGTTTTATAAGGACAGCTATTCAGGGGCACGCCCCTCTCTTCTGGTCACCTGTAGGCTTTGAATGTGCTCCGATCTTCTACTCGCCACAACCTGAAGTACATTAGGTGCTCAGTAAGTTCTTTCTGGGTGATTGACTGCCTCGGTTAATTGAATGAATGCTTACCACAAAACAGAGCATGCAGCAGATAATGGAGTCGATATTAAATATAAGTGTCTTGTTCCGCGGGCCCAGTGCGGTGGCACAGTGTCACTGTCAGAGAGAGGACATTAGTTCAGGCAGCTTGGCAGTGAGAACGCAGCAGTTGCCCACTTTCAGACTGGATGGCTCTCCCATGCTTCAGATATATAATTGTTAGGATCTGTGTGTCAGAAGTTCTGCTCTTCCACTAATACTCAAATTGTGACTTTGAAAGGATGGGGAGAGAGCCACAGGGTTGCAGCTCCTGTGTTGCGACAATAAGGTGGTCCCTTTGTGCTGTCTCGGGAACACAGTGGTGGTGGTGGACCAAAGAACCAGACGGACCTTGATCTGCATCCCAGTGCTTGCTCATTGACTGGTTTGGCACCTTGAACCTCAGTTTTCTCATCTGTAAAATGGGGACACGGTCTAGTTGGCAGGGATGCTGTGTGGATGAAGTAATGTGCACAAAACCCTAGTGCGCAGTGGGTGTGCCATAGTGTAGGCAGGGAGGCGTGGCCTGTCACCTGCACTTGTAAATGTGTGACTTCATAGTCTGCATAGCTGTGGTCCAGGAAGGGGGGGGGTGGAGTCACAGCCGTTTTTAATCTGAAATGTCTAAACGCTTTTTTTGTTGCTACTGTCCTTGAAGGTTTCCTCCTATTGAGTTTAATCAGCAAGTTTGGATTGCCTCCCATCTATAGTCTAAGTAGTTAGAGATTAGGAGTTCTGAGTACTCTATCAAAGACGTGAACCGCTGGGAATTGTGAAACTGGGAAACGCTGTGGATGGAAAAGGTAGGAACAAAGCGTGGCGGAGCGTGGAAATCCACCGGATGTTTAAATTCCTTGTCCTCTGTTATACTTTGGAAGTTAACTTCTTAATTTTGGGCCATTAAAAGCTCTGTTGTGCCTACACTGGCTTGCCCATCGATGGTTGTATTTGGGTAGGGCTAGAAATGCTGTTCTTAATTTATTTGTATGGACATCCTGGGACATCACTTGTCTTGTAAATGTTTCTGGGCTTTCTTCCTGTACCAAGGACTGAGGATAGCGCCTGATGCGGAGGAGTCGGGGAAAAGCAGACGTTTTCCTGAAAGTATGTGCTTGCTCGCAGGGCCCCCGGGCTTCTTGGCAGCTTGCTGGTGA
Source organism: Canis lupus dingo (assembly GCF_003254725.2). Taxonomy (NCBI): domain Eukaryota; kingdom Metazoa; phylum Chordata; class Mammalia; order Carnivora; family Canidae; genus Canis; species Canis lupus. Next base: position 32,006,980 of record NC_064260.1, on the reverse strand, counting down.
CGAGGGACTCCGGAGGACGGCGTCTTTCCCTTTGGATGGTGTTTTACAGAATCAGTTCCCTTCTCTCCTCCTCACATGCTTGTAACCCTGAGGGAGTGTGTCTGGGGTTTGTTCCTTGAAGTCCTCATGCCTCTCACTGACCGGCTTCGCTGACACCCCTGAGCCTGGACAGTCTATGGCTCAGCTCCCCCTGTTGATGTGTCTGCTAGGATCTGGAAGGCACCAGAAGACAGCTGATCAAGCCTGGTTTACAGACACCCTCCCACCCCCGCATCCCCCCACCCCTGCCCCGCCTTTTAATAAAGAAACCTTTTTTTTTTTTTTTTTTTTTAAAGTCTTCAGTTGGTTCTTTCTTTTCAGGCTTTCCTGTGTGATTTTTGGATCTGCGGCTTGCCTGAACTGCTCATCTGTGATTCTTGGGCCCGCTGAGTGGGGCCGGAGGTGTTCCTTGCACACCTCACAGCCCGCCTTGCTCTCAATCTCAGCTTTGAGCAAGCTCTTTTTGTGTTTACCCAAGTTTGGGATTTTTCCTGGGGTGGGGGAGGTGTCAGGAGACTGAGTTGCTCCGGTCTGAAGTTTGAACAGAGGCTGTTTGTTTTGTGGGGACACAAGAAACTGATCTGAGAGAGACAAGACAGACAGACAGACCGGCCTGCTGGACAGGAAGGTAATATATCTGTGTAGGGAGCACATGCGGCCCACTCGTGCCAGGCGAGTCCAGGTTGCCGGACGGGCGCAGTATGCAGGCGTGGACGGGACCCCGACGGTGTCTGCAGATCAGAGACCCCCCTGGCTGGGGGGCGCTCCTCACTGCTCCTCGCTTTCCTGCCATGCCCTCCGGAAGTGGCGACCACGTTGCTCCGGCCCACTGTGCTTCCTTTGAGCCGAGGCTCTCCTCCCTGAACGTCGGGGCGGCGGTGGTGGTGACTTGGCAGTGCCTTTTTGAAAGGGTGATTGTAGCAAGCCAGGGAGGGAGCAGGGGAGAGCGAGCGAGAGATTCAGCTTCAGACTTCTCCCTCGGCCTCGGGTAGAGATCAGCGTCCAGTTGCTACTTCGTGGGCTCGTCGAGTGTAAATCATCCTGCTTCACTTTTCTCTCCATATAGTTTTCTGTAAACCTTACATTTGCCTTTTTGTCAAAGACAAACAAGGGACACCTGGGTGGCTCAGCGGTTGGGCATTTGCCTTTAGCTCAGGGTGTGATCCTGGAGTCCCGGGATCGAGTCCCGCATCAGGCCCCCTGCATGGAGCCTGCTTCTCCCTCTGCCTGTGTCTCTGCCTCTCTCTCTCTCATGTGTATCTCTCATGAATGAATAAATAAAATCTTAAAAAAGAAAGACAAATAAAAACCCTTTTTGTTCAACAAAAGAGGGGGATTCCCCCACAAACTGACCACGTGGAGAAATTCTTTGAGACCCCCAAGTATCTCTGAGAACCCAGAATAACCCCAGGAGAGTTTGGGGAGTGAGAGTTAACGGGAGATGGCATTGACTTGTTGGCGGCAGAGACTCACACCTCCGGTTCAGACTCGTCTCGGATCGAGAGCCGGAGCAGCCTGGCAGGCCTTCCGGATGCTTCCTGCAGGCTCGTTCTTCCAACGGGCTCAGTGGATGCGACCGCAGAGCCTTGTGCCAGGCCTGAGAAGTTTGCATGCTTGGGGTTTTATCCGGGTGGGGCTGATGCCATTTTGGGCCTTGGAGAAAAGGAGGGAGGCTGTTTTGATAGGAGAAAGTGAGCAAATCAATTAAAAATAAATGCTGGACATTCCATTCCCCACTGCTCACGCTGCTAGTCCCCTGCCCGTCACCACACCTCGGCACCGGGGACCGTTGGACTTGGCGTGACTTTGACCAGTGCCTTGCCGGTGGCTGGGGCTGTAGAAAAGGAAGGACAGAGTCAGTGCCTGTGAGCCAGCATCCCATTGGAAAGATTTTCTTTTATTATTTAAGTAAACTTTTCATAGCAATTTAACATACATAGTGAAAAGTGCACAGATGGTTGGGGGGAGCTCCGTGGGTTTGCATGAGGTGAACACACCTTGGGGACCAGTGCTCTGACCAGGAAATAGAGCATTACCAGCACCCCCAGAACCCCATTGTGTCCCTGCCTGGTCCTCCCACCCTTCTTCTTGACTTCCAGCATCATGGATTGCTTTTGCCTAGTTCTGTACTGGCAAGACTAGGAGTGTCTGGCTCCTTTCGCTCAATGTTAAAAAAAACATCTAATTTCCGTCCCCCTTTCCAGGAGGCGGGTTGTGGGATGACCCTCCACCCACTTAGGTTGGGAGGGCAACTCTGGAACCTTGGCGACCAGATGCCCCACCAGCCTTGGGCTCCCGGGCGCCCCTGTCTTCCAGCAGCAAATGTGGCCTCGTGCCACCTTGGAAGATCCAGAAGCGAGGAAGCAGGAGTCCAGAGCAAACTGTAATTGTGGGCTCACGGTGAGCACAAGCATGCCTTGGAGAGACACGCTGCAGAGAACAAATTCATTTCTTTCCCTTGATCAGAGTCAGAGCTGGGACTTCCACGCGGGCCATGGACACGGGCGGAGGGGCCGGGCGGGAGGGCAGGGTGGCATGTGGCCATGGAAAGGTGGCTCACAAGCTCTCTTGTGGAGTGTGTCCGTGTTCTGAAACGGATTAGAAGGGGAAAAAGCCTTTGGGTGATTTCCCAGAATAACTCATTAAGAAACAGCCATGCACAGGTTTCTCCGAACGATTCCCTATTCAGTTATTTATTCATTAATTTTTTTAGTTTGGGCCACGTTTGGGGCTTTTGGTTTCATAATTATGTAAAAGGGCTCTCACCCAACTTCTGTTAAGTTTCGGGGAATGCTTCATCTTTTTTGTATGTTGTAAACTGGTGACTGGGAGGACTTTTTTCCTTTCGGCTCTTGCTTCTTAAAGGTTAAAGAAGCCAACAACTGTGCGTGTGAGTGATTTGCTAATGAACCGTGCTCTACAATCCCTACGCCGGATCATCTTGGTCACTCTTCTAAGTTCTTCAGGCATATGTGCTGTGGAGATATTTTAAGGAATTCATTTCAGAGAAAAGGTGCCAATAAAAACATACTCATATTTTTAATAGAGCTTTCAGGGCCTTCCCTCAGCTTGTATGTTCTAGGACCTTGCAGATATAAATGCAAATACAGATGCCTATGTATTATCACGTACATCTCTAGAGTTCAACAAAAATGGCTTATGTTACATATATTGTTTTGCAACTTGCTTCTCCCTTCTGATTCTGTTGTGGATGTTCTTCCTAAAGGCTGTGGTGTTCCAGCACGGATATGCCAAATCATGTTTACCCATCTCCCTCTTGGTCAATATTTAGGTTCTTTTGCATTTTGAGCTTTTACAAGTAGGTATATACCGAGAGGGGGAATAAAAAAAACCCGTGTGTTCCGTGTGCATTTATATATTCCTAAGCATGGATTCCTAGAGTTGGAATCCAGAGGTAAGCCCCATAAATAGTGCTGGGTACTGCCAAGTGGCCTCAAGAGGGTGGACCAGTTTATACTCTCACCAGTAGGACAAGAGTGCCAGTTTCCTCACATCCATGCCAGCTCTTGGTATTACCCATTTTTTTTGGACTTTTTGCCTATCAGATTGTTTTTAAAAATGGCATATCCACTTGCATTTGTTTAACTGCCATTGAGGCTGTGCACTCTCCTTTTGCTTATGCGTCGTCTTTACGTTCTGCGACATACTCGGTCATTTTCTTTCCTTATTTCTCTTTGCAGTTTTCTTCCTGATTTTTAAGAAGTTCGTTGCAATTAGGGACATGGAGGATTGCTTTAAAAGATCGAGGAAGAAAATCATCTTGATTGGCATTCCTGGCTAACAGGCCCACAAAAGATCAGTAGTTGGTCTTCTTTTTGGCACTGGTTAAAGGCTTTGGTTTTCTGTTTTGTTTTTATTTAATTAGGTGAAATTTTTCCTCCTGGCTGGAAAGTCCCTGCTGTCTGTAAATGCATTATCATTTGTGCAGCATGGGGTGAATCGTGATGTGCAGAGAAAAGTGAGTGGTGCCAGGCAGGGGTTGGCGCCTGTCGGAGCTGATTATCGCCAACATTCTGTGAGGAGCTGGATCCCTTGCCTCATTTCTCTTGAAAAACTATGGTCTCTCATGTCTTTAGCATCGAGGCACATGATTGACAAAAGAAGGGACAAGGAGAGTCTCTCAAGCTGTGTTGGCAGTTCTGGTTCATTATGTGTCTTTATTCTGCTGGCATTTTCTAGATCAGGGCTGCTTCTTAAACTCTTGGCTTCTTAAACTCCTCGCAGGTTCATGTTGGAGCCAGTATTCTTTGCTTCATGTCCAGAGCCTGGGGATGGTCACCACCTTCATATTGGTAAACAGACTGGACTTTTTGTGCAGAGGATGTCTGGGCTTCCAGGAATGGGAGTTGCTAGGGACCTGGGTTTTAGGGCTCCCATGACCATTGATGACAGACGCAGACCCTCGACCAAACCCCTGTAGGCCCCTTCATTCCACCAGGCCACCCTCACTTCTTCTGCTAGCAGATGGCTTGCTTTGGTGCCTTTTCTGGAGCAGAGTCCCAGCCCAAAATGCCACGGTCTTTGGTGCAGCTGTCACTACTCCCTGGATACAGAAACAAACAAAGGCCAAGTATAGGGTGCTGATGGTTTGGGATTTACCCTGGGGAGAGGGGAAATCAGCCTTGGTGTGGGTGGAGGCCTAAGGCTTGACTGAGGCCACCTCCAACCCACTATGGAACACTAACAGAGGGCTGACTCTTACGGGTATTTTCAGCTACTTGATGCACCTGAATCTGGTTCTGCTTCCCACCCTTAACACGTGTCCATTCATCATTTCTTGTGAGCTGGCTCTGAGAGGATGGGTCATCTCAGAATGTTGGATTTGTGTCATGGGAAGCCCCCCCCCATGATCTTGCTGACAGCCCATATCACGTAGAAGTTCCTCGTGCCGAAGAGTTCTGGAGGCAGGCTCTTACCTGCTCAGGTTCTGGCCGAAAAGTGTCGGGCTACCTTTGAATATTTTATATTCATTCATGAAGAATGATTGGCTTAAGCTGAAGCTAATCCAGGTGTGAAGATTGCTTTGTAGAATCTCCCAGGGTCCATGGACCTCTCAGGAGAGAGAATAATAATATAAATAAAAAATATTTTTGGTTCTTCCCCTCCACTCTCATATTTTTTCAAATAAATGACTTTAGATCAAATTATTATCTGAGCATGAAGAAATATATTTTTGTCCCATAAATCTTCGGCTGCATACAAATGTGGACTGTCCACAGGGTTGAGGAATAATCCTGACTTGCAGGAATCATCCACAAGATGCTTGGTGAAATGACTTCCATAATATTTTAATTAATTAATTAATTAATTAATTAATTAATTTTTAAAAGATTTTATTTATTTATTCATGAGAGACACACACAGAAAGAAAGGCAGAGACACAGGCAGAGGGAGAAGCAGGCTTCACACAGGGAGCCCGACATGGGACTTGATCCCGGGTCTCCAGGATCACGCCCTGGACCAGAGGCAACACCAAACCACTGAGCCACCCGAGCTGCCTACTTCTATAATATTTTAGCACAAAGAAGCAACCATCCACATTTCCATCCACCCACACTGTTTATTCCTCTTTCCCTTCTTCCCTTCCTGCCTCCAGCTAGCCATCCCAACAAACATTCTGTCTTTGGCTCTGGGCTGCATTAGGACATATTCCCATCTCTGGTGTAGAAGTTGCTCATGGTGGGGAAGTCAGGCCCACAAAACCATGCGGCGCTGTGATAAGTGAAGAGAGAGAGGTTTGCATAGGTTATGTTGGGAGGTCTGTTGGGAGCTTGGAAAGTAACCAGGAGAGATAGACTGGCCAAGACACACAGGCCTCCTGTGTTGACCCCAGGACCTTGGGTCTTAACCCTTAATGGGATGGGAGCCAAGAGAAGATTGGAGGCAGTGAGTGACATGGTCAGGGTTGCTCTACTGTTGGTGAAAGATACCTTTTAGGAGTCAAGACTGGAGCCAGGAAAGCCAGGGAGGGAACCATTAATGCCAAACAGGCAAGAGAGTAGGATTTGAACTGGGGGGTTTGTGAGTGGCAGAGATGATGAGGAAGGATGGGCGTGGGAAATATTTAATACCGGTTGATGGATGTGGCTGGGGGTAAGGGTGAAAGGTGGTTGGTGGTTCTCCCAACTAAAATGCCAGTGATGCAGGAAGAGTGGGTTTAGAAGAAACATCAAGAGTTGTTTTGGACGTGTTGAGGTGGTGCCAGGGATGGACTCATCTTGAGCAGTAGGGGATGGACATGTGCAGCTGTGGGCAGATGACGGAGTTGCAGGGGAGCGTTCTGGGCTGGAGGCTGAACCTAATGGCACATGAGCAGCTTTTTCCAGGGACCACATGTCTAGCTCGCAAGCAGATGGGAGGCAGAGCCCCCGAAGACCCTCGAGGGATGCATGGAGAGAGAGGAGTCTCGTGGGTGACTGAGGGGGAATGGTCAGAAGGCCAGGTGTGTGGGGGAAGCCAAGGAAATGAATTTCAGGGGGAGGGAGCCATCCCGCTGGTCCACTGTGGCAGAGTGAATAAGGTATAGATTGAATCCAGAGTAGCCTGTGGCTCAAGCAATTAGGAGGCCATTGATGACTTTGTGAGGACCGATTTCAAGGAAGTCAAGGAGGTGTGAGACCCAGCTGGATGCCAGGGGATTGAAGATGGTGCAGACCATAGGTGATGAACCTGTTGAAAGGCTAATTGTGGTCTTGGATTCTTCAGGCCTTGGACTTCCTCCCAACGTCTCGGTGCTGAGCTATCCCTGTTTGCAGAGCGCCAGTCATAGCCTCAGCCGGAGTCCTCCCTGTGGGGCACACTCGATTTATTGATTATCATTTTTTATTTTCATTTTATTTTTTAAAAGATTTTATTTATTTATTCATGAGAGACACAGAGAGAGAGAATGAGAGAGAAGCAGAGACACAGGCAGAGGGAGAAGCAGGCTCCATGCAGGGAGCCGACATGGGACTCGATCTCGGGTCTCCAGGATCATGCCCTGGGCAGAAGGCGGGTGCCAAACTGCTGAGCCACCCAGGGATCCCCCTGATTATCATTTTTTAATGAGCAGCTTTCTTCCAATCTCTCTTGCCTGATGGGATTCTATTGTGTATGGTTTGAGGTGGGTCCCTTTACACTTGAGATGACCCTTCCTCTAATTATTAATCCTGTAACTACTCTAGAATGGTATGTCCTGTGTCAAATGGCATATTATGTGCCTGCGTTCTGTTTAGCCTTTATATAATAATAATTCTATAATAGTGAATAATCATACCTTTAACAAGTGAACTCTGGCTCATCTTACGGCCTCCTTCTGTATGCTGTCTTATTATAAAATGTGTGAGAATCCCAGAAGCTTCCACTGACTTCTTCATTATTTTAAGTTTTCTGATGTGAGGAGAACAGCCCAGGACTGTGATATGTTCGGCTCCGTGCCTGTGCGACCCTGCTGCCAGCTGGACAGGACAGCCCCTGGGTTGCCCAAGGAGCTTGTCAGGGTTGCATTTGGTCCGCCTCCGTTTTATAGATGAGGAGACTGAGGCCCAAGAGGCTTAAGCCGTCTCCCTGGGCCGGGAAGGAGTGGAATTAGAAATCAGAGTTTGTGAGCTCCCGGGCGGACCTGAGTGAGACAAGCTCTACAATCCCTCCTTAATCTTCAGTTCGATTTCTTTTCTGGACCGTCGTCATAAGCTGCCCTCCGCAACCTGGGAAACCCAAACAGGTTAGGTTAGGCCGCACGGTGTCAGCCCTTTGATTTACCAAATCCGACAAGGCTCTCGCGAAGGTCAAGTGCTCAGCTCTGAAAGCCGCGCCGTTGGGACGTGCGTGCAGAAGCAGGGGCGCCGCAGTAAATCCTGCTTTAACCCTGGCACTGGCGAGATGTGCAAACATCATTTGCTCAAGAAGTCGGCTAATTCCTCGTGATGGAGGGAGGGGGCCCGCGTGAGCAGATTGTCGAAGCCGGCCGGACCGGTTTAATGGATTAAGCTGCTTAAGAAAATTTGAGAAGACGCACCAGTTAATACGCACTCCGCCCTTGCACGGTGGGGGCAGCCTGGCGTTTTGGGTTTCATTGGCAGAGTTCCTCCCTCGATCGGAAGTGATCAGCCCGACAGCCGTTCATCTGCTGAGCTGTGATGGGCGATGGTGGATAATCGGAGGGAACCAGAGAGGCCCTTGGGTCCCCTGGGAACGGGAGGCAGGCCTGACTCCGGGCGCCCTGGAGGTGACTTCCTCCAGCGGCACAGGCGGGTGGGACCGGCGGTGTCTGAGCAGAGGCAAGAACAGGGTCCCCCGGAGGCTGGGCACCCAGATTCCCTGGCCGGCTCCAGTGCTGCCTTGGGATGGTCTGGCTGATCTCTGGGTCCCAAGTCCCTCTGTATTTAAAAAGGAGGAACTACCTGCAGTACCTGCCTCGCAGGGCCGTCTCAGCTCCGTAGTGGAGGAGCTCTATGTAAATCCCAGGTGTTATTTTTAAATGCCGAGGATTGTATCTAGGACAGGCAGATGGTGAGTGTTTGCCTGCCGTGGGGCCTGGGTATGTGGCCACCGAAGCAGGAATAGCAAGTGGAGAGTTAGAAAGGATCTCCGATGTCCTCTGTTCCTTTTTTTACACTTGGGGAAACTGAGGCCGTATGGGATCCCCGGGTGGCTCAGCGGTTTAGCACCGCCTTCAGCCCAGGTTGTGATCCTGGGGTCCTGGGATCGAGTCCCCCATCGGGCTCCCTGCATGGAGCCTGCTTCTCCCTCTGCCTGTGTCTCTGCCTCTCTTTCTCTCTCTGTGTCTCTCATAAATAAATTAAAAAAAAAAAAAAACTTAAAAAAAAAAAAAAAAGAAAAGAAATCGAGGCCATGGAGCAGCTCCTCCAGGTCCTGCTGGTGAATCCCACGTACCTGTATCAAAACCCCGTTGTTCGGAGGGATCGAGTCATGTGTGTGGTTTGGCGGCTGTTAAGGATCCCTAGGGATGACCCAAGAAGGGCTGCTCATTCCCTAGGAATTATCAGACTGAGCCTGTTGTGTGTTAGACAATACACAGTCACGGCCACGTTGCGAGTTCCTTAACTGTGTCCTTAGAACCCAGGGTCTGTCCCCAAAGTCTGTTTGTTCTGTGCCTAAGTGACACGCGCTCTTAGGTAGCCAGCCGCACTTGGCCAGGCTGTGCCCTTTCTGGGGAGGCAGGTGGGGAAGAGGGACCTGTCGTCCGGGTACCAGCTCGGTGGGGAGAGTGAGGGAGAATGCATGGAGGGAGGGGACTAGTGATACGTACCAGTCCTGTTTATTGAACCCCAAGCATCTGCCAATTACTCTGTTGTATTTAATTTATCCCTTTTATCTATTTTGTTAAAATATTTTATTTATTTATTCATGAGAGACACACAGAGAGAGGCAGGGACACAGGCAGAGGGAGGAGAAGCAGGGTCCCTGCAGGGAGCCTGATGTGGGACTCGATCCCAGGACCTGGAGACCACGCCCAGAGCTGAAGGCAGCTGCTCAACTGCTGAGCCACCCAGCGTCCCTCCCTTTATCTATTATATGTGTAGGTATTATATCTGTCTCTCCCTCAGCAGCCCTGCCCAGGAGGCGGGATTACCCCCGTTTTGCAAGCGGAGAATTTGAGCTCAGAGAGGGTAGCTCCCTGGTCTGAAGTCACACAGCTCTAGAGAATCCGGCATCTGGCCGCCTGGGTGTGCCAAGTCAGAGCCGCCCCCCTCCTTGCTTGGCCTCCTGCAGCCCCTCGTGGAGGGCTGAGGGGGCAGTTGGCGTGGGCTATTCTGAGAAAGACAGCTTTACTGTGGCTTTTCCCACCCTGATGTCTCAGGGAGTTAGTATTTAAAAAATATCTGACCTTCTGGCTGGGCCTTGCTATTTTTATTTTTGGAATGTCACGGCTTAATGAGTTGGGTGGGTAAATCTATCTTATGAGACGTGTTTATTTTTTTCCTCCACAATTTGCTGCTCCTCTGCAACTGTTGCTGCCTTTCAGAAAATGAAAAGAGCTCATAATAGACCAAATTTCCCAGATGGATGTCCTTGCATTTGCTCTTTTTTTCCCCACTGTGAACACTTGCCCCCTTTTATCTCTCATCCTTTTATAGTTGATGGGGTTTTTGAAGCTAGGATATCAGTGGTAAATGGTTCCATATGTCTTTCAAAGATTTTCCTCAAATATTAGCATATTTTTTGTTCTTTGTAATAAATTTTATTAATGAAACATTTTTTGAAGGATGGAGAAAAGTACCAAGAATAACACAAAACCTGGGCCTTTCACCCGGCTCCACTGAATTCTAATACCCTGTCATGCTTGCTTCAGATTGTTTTAAAGAAAGAAAGCTTACATTTGAAGTTCATTGTGTCCCCTCTGATCCCATTTGCCAGAGGGTAACCACTCTCCTGAATTTGCTATTTTTTTCCTATACATTTAAAAAAAAAAAAATATATATATATATGAATTTTTTTTAAGAGAGGGAAGGCATGCCCTCACATGAAGTGGGGGAAGGGCAGGGGAGAGAAGGAGAGAGAATCTCAAGCAGGGTCTCTGCTGAGCACAGGAGCCCGACACGGGGCTCGGTCCCATGACCCTGAGATCATGATGGGAGCCAAAATCGAGAGTCAGGTGCTCCACCGACTTTCCCATCTGTATCTACCCATTAAAGTCTTACAGGTTTCAAACTTGATCTCATTGATCTTCTCCAACTGGCTTTCCCCTCACAGAGCAGTAGGTTTCTGAGGTTTACCCATGTGGGTTCCTGCCACCCCAGTTCGTTACATAAAAGCCCGGGGTTACTAGTATTCCCTGGTGTGACTGTTTCCCCAGTTTTCTCCCATTCTCCTTTTGTTTTTTAAAGATTTTATTTATTTATTCATGACACACACACACACACACACACACACACACACACACAGAGGCAGAGACACAGGCAGAGGGAGAAGCAGGCTCCATGCAGGGAGCCTGATACGGGACTCGATCCCGGGACTCGATCCCGGGACTCCAGGATCGCGCTCTGGGCCAAAGGCAGGCGCCAAACCGCTGAGCCACCCAGGGATTCCCCCCCCCCGCCCCCCGCCGTTTTCCTTTTGATGAATGTTCAGTTTGTCGTGCAATTTTATGTCGTGGTGGTACCCACAGCGAAGGTTCTCTGGCTGCTGTCTCTTGTGCGTTTCCCCCCGGCCTGGGGTGTGCGTGGAGAGAGGGCTGGCGGGTCCAAGGGTCGGAGCATCTTCTGCATCACTGGAGGTTGCCAGCTTGCTCTCCTGAGTGACTCTTCCACGTGCAGCGCAGGTTCCTGCACTCGCAGCTCAAAGGTGTCAGACTTGAGTTTTTTTTGCAAGTCTGATGGGCGTGAAAGAGGACTTTATGGTTCCGTTCGTTATTTCTTGATTACAAGTGAGCTTGAGTATATCTCGAGTGGCTATTTGAGTTTTCTCATCAGTGGAAGTACCTGTTGGTACGCTCTGTCCGGTTTTCTAGTGGGTGGCTTGTGTTTTCCCTTAGAGTCTTATAGGAAAATCATAGGTAGATAGTGATCTTTGTGGGTCATAAATGTGGCAGCCTTCCAGCCAGTGGTTTTACCTTTTAAATGTGTTTGTGGAAATAATAGTGAAAGGGAATATAAGAGAAGGGAGAAGAAATGTGTGGGAAATATTAGAAAGGGAGACAGAACGTAAAGACTGCTAACTCTGGGAAACGAACTAGGGGTGGTAGAAGGGGAGGAGGGCGGGGGGTGGGAGTGAATGGGTGACGGGCACTGGGGGTTATTCTGTATGTTAGTAAATTGAACACCAATAAAAAATAAATTAAAAAAAAAAAGAAAAAAAAATAAATAAATGTGTTTGTGGGATTCTTTGTTGACCAGGAGTTGGACACTTTAGCGTGGTTGTATTTATCAGCCTTTATGATCTGTGTGTTGTGAGTCTTACTTCAGAAATCCTATCTTATCTCGAGCTCATAAAAATACTGTTTTCGACCTAAGCGAAGCTCATTTTGCTTTTCCAGCCTGATTCCTTGGTTTGGTTTGACATTTTTCGCACTTCCCTTGCCTGGGCATCTCTCTGCAGAGCTAAACGTGGGGCCAGAGCAGGATCCTTCTTCTGGACTCTGTGACTCTTTCTGAGAGCTGCTTAAGTGCAGGGTTGATTGGCCCTCTCATAAGCCCGGCTTATCTGCAAGCCTGATAAAATTGGCCAGAAAGCTGTCCCCCGTCTCGTCCTTCACTGTAGCTTCCCTGGCTGACTTGCACTTCCTGCTGCTGCTGCTGCTGCTGCTGCTGATTGAAGCTAAAAAGGCAGAAGACTTTCTCAGTCAGGGCCTGACTCCCTGGGCCTGACATGCAGCCGGCCCTTGGCCAGGACGCCCGTGTGCGTCAGGGTTCATCTGGTGGTCTTTCACTTGTGCACCTTTCCTCCTGCAGGCCCACGAGTGGTCTGCAGAGACCCAGTCTCATTTCTCCATTGTAGTTTGGAAATACAGATGGGTTCAAGTAGGGTTTAAAGTCAGAACTTGAGAGTGTCAGATTTGGAAGGGTCTGGATGCATCATGCCTGCTTTGCTGCACACCTGGGGGTGCAGAGAGGCGGGGGGAGCAGGCTAGCCATGGTCCGAGCCTTCCTGGTTGTGGGGAGCAGCACGGGGCTCATTTCAGAGTGTGGTGAGGACATGGGACACAGAGGAAGTGTCTTTGGATGGGGCCCTTAGGGTCCTTTTCTTATTTTGAATAGACATATCGTCTTCTGGCCCAGGAGTCTGCTAACTGTGGCCCACAGGTCAGAGCCAGCCTGTTGCAGTCCCGGAGCTAAGAATGGTTTTAACATTTTTCAACTATGAAAAAAAAATCAAACATAGTGGATTTTGATGAGAGGGAACACTCATCAGGAACGAGGTGACCTGCCCCCCCCCACCCCAAATTCGGCTCTTCTCATTAGTAGCTCTTGTACTATGGAAAATTGCTCTCAGTTATTACCACTTTTTGAATTTCACTAATATAAATTTTGTGGAATAGTTTTCCCTCTCCTTTTCTGTAAGTACCTGTATGTCTTTAATTAGGCCTCCTGTCCCGCACAGCCTGGCCTGCAGAGTTTACAGCCCCCTGTGCTAGCTGTGTGGCTTTGGGCAGGTTGCTTCTTCGGTCTCTCTGGGTCCTTATCTGCCGATTTCGTAGGGCTGTTGTAAAGCAATAGGAAGAACTTACGTCATACTGCTCCACGCATTGAGAGCTGCAGTAGATGTTAGATCTTCCCTAGGGAAAAGTCAGTAATAATCGGTTTCTTACGGGCCGGGCCGCTTAGGGGAGCAGAGGAGGGCTAGGGGGCAGGGGGTGCAGGGGGTCCATGCCCACCTCTGAGGGTCAGCATCACGAGGAACACCACCCCCTAGCATTGCCATCCAGCCCCAGCGAGCTGTGGATGGTGGACCTTGCAGGGGCTGCGTCCTGAAGGCTCTGCAAATCCCCACGACGTTCACGCCGTTCCTACATAATTTTCCTCATGAAATGCAATGAAGCATAACTAAAAAATGTAAGTAACAGCTTCAGACCCTTAATGAGGCTATAAATACGGGACAAAAATAATTTATAAAGCTATTTCCTGGTGAGGAGCTGTCTTTTTCCCAGACCTCTTCACTCTCTCTTTGCTTGCCCCATCGATACTGGCCATTAGCTCTCTTTGCTAACTCATTTTAGGAAGGAAACAAAGCATTTATCACCTCGTGGTGGTTGCTGTTTTTTGCATTTCATGCGAAAAGCAAACAAGAAACCTGTGTCAAGTGCAGATGCCGGGCAGACAGCTAGGCTCACTCACTGCTCTCTCCCTCCATCCGTCACTTGTCCCTGCGGCGAAGTTTCACCCGGCCTTCCTTCAGTGTCCGTGCAAATAGGATGCATTGTACGTGTAAATGTGGAATCCGTGTCAGTGTGAGATCTGCAAGGTGCTGCAGTCCTGGGCTCAACCCGGAAGGTATTTTATACCTTCTCACCAGTTGCCCGGGGCTTGTATCTTCCTTGAGCAGATGGGTAAACAGAGTTTGGGGCTTCTGGAATGTTCTCAGGGGCAGAGCCGTGTGCAGTGCTAGACAGAGCCAGAGACCCGGCTGTGCACAGGCACTTGGAACCAGAGACTCAGACACCTCCCTGTGGCTGCTCCCTGTTGCTGGGAGCCAGAACCTTCCCCGTGGCAAAGCTCTGGGCTGTGCTTGGGACAGATGTCTCTGGGTCCCTCTGACGCTGATGCCACCACGTGGAGCAGTGTGGAGTCCAGGGGACCTTCGGGGATTTTCCAGGCGTGTTTACCAACAAATCATCGCAGGCCAGTCGCTTGGTGCTTTGCGTGTCACAAGCGCATGGAATGGACGTGTGTGTCGACGAAGGGAGCCACACCAGATGGTGGCTTCCAGTGGCCTCGTAGCATTATGTCTGTTGGCACCAGGCAGTGGGAAGAGGTGTGTTCATTGTCCGGGAGTGGGGGTGGGGGGGCTTTAGGGAAGCTCTGTTTGCGAGCTGAAAAACAGAAAACAAAGTTGTCTGTACGTGTGTGTCGTGTGTCTTGCCACACTGTTTCTTGAGCCTAAAGCCCGGATTGCCAGGAGCTGGAAGGATCAAGACAAAAGCAACCGGACAGAAACGGGAAAGCAGAGCCTGTCGATGGTTTGCAGATGATCAGCTGGGGACCGCATCGTGACGAGGAGGGTCCCGGGGAGAAGACCTCTCCCATTGCTCTGCTGGAAAAGTCAGCATCACTACCGGCGCACGTTCCAGAAGGAGAGTTTGGGTGATGCAGCAGCTGACTTTTTGCGGTTCCTCCAGTCTCGGCCCCCTCATCAGATACAGATTTGTGGGTGCCAGAAGTTTTGGAAGAAGCTGCTGCAGCAGGCTGTTTGCCTTTGCCCGTTGGGGGAGAACTCGGAATTTTTTTTTTTTTTTTGTTCATTCTTGGTGCAGATGGTGTAGTTATTTTAAGTAAGTGATGTGCTGCAGTGAAAATGGGCAACTCTTTCATTTTTCAGCTTAATGAAAAAAAGAAAAGGGAGAAGGAGAAACCCCAGCTAGCCAACTTCGTGCTAATGCTTGTCTTTTTTGGATTCTAAATGTGTCCCACGACACTGAGATGGGATAAATATTTCAGCCACTAGAAAGTCCTAATGTCGGGCTGAAAAGATTTCTTACCTCTTTTGAAGCAGATGGGGTAGTAATTTACGTGCACCTGTCCAGACACCCCCATGTCCCTTATTTTTAACTATGTATGTACAGGTCCCCACTCCCTTTCTTGGGGATGAGGCAGGGAGTGGATGGAACTTTGCAAGGAAGAGTATGAGGGATGGGAATAAATCATAGCTGAATGCTTGGCTTTCCTCTAAGAGCACCCACAAACATCTCCTGGGGACCCACCGGGTGCCTGGTGCCAGGGATGCGCTGAGTGAAACGGTGCCCCTCTACCTTCGGGAACGTGCAGCCCGGTGGGGAGGGAGTACAGACGCAGCAGTGAGCACAGATGGGATAAAGGACAACACAGGACACTGTCAGAGTGAAAAGCCAGGGGGACCCACTTTAGATGGGGTGTCCATGCAGAGGCCCCAACTGTAAGTGATATGAAGCCGAGGGCTGAAGGACGAGCGAGAAGATGAGCCAGATGCATGAGTTTGCTTCCACCGCCCGGATGAAGCACCGCAGCCTGGCTGGCTCAAACCACAGAGATTTGTTTCCTCGCAGGTCTGGAGGCTGTAAGTCTGAGCTCAAGGTTGGGGTAGGGCTGGTTTCTCCTGAGGCTTCTCTCCTTGGCTTGCAGATAGATGGCCATCTTCTCCGTGTCCTCCTGTGGTCTCTCTGGGCATGTATCTATCCTCTTTTTTTTTTTTTTTATGATTTTATTTATTCAAGAGGGACACAGAGAGAGAGAGAGAGAGAGAGGCAGAGACACAGGCAGAGAGAGAAGCAGGCTCCCTGCAGGGAGCCCGATGTGGGACTCGATCCCGGGACCTGGGATCATGCCCTGGGCTGAAGGCAGGCGCTAAACTGCTGAGCGACCCAGGGGCCCCTGTGTCTATCCTTTTCTTATAAGCAGGCCAGTCATATGGGGTCAGGGCCTGTCCCAAGGACCTCACTTTATATCAGTCACCTCTTTAAAGACCCTGTCTCTGAATACAATCCCATTCTGAGGTACTAGGGGACTAACTGGCACTTGAACCTATTGAATGGGGGGTGAGGGGACACAGTTCATCCTCTACCGCCAGGTGAAAGGTGGATGGAAGAATCGGAGTCAGCAGGTAGCAATGCCTGGAGTCCTCAGTGCAGAGAGGACGCTGATGTTGAGGAAATGACGTGGCAGTGGTAGGTGGGGCAGGTCATGACCGGCCTTATAAACCATGGCACAGGTTTTAGGCTTGTTAGGGAAGGTACCGAGACACCATCGGTGGCATTTCAAGACCTCAATGTGCTCGCAGGAGAAAGAACTGGGGGGCATGAGAAGAGAAAGTGGGAGGGTTGGTTTTCTCAGACTTTCTCAAGGATTTCTTGGCCTCAGCCCTATAGACATTTCGGGCCAGCTGATTCTTTGTAGTGAGGGGCAGCTGTGTGCATTGCAGATGGGCAGCAGTCCTGGCCTCGGTTCACTAGACGCCACAACCAAACGTCTCCGGACACCTCCACGTGTCCCCCGGGGGGTGGTGGGGGCAAATTGTCCCCTGTTGAGAACCACTGGTCTAAAGGGGACAGGAAGTCATGGCGGGTCGCACAGGGCCGTGCCAGTTTAATAAAGCACTTGGGATGGGTTTGAGGAAGATTTTTGAGTTCAGAGCCAACAGGATTTAGCTTCTCGGCCTTGGTTCCTCCTCGTGCTTTGGAGTTTGGTGATACGGTCGCCGCCCTGAAGGCCCCGGCGCGGGGCCCCGGGCACGTGTTGCTCAGAAGCTCGCAAAGGGCGTAGCTGTGCGTGGGCCTTCCCCGCCCGGGGACCCCAGTCCTGCCGTCGAAGCCCCCCAAGCCCGCGTATCATGGCCTGACCCGGGTGTCCGCTCCACGGCCTTGCGTTTGTCAAGGCCGCGTCCCGCGCCGGCCTGGTGGTGACTCTCAGAACAAGCACCTTGGCACCTAATCTGGCCAGTTTTCTGCCCCCGGAAATCTGGGTATCAGCGGGACTCTGCAGGTGCAGTGATCCTCCGGGGGACCTGCCTCCCCGGAGCCAGCTCTCCGGGCCAGCGCAGGGAGTTTCCAAAGCACACGGACCAGCAGCTGCATTCCGGAGCCCCGGCGAGCTCCCGGCAGCTTGCAGCTGAAGCCGGGGGTCGTTAGGAAGCAGGGGGATGGTGCGCGTTCTGGGGTGTGCATTCCGTGTCTGGCCCGCACCCCGCACCCGGCCGGCCTCCTGGGCTCCCCTCCTGTGATTCCCCTTCTTCCGAGATTGCTCTCGCCTGAAGGTGGTGAACTGGTCTCACGCTTTTCCCAGGGCTAGTGGTGGTTCTTTGGAGTCTTTTTTTTTTAAATGCTTTCCATCTTATTTATGTATTTATGTATTTATGTATTTTATGTATTTATTTATTTATAGAGACAGAGACAGAGACAGAGAGAGAGAGAGAGAGAGAGAGAGAGAGAGAGAGGCAGAGGGAGAAGCAGGCTCCATACAGGGAGCCCAACATGGGACTCGATCCCGGGTCTCTGGGGTCACGCCCTGGACTGAAGGCAGCGCCAAACCACTGAGCCACCCGGGCTGCCCTGTTTTTTGGGGTCTTGAGAGGGAATCTGATCCTGAGTGTGGCCCCAGTGGACGGAGCACCGCGGGGGAGTAGGGGGAAATAGTGGCACGGTCTGCCTGCAGCCCCTCGCAATCAGAGCTGTGGGGTTTGTGTTCCATACCCGCCAGTGCTCTGTGCTGAGCCGTCCTGGGCTCTTTCTTCGGGCCCGAGGGGCCCTCTGTTTCATCTCTGTGTCTGTCACCCTCCACTGCAAATGTCACCTTTTTCTTGGAACCTTTCCTTAATGCCTGGAATTTTTACTTTATCCTAAGGACATTGGGGAGCCATCCAATAGCTTTTTTTTTTTTTTTTAGATTTTATTTATTTATTCATGAGAGGCACAGAGAGAGGCAGAGACACAGGCAGAGGGAGAAGCAGGTTCCCTGCGGGGAGCCCGACGTGGGACCCAATCGCGGGTCTCCAGGATCAGGCCCTGGGCTGAAGGCAGGCGCCAAACTGCTCAGCCACCTAAGCGTCCCCATTCAGTAGCTTTTTAAAGTGAGAAAGTGTCATGATGGATTTTCTCTTTGGCAAGGGCCTGCTGGCCGTGGGGGGAGGCAGGGAGGCCAAGCTGGGAGACTGACCGGGGCAGCGTGCTGGTACGGGATGGTGGTCGCTCGGGCTGGAGGCAAGCCTGGTGGCACTGAGGTTGACGTGCAGGGCTCGGGGATTGGCCCTCCATAGGGGGTGATGGAGTGAGGAGGGGTCAGGGAGGTGTTTCGGGTTCCCTTGTGGATAGTTGGGGCAGAGTGAGGCCCTCTCCTCATGTATAGCTGCTGTTCTAGAATCTTCAGTGAACTACAAAAACTCATTTTCAGTAGAGAGACCTGCACGTACATTATTAATTGAGTGCAGGGGGCGGGGCAGCGGGGGTGGCTACGAGGAATGTCCACAGCTGACGTACTGCTTGCCTGTGACTGTGTCCATTCCCATCTGTTGATGCTTACTTGTTCCGGTTATAAAATATTTTTTGGTATCGCCTCGGTGGTACTCCAGCCACACAACAGAGGCAGGGCTCGTCTCTGCTTGGAGAAGTAGGGGAGCAGTTCATAGAGTAACAAGTTGCATGAGAAAGGGTACCTAGGGGTTTATTAGTGGGAGACTCACAGGTCGAAGGGCATTCCAGGTAAACACAAGAAGCCAAGTAAAGGCTAGTGGCATGGTACAGAGGTCACATCGGGGGGTCTGGAATGAGATGCTTCTCTTTGGTGACGATCCTGGGCCCTGCCCTGCTCCTAGCTCTCGGGCAGATGTGGGCACCCCCTCTTTCTCTGCGCCTGTACCTTCCCAGCCTGAAGGGGGGAGCCCCAGCTTTCCACTCTGCATGGTGAGGACCTGCGCAGGTGTCTGGTCATGAAAATTCAGTAAATGCTTATTGGAGATTCAGGAGGAACCCGTGGAGGTCCCGGTCTTTTTCTTTCCTTTTCCCCTAAGACAACTCTGCCTCCAGGTGTTTCTTTGTCTCCTGGCCGTTGACCACACTGGCTCACACTGATGAGATTCATCAGATTTTGACTCCCTTGAAAATCTGCCCCGGGGTCCATTGGTGGATGAATTCAGCACCCCTGCCCACATGCCCTGGCCTTCCCTGTTTGCTTTCCAGCCTGACACTTGGCCCATCTTGGCAGGGCCTTGGCGTTTGGTGACTGTGCTCAGTGGTGTAGATTTAAACCTTGGGGCTTGGCTCTAAACTTCCAGGAACTCTGGGCAAATCGTTCAGTGACCTGGGTGCTCCCCACCCTCTCTCGCTGTGGGGGCTAGAAGGCCTGAGTTCAAGTATTCGGTGGTTGTAGGGCCCCGGAGTCTGAGGCCTGAAAGGAACCCTCAGTTCCTGCTCTTGGAGGCAGGTGGGAGCCCAGTGCTCACTCCTATCCTGGAACCTTCATGTTGAGCCACTGTTGAAGGCCTGGAAAGAATGTTTGAGTTTTACGACCGAGCTTTCCGACAGAGAAAGAAGGAAGTCAGTGAGCACCTGTTGTGTGCTGAGCACCTGCTACAGGCTTCCCCATATTTTTCCATCTCTAGTTCTCTTCGAGTCTCTGGGGTGGTGTGGGGTGGATTATCAGTCCATTTTGCAGATGTGGAAACTGAGGGCCAGGGAAGTCAGATTGCCTATGGGATGTCTTGCACATGTGACCCGTGTCGAACCAGAGCCCATGCAGTGGTGCGGGCGCGGCTCCTTGCCGTGTCTGCCTGTCTGATCCCCTCGTCCCCTCTCTCCCGCAGAGAGCCAGCTGCTCCCTGGGAACAACTTCACCAACGAGTGCAACATTCCAGGCAACTTCATGTGCGGCAACGGGCGGTGCATCCCCGGCGCCTGGCAGTGTGATGGGCTGCCCGACTGCTTCGACAAGAGTGATGAGAAGGAGTGCCGTGAGTGGCTGGCCCTTTGCCGGGGTGGGGGCGCGGGAGGTCCTGGGGACGAGGGCCTGCTCTGGCTCAGACCCTGCGCGCTCCGCGTGCCGCGAGCTGGTGGGTTCGCAGTCTGGCCCGCAGTCCTGGCCCGTCCACTCCGCAGCTGTGGCCGGGGCAGCACGGTCGGTGCGGAGCTTGGAGTCCTGGTGGGGACGGAGCCTCAGCTGTGGGAGAACAGAGGCCCCCTCCACCCGCACTTCCCAGCCCCACCCTGGGGCACTGTCTTTGCTTTTGCTTTATATATGCGGACTCTGAGACTCCCAGAGGTGATGCAGCCTCCGTGGCTCCCGTCCAGTGAGGAGCAGATCTGGATTTGCACTCAGGGCTGCCTGACCCCAAGGCCCAGGCTGGGAACTGTCTTTCACATCTTGTACATTGTGAAATGTTCTTAATCATGAAATAAGTTGTAGCTTCCTGCCAAGTATCCCGCACGTAGCTGGTAGTGAGGAGATTGTAATTTGCTTGCACCTGCCCTTTTGTCTGCTGAGATGGCCTGGGCACCCCCTTCGCATGGGCACCACCAGGAGCTGCGTTTTTTCTTATCGTCCCCACCCCACCTCCTCCTTCAGCCTCTTTCCTATTCTCTGCCCCCAAAATATGCATGAGATTTGAGTCTGTGGCGATCTATAAGAAAAGCAGCAGCGGATGTGAGTGAGGGCATCCGGGGTGGTGGGTGACCACGCTCCCTGCCCCGTAGAGTGAGGTGCTGCAGGGTGAGCTCGGCCACAGCACCCTGGCAGACGGGAAGCGCACCTGAGGCGTGCTGGGCCCTGGGTTCCCCAGGGGGTCAACTGCCCGGGGACCGCACAGCTGGACACTGGTTCTTGGCTCGTCCATGAGCTTCGGGCACCAGGCCACAGGGCCTCACTGACAGGAGAACTGTGTGTTCTGGCTCCGAATCTGCTCTCTTTCTGGAAGCCAGCTGAGGAAATGGCTGAGGAGATGATAATTTGAACTTTAACGTTGCTGGGACGGGGATTTGAGGCCCAGTCTATTGACGCACGGGAAGGGGAACTGGGTTGGAGCCCACCTCTTGAGCCAGCCACCCCTCCCTCCCTCATGATGTGCTCCCTTGGGCCTGCTGCCTGCCCAGAGACCGGCCCCTCGACTGGCCCTGGGGTCCGATAGCGCTGCTTGCCTGGCCCTGCTCTTCAGGGAACGTTTGGGAGGGGAGTGGATTAGGAAATCTGTTTTTTTTTTTTTTTGGTGGGGAATATTCATTTTGTTTATTGCATGTGACTTTTTTTTTTTTATATAACAGACCAGTATACATAATGCATTTTTATTTTTGCAGAATTTTTTAAAAAAGTATTAATGTCTATTTCAGCTTTCTCTGTGTCTAGGTCTTCAAAATTGATAGAAACATAATGTATACAGTGAGATCGTGCATGAACTCTGTAATTTGTCCAGTTTTGAGTGTCATTAAACAATTCACAAATATATAGAATGTTCATTTTTGGAATACAGTGTGTATATATGAACTGTAGTAAATGCAGATTTTCTTTAGCTAAGCCGGGAGTATTCAGCCCAGGGTCAGTGTATGAAAGCATACGGGGTTTGGACATGAGATGTAAGTTTTATTCTCAGCTTTGTCAATAGCAGCTGTGTGATGTTAGGATATTCTGTGACATTCTATGTCTTGTATCACGTCTAATTCCATGATTTCAGAATTTATGCACAAATTGGAAAAGGTGATGGAAAGAGAATATTAAAAAAAAAAAAAAAAAAGATGATTTAGGCAGCTGCCTGGCACTGTTTGGTTTGGTTTGGAACAGGCTTGCGTTGGATGTTCTCTGTCTCTTTTCCTCATTTCCTACCCTGAACCCCCAAGCATATTAAAGGCTTGATTGGCATTTATTTAGTGTTTTGATCAAAACATAATTTAAAAACCCGTACACACAAACACACACATTAAAGAACCCCTCTTCTGTTGCCTTTCTCTTTTTTTCTTTTTGTCTTTAAATCATTGAGAACAGAACATTAAAAAGTTTAGGTAAGAGAGGGAAGGGAAAAGAGGTCATTTTTCTAAAACAAATTCTACTTGCATTTTGGAATTTCTTCCGTATTTCTTCCCAGTCTGGGGGTTGAGAGTATGAGCACTGGGGACAGAGTGTCCCCCATCCCAGCCCTCCCTCCCACCTGTCTGCCCTGATCACATGCTGCTGCTCAATCGCTGCTGCTCAATCAGAGGGAAATTAGTAGGATGTCCTAGGCTTGAGCCCCGGGAGGATTGAACGAGAAATACTAGGCCCTGGTCAGCCTTGTTGTGGAGGTTAAATGCATGTGGAACACATGGCACGGTGTCTGGGTATCCTAAACATCAGCGGTTACCCGTCAGTCTGTACAAACTGTTTTATACAGGTGTCGTCATGGTGGTGTGTCACGGAGTCACCTGCTTTTTTCGACTTGACATTAGAGGCCCTTTGCCACATGACCATTTTTATTTAATTTTTTAATTTAATTTTTTTAAAAGATTATACTTATTTATTCATGAGAGGCACACAAAGAGAGGCAGAGAGACACGGGCAGAGGGAGAAGCAGGCTCCCTGCAGGGACTCCAGGATCACGCCCTGGGCCGAAGGCAGATGCTCTGCCACTGAGCCAACCAGGGGCCCCGTCACATGACCACATTTAGCCTTCAGGATTGTTGTTTGGTGAGGTTGCCTACTGTCCTATCATGTTGGTGTGGGGTACCCTAACCGTTGCCCTGTGGTGGGGTGTTTGCTTGGGGTCAGTGAAGGAACTTCCCCATACCCAGGGAGCAGTTGACACGATGGTTTCAGCCAGAGCCAGGCTGGACTGGGCTGAGGTCTTCAGGGTGCCAACCGCACCGTCTTTTCCAGGGCACTTTGAGAGCAGCTGCCGTAGAACTCAGGCCTCCTCTCTGTCCTTCCTTTGATTCTTTGGTTCTGGGATTCTTTGGACCAATGTGGTCCTTACGGGGAGGAGAGCGAAGGTGACTAATGTCCTCTCTGCAAGAGAGATGATTGCCTCAAGGATCCCAAGAAATGACTTCGGCCTTTGGAGGATAGTAGACTTAAGAAAGGGGAATTCTTGTGCTTTCCAAAGGGTGAGAGAAGAGGCCGGAGAGCTGTGTCGTGTTGGGATGGGATGAGTTAGAAGCTGTTCTGTCTTCATAGCAGAGGAAGGATTTTCATTATTTTTATCATAAACATAATAAAAATCACATACTGTAAATATTAGGGGAACAGGAAGGGACCTTAGCAGCATAGCACCTAAAGTCTGAACGTCTGAACTCTAACGGAACCACTGTTAGAATCTTAGAAGCTTTTTTTTTTTTTTTAAATTTTATTTATTTATTCATGAGAGACAGAGAGAGGCAGACACACAAGCAGAGGGAGAAGCAGGCTCCCTGCAGGGAGCCTGGTATGGGACTCGATTCCAGGACCCCAGGATCACGCTCTGAGCCAAAGGTGGACGCTCAGCTGCTGAGCTACCCAGGTGTCCAGCATCTTAGAAGCTTTTATTCAGGGTTTTTCCCAGCTGTGATCACTGTAGGTATACAATTTTCTATTTTGATTTTTTTCCCCAGTAACATTTTGATCTTTTAACATTTTATTTATTTATTCATGAGAGACACAGAGAGGGAGGCAGAGACACAGGCAGAGGGAGAAGCAGGCTCCGTGCTGGGAGCCCGATGCGGGACTCGATCCTGGAACCCTGGGATCATGACCTGAGCTGAAGGCAGACGCCCAACCTCTAGGCCTCCCAGGCGTCCCTCCTTTTAATATTTTAATGTATTTTCTTTCATATTTCTCCATCAGTTTTAATGCTTAGGAAAACAGTCCATTCACATGATATAATATAGTTTATTTACTCATAATTTGGCGTTTATGTTGTTTCCAGTTTTCCAGGGTTAGAAATAGTGTTCAATGTTGTGAACATGAGGGTGGACATGACTTTTCCCCTGTTTTGAGAGATTTTCTTAGACTGGGTTCTCAGAAGTGAAATTACTGGGTCAGAGGACAGGAGCCTGTTATAGTTCTTGAAACCAATGCTCACTTATTTTGCTAACGGTTCATACCCTGTGCTCCCTCACGGGCAACGTGTGAGAATTCTGGTTTTATTTTAGTCTTGGCAGCATTGGTTAATATCTTAAAAAATATTTTTTTTGGCTAATTTAATAGAAAAGTTACATATTTTAATTTTTATTTTTTTATTGTCTAAGAAGTTTAAATGTTTTCCCGTAGCGCTATTTACAAGTCATACTTCTGATTTTTGTGAAATTATCTATTAATGGACTAGAATAAATTCCCACTCAGATTGAGTCATTAAATATTCCACCTTGTGAATCTGGAGAACCTCCTCCTTAGAGTTTTTTTATTTATTTATTTTTTATTTTTTATTTTTTTTCTCCTTAGAGTTTTGAAAGAAGAGGCTCATTTTGGGATAGTTTGAGTGAGTTTCTGCTTTTGGTTGATAGGATGTCCTAAATGATCATTTTGTCCAAATAACTTTTTTTTTTTTAAGGATTTTATTTATTTATTTGTTCATGAGAGACAGAGAGAGAGAGAGAGAGAGGCAGAGACACAGGCAGATGGAGAAGCAGGCTCCACCCAGGGAGACTGATGTGGGACTCCATCCCAGGACCCCAGGATTATGACCTGAACCAAGGACAGATGCTCAACCACTGAGCCACCCAGGTGCCCCAGGAATAGAGATGTTTTAGAAAAATATGGAAGCCCCATGAATGCAGAGATAATTTGAGAGCTTCCTCTGGGTTGCCCTGGCCCAGGCATATTACGCTGTATTAACTCATTGGACTGTCACAAGCCTTATGAGGGAAGGGACTGTTGTTACTTCCAGATGAGGAACCTGAACCCAGAGAGATTACCAGAGCTGGCCTGTTGCCCTAGAGAATGAATGCCCAGCACCTTCCTCCACCAGAGACCACAGGCTTTCTCTACCTGCTTCTGTGTTACTGTGCTGAATCGGATTCTCCTGTATGTTACCACTACTAACCTGCTTTTTTTAAAAAAACCCTGAGAAACATCAATAATGTTCTTCTATGTAGATGATTTCTGAGGCGGCCGTTAGTGCCATGAGTCTCTGCAAGAAGAGACTGTGTGTACTGTAATTACTGCCACACGCTGTAATAATAAAGCAGCCGTCCAACTTTCCAGAACTCACACGTGGCCTGGAATCATGAGCCTTGGGATCTCCTTCCAGCTTGGTGTTGGATTGTAGCTGCCATCTCTCTGTGTCCTGACCACATGGGGGAGAGGTCTTGGAGGTTTGAGTTCCGTGTCACAAGCTGGTCGTCGTCTTTGAAAAATGAGATGGATCGATGTCTTTGATCAGGCGTGTATAGACTTTCCAACCTTAGGTCCTGTGTGTGTACCCGCCTGTGCGTGCACGTGAAGGTGGGGGTGAAGAGGAGATGGGGATGCATTCAAGCATCTTGTCAAGTGATAAGATTTTAATGGATTTCCAGGTTCAGAGACTGGAAAGTGCAAAACTGGAACTTGAATTTTATTTGCTTTTACTATTTCCAACCATTTCTTGAATGCGACTTTTCACCACTCTGGTGTGATGGCGGAAACCCATGAGAGGCTTCAGAGGGCAAGTTTGGAATAAGGAACACCCGAGAAATACGAAGGTGGAGGAAAGTAGCAGGGGACATGGAAACGCTTCCTTTTTATCATCCTTCTCCTCTTCTGCCTGTAGGTGGTGCCGCATGTAATGTTTTCTTGTAAGGTTTGTGCTCTCGGGCAAGCAGAGATGAGGGCACAAAACTGGAGTGTGAGATTTTTCTTTTTTTAAATTTTATTTAAACTCAGTTTGCCAACATATAGTGTAATGCCCACTGCTCATCTCATCATGTGCCCTCCTTAAGGCCCGTCACCCAGTTACCCCTCCCCCACCCACCTCTCCTTCTACAATCCTTTATGTGTTTCCCAGAGTTAGGAGTCTCTCATGGTTTGTCTCCCTCTCTGACTTTTCCCCACTCAGTTTCTCCCCCTTCTCTTATGGTCCCTTTCACTATTTCTTACATTCCACCCGATGATAATTGTCTTTCTTTGATCGAGTTATTTCATGCAGCGTAAGACCCTCCGGTTCCATCTGCATCGAAGTAAGTGATGGGTATTCATCCTTTCTGATGGCTGAGTAATATTCCATTTTATATACATAAACCACATCTTCTTTATCCATTCATCTGTCAAAGGACATCGTGGCTCCTTCCACAGTTTGGCTACTGTGGACATTGAGTGTGAGATATTATCCGTATCAAATAGCAGAGAGAGAAGATGGCTATTTAAAGCCAAGGAGAGGTGTCTGGGACAAACCTTTGCTCGCAGCCCTCAGAAGGAGCCAACCACCTGCTGACCGTTTGATTTTATTTTCTTTCTTTCTTCTTCTTTTTTTTTTTTTAAAGATTTTATTTATTCATGAGAGACAGAGAGAGAGAGAGAGAGGCAGAGACACAGGCAGAGGGAGAAGCAGGCTCCGTGCAGGGAGCCCGATTTGGGACTCCATCCTGGGTCTCCAGGGGCCGAAGGCAGTGCTAAACTGTGAGCCACTGGGGCTGCCCATGACCATTTGATTTTAGACTTCTGGGCTTTGGGATTGTTGAGACAGTACATTTCTATTTTGGATGCCACCAAGTTGTGGCCCTTTGTTATCACAGCTCTAGCAAACTAATCCAGATATCTACCCATCTCCCTTTTGTTTTTAAGAAATTGTTACATGGTGCACCTGGGTGGCTCAGTTGGTTGAGCGTCTGACTTAGGCTTAGGTTGTGGTCTCGGGATCCTGGGATCCAGCCCAGTGGGAAGTCTGTCTGTTCTTCTCCCTCTGCCCCTCCCCCTGCTCGAGCTCCTGCGCTCTCTCTTGAATGAATAAATAAAATCGTTATATGGTGAGTGACAGCAGCCCCACTGCTGTGTGACAGGGTGACGTTCACAAGCAGCCTGCTCTTTTTCTTAAAGAATTTGAAAGGAAGAATCATACTGTTGTGGGTTGAATTGCATCCCCCAGAAAGATACATCGAACTCCCAAGCCCCAGGACCTCAGAATGTGACCTTATTTGGAATTGGGATCATTGAGGATGAGGTCATATTGGAGTAGGGGTGTCCTTATAAGAAGACAGTGTGAAGACATGAGGACAAGAGGCCAGGTGACAACAGAAGCAGAGATAGGGTGATGGAGCTGCGAGCCAAGGAATGTCAGGCACTGAACAGCCGCCACCAGAAGCTGAAGAGAGGCAGGAAAAAAGTCCACCCAGAGTCTCGGAGGGAACATGGCCCTGCTGACACCTCGATGGCCAACTTCTTTGCAGAAATCTGAGAGAATACTTTTCTGTTGCTTAGAGCCACTCAGTTTTTTATTTTTATTTTTATTTATTTTTTTTATAAATTTATTTTTTATTGGTGTTCAATTTGCCAACATATAGAATAACACCCAGTCCTCATCCCATCAAGTGCCCCTCAGTTTACAGTACTTTGTTGTGGCAGCTCCGGGAGCTAGTTCACTTACTTCCCAGGGACAGTTAAAGCGATGGGAGCCGTAGTG
The DNA here is from genome assembly GCF_003254725.2 of Canis lupus dingo. NCBI lineage: Eukaryota > Metazoa > Chordata > Mammalia > Carnivora > Canidae > Canis > Canis lupus. The sequence continues at coordinate 31,979,275 of NC_064260.1, read as the reverse complement.
GGCTCTTCATCATCCCCCTCCCGCCGTGCGCCGAGCCCCTCCAAGAGGCCTGCCCTCCATTGTTGAGCTCATGTGATTGAGATGTCCTTTTTCCTCCAGATCTGGGATCTGGCAAGCCATGGTTAAGGGCTGGATTTCAAAAGCCTTCTGAGGACGTCGACCTTCACAGAACAAAACTGGAACTCACGAGAGTCTAGAGAATATCGTTGCAGTGCAACACGACATCGGTCAACACTTGAGAGTGAAAACGCGCTGTCCTTCACGGCAGTCCCCATGTGGGAGAAATCCAAGTCCCGTGTGTGTACGATACCTCTTTTCTCAGTCTTTTTGTTTGTTCATGTACTTGTTTTAAAATGTTGTAGGTAATCCCGGACGTGCCCCCCACTTCACTGATTGGGTTTCATCTCAAATGTGAGGCCATACATCCCGCAGTTGGGAACAGGAGGCCTTGGGCCAGCCTCCACTTAGGACCCCTGAGGTCCTGGGCAGCATCTTACCGACTGTCCCTATTTCCTCATCTGTAAAGGGGGGAAAATAATGCTCCCGGTGCCAGGGGTGATATTGAAAACATCTAATAGCGCCACATCCAGGCCATAAGCCAGTAAGAAATGAGCTGACCTTGAACAGTAGGCACTGTTTGCTGGTACAACAAGGGTGAAGATCAGCTCTGCTGACCACAGGCCGTTGTTGTCTTAAATGAGCCAATGTATGCGAGGCTTGGAGCTGGGTGCCTGGCACGGGTGATGCACTCTGTAATTGCCAACTCAATAAGCACCAATGCCGCTCTTGCTAAAATCCAAGTCCATTGTGACATTCTGGGCCGTGTGATGCTGGATATTACCGGCCCAGCCCACCCCCTGCCCACCTCTTCTAGAACCTTGAAGAACCTGAGCCGTAGCAACACCTTCTTTTGCTGGGTCAATATCTTCTTTTCACTTTAGAGAGTCTTGAACACACACACTCGTGAGCTCCTAAGAAATTCTCTTTAGCTCAGAGCTCCAGGGAGCCACGCGCACACCACAGCTGGTGCAAAAGGGAGGGAAACAAATATCCGAGGGTCTGAGATGAGCCTGGCAGGCTCTGGGGGACGCAGGGAGGGAAGTTTAGAGGTAGCTGTCCTGCATTCAGTTGGGGACCTCTGGATAATGGACCTGCCGTTGGCCCCCGCCTGCAGAGTGGCCGTGTCAGCTGGCTCCCAGCTCCGCTGCAGCCCCGCACAATTAGGCACCTAAGTGGATTTTGATGATGGCATTTTGCTTCATCGCTCAGACAGCCTTCTTCAGTCCTTGCCTTCGCTACACCTGCTTGAAACCTGCACCGGGCCCTGCAGGGCCTGTAGGGTGCTCGGCTCAGAACTTATACAAGTGACGGTCTTCTCGGTCCTCTTCCGGCTCCCAGGTGTGTCCTTTGAACCCTGGTCCGGTGTGAGGAGACACTTCAGTCCAGGTGTTGGGATCACAGCTAAAATTCCCAGGGGGTCACCCGACAGCTGCACACAGACATTTCTGGCTTGTCAGCCTGTACTTGACCTAACACGAATTTGACCTTATGCTAACTTTTCTAAAAGGGCCCTGTAGCGGTTTGAAGGTGCCGGCAGTTTTTTTGCACCGTGTAGGGAAATACAGAGTGCTCTGAAACTCTCCTGAATGTATCCGTTTGCTAGGCCTGCCAAAACAAAATACCACGAACTGGATGGCCCAGAACAGCAGGGAGGCTTTCTCTCTCAGGTCTGGAAGCCAGACGTCAAAAATCAGGGTGTCAGCAGGGGCTGTGCTCTCTCTGAAGGCTCCATGGGAGGGCCCTTCCTTGCTTCATGGCTGGCATTCCTTGGCTTCCTTGGCTTGTGCATGCAACACTGCAAATTCCTGCGTCTGTGTCTACATGTGGCCCCTTCGCTGTGCATCTGTCTCTATCTACCAATTTCCCCTCATCCTATAAGGACACTCATCATTGGACTAGGGTGCACCTTAATCCATCGTGACCTCATCTTAACTAGACTCCATGTGCCAAGACCCTGTTTCCAAGTAAGATCGTGTTCGTAGGTTCCAGGACACAACACATGGCCCTGGGTGAATCTTGAGGAGGTAGGGGTCTGCAGGGAGCAGCAGCATCCGTCCATAGCTCCCCAGGAGGCCTGTGGGCTGTGGGGCCTCTCACTGCCTCCACTTAGGGAGGTGGATTCCCCACTGAGCAGGAAGCTAGACTCGCTGGATCCCAGGAGCCTGAGACCATGGCCTGAGCTGAAGGCAGACGCTCCACCGACTGAGCCACCCAGGGGCCCCTCGCTGTTACTTGTTTCACCCCTGCCTTGAGAGCATGAGAGTCATGGAGTTGGGCCAGGTGTGTCAGCACCGCCGGAATGGTGTGACAGTCTGGGGAGAGTACATCATCATATGAGAAAATGAGTAAATATTTTTTACAAAGCCAGCTCTGTGTAACCTCCCTTCTATCACCTGCCATCTTGACTGGGCCATTTCCATGATGAAAGGGTTCTCTGAAGGCTAGTGAGTGTGTAGGCAGCGGGGGCAAGTTCTTGGCCTCGAAGAGCCTCGGGGGTGGGAGGTGCTCTAACTGCACTGTGTCTGTAGCTCTCTGCCTTCCAGCCCACCTGGAGAAGGCCGGGGAGCTCCCAGCCAGATTGGGCCACAGTCAGGTCTCCTCTGTCCTTCCTGCCCAAGGACGCTAAAAATACAGATGAGCTGCCTGTGATTCTAAATTGAGAACTTGCTCCTAAAGTCAGGATTATCGGGTATTCTAGAAAGATCGGATTTAGCGTTAGGATACTTTCTGCAGAGAACCTATGTCTGTCGTGCATCTCACCGTCTTGTTCACGGGAAGGCCTGCATATTTCTTTAGTCCTGAGACACGCATCTTTTCATGTTTGCAGATCTCCGGAGTGGAGACGCCTCTTATCATGGATAGGATAGGAAGACCTGATATTCTAGTTTCATGGGCCAAGTTTTTTCTCTCCTCGTTGTGCGGGAGATGGTGGCATGCCTTGCAATATGCGGTGTTGGCTTCAATGAGATAGAATTTTCTCTGATGGGTAGCATGTAGTATTTCAGCCAAAAGCACTGACATTTCCAAGCAAATAAATGCACCATGTGTACGTTTTCCTTAGGGGACAGGATGCAGGTGCAGAGTTTGGGGTGGGGGTCTGGAATCATATTGCCTGTCCCGGATCCTGGCTCTGTCACAGGTGAGCTTTGGCACCTGGGCGAGGTACTTAGCCCCCGTTTCTGTAAATCCCGTGGAATTTCTATGAGGATTAAATGAGCTAAAACCTTGAAAACCTTGTAACTAGCTGCTGGCACATAGGAAGCACTCAGTAAATACTAGCTGTACGCCTGCTGGCCGTGTGGGGTCGCATTTCTGGGTTAGATCCCAGCTCCGCCACTGGCTAGTCACTTCCCCTTGTGGAGCTTCAGTTTCTTTATCTATGAAATGGGACCAGGTCTGAGAAGGGGTGTGGGGGAAAATCAGATGTGCTAGAGCTGACGTCTGGGGCACAGCAGGCACTTAAAAAACCCCACTCTCCCATCTTCTGCTTTCCCCTGCTGTATGTGACTCCCGGAAAGGGTTGAGTCTCCAGGTTGCTAGAGAATATTTGATCCGGGTTTCCTGGGGCTCCTGGAGTCCTCAAACACAGCCTGGAGGGTGCCCTGTACATTCTGCTTTCCGGCAAGTTGTCTAAGCTAAGGAAGGTTCCCCTTCCCTGTACCATTTCCACAAGACAGAACCCAGAGACCCCATGATAACTCGTTTTGAGGGGTGTGCTGTGGGGCAGCCGAGGATGGGGGAGCCCCATGCCAGCCACAGTGCTCTCGAGCCCCCATCAGCAGGGATCAGACTCCCTTCCCTGGGGTCCTGGTGCCGCTCCCTTAGAGCTGGGACAGGAGACCCCCCAGCCAGACTCTGGTTGAGGTCAGATGCCCTAGAGCCTAGAGAAAAACAGAAAGGAGTGTGTCCAATTCGGTCTCTTCCTAGAGGAGAGCAGCTCTTCGATTCCTTCCTTCCTTCCTTCCTTCCTTCCTTCCTTCCTTCCTTCCTTCCTTCCTTCCTTCCTTCCTTCTTCCTCTCTTTCTCTCTTCTCTTTCTTTCTTTCTTTCTTTCTTTCTTTCTTTCTTTCTTTCTTTCTTTCTTTCTTTCTTTCTCTCTCTCTCTCTCTCTCTCTCTCTCTCTCTCTCTCTCTTTCTTTCTTTCTTTCTTTCTTTCTTTCTTTCTTTCTTCTTGACTTTACTTCTTTACGAGAGACAGAGACACAGGCAGAGAGAGACGTAGGCTCCATGCAGGAGCCTGATGTGAGACTCGATCCCCAGACTCCAGGATCACGCCCTGGGCCAAAGGCAGGCGCTTAACTGCTAAGCCACCCAGGGATCCCAGCTCTTTGATTTCTGAAGTCACCAACTCCCCCAGCTCTTAGAAAGTTTTGTATTATTACTTAGTTCCGGCTCCCCTCAGACCTCCCTGCTGGGGTCATTCCAGTCCTACCTGGTGGCCATGGGGAGACTCGCGTGGCATCTACCAGAAACCCCATCATTCAGGCCCTCCCAGGTGATGCCAGCTGCTTTTGGGGACCTGCCACCACTTTCTTGGGAACTACCAATTTCAGTGCCAATACTGTCACCAGCTGAGAAGTTAGTGGCACGGAGTCATCTTTTAAATCAACTCTTGCACAAATATCAGCCTCACTCCCGTCTTGCCAGCCCTCCCTGCCACTTCCAGAGAACTCTGTTATTATCAGCACCGTGTGCACTTTTTCCCTGCCTGCAAGGGGAGAATCCTAATGAAGTGGCCCCGAGCTGGGAACATTCTCCTTCTTCACTCCCACTGGAGTGAGTGTGGCCAGGTCGCCCGGGGCCAAGTCGTGCAGACACACTCTTGATGCCAGGGTTTGGCTGTAGCCGCACCATATAGTCGGCAGCGACAGGCTCCGCCTAATTGCTAATAAAATTTAAATGGCTGCAAAATCACAGAACGTCAAAAAAAATTTTTTTTTTTATTTTTTCCTGGCACATTGAGACAAATTTTGCTGATCCCAGTTAGGCAGTGACTGTGCAGTCTTTTTATTTTTATTTTTTTATGCAGACTTGGGCTTTCATCTGCGACACAGCTACTTTGCAATTGCCTAATGGCTTTTTAAAAAATTCAGAGACAGATGAGAAAGTAATAATTAAAAGAAGAGGATGTGGCGCATTCATATAACTCAGACACATGACCAGAAAAATTTTTTTTTTTTCTTTTTTGCTTGTAACACTTGAGAGAAGTGGTTTTTGATGGTTTGGAGTGGGGGGTGGTAGTGGCAGGGGTGGAGAGACAGTCTTTGAGGTCAGAAGCTAACTGTATATTTCTCTTAAAAAAGCATTTCAGGAACTTTTGGCTTTCGACGTCGTTACTATCGTGTGCTTTGCTACGATTCCTGCAAAAGGAGTCCCACAAAATGCAGAGAATGACTTGGAGCCGAAAGGTTTTCTAGCATCAGTGGACGAAGGGGAGGCATTGAGAGCAGTTCTGTGTGGGTATTTCATGTTTTACTGCCCGGATAAGCATCAGGTTCATTCCAAAGTAGATCATCCTCGCAGAGCCCTTTGGAAGCCTGTGGTTTGCTTGCACCGGAGTTGCTTATTTCTGCTACCATCAGTGCCCTTCATTTTAAGGGGATGAGCGTGTGGAGGCAGGTAGGCAATCAGAGTCTCTAATTCTCGATGGGATTTAAATACGCAGGGGCCCAAAGACCATCTTGGCTCCTGTTGTCTCTTGTCTGGGTGGAAGGGTTGTTGGCTTCTCGAGTTCTTTTGGGATCGGGCAATATGCCGGTGATTTGTACCGACCTCCTGTGCTAGGGGAAGGGCCTTCATGGAGGGCGGCCCCCTTGCACAGTGGTTTCGGTGTGGTCACCCAGCGCGATGTATTTTTCTTCTCTTGGCCAATGAGAGCAGAAGGTCTTGGCCATTTGGAACATCTTGGCCAGTGAGAGTGGAAGCCATGGCAGGAGTCACCATTACAATGCCACCTGTCACTGGGCCATTTTCTGTTGAGCTCCTGGCACCTCCTGCCCCTTGACGCGCTCCCAGGTACTCACACGCTCCCAGTGCCCGGGCGGCAGGCGGGCAGCCCGTGGGAAGCTGAGTGAGACTCTGTCGCATGACAGGGAGCAGAGGGTCTTGATGCAGAACATGGCAGGCCTCAGCCACTCGCTGTCTGACATTAAAAGCCAAAGCAGGGCTGTTCCCAGCTCCCTGGGATGGGGGGGCACCGGCCAGTCTGATGCTGGGAAGGGATGCGGGAGACGGTCACCTGCTGCTCACAGTTGGGGTGCATTTCTGGGCTACAGCAGTGACCATGCCCCCCCATCCCCATGCCTGCTACCACTCAGGCCCTCCTCTGAGCTTCTCCTGAGGTGGAAATGGAGGTGAGGCCCACCGCTCTTGGTCCACTTCCCCAGTTAGCTTTTTCACGGTGTGCTGGGATGTGGGTTCTGGTGGTAACTTGGGGAAGAGCCTGTCTGGCCACCGTGACTTTGGGGACAGGCCGTGGAAGCAGTCGTGACTCGGGCTGTGTCATTTAGGTCTGCTGAGGCGCAGACACAGGGAGGGGATTAGGCACCCAGGAGAAGGCAGGGAGAGCCACGATGGTTTGGCATTTGAGCAAGGAGAGTGGGATGGGGAGGGGGGGGCTCAAATGGCCCTGCCAGGCCCGTGGCATATCCCAAAGCCCCCGGTGGGCTGGAGGAGTCCTGGGGCTCGTGGGGCTGGGCCCGTCGTAGCCCACCTGCCGTGCCCGGTCAGTGGCTAAGCGCAGCTCATGAGGGGTCTGGCTTTGGCCCAGTGTAGTGGGCCCAGGGTCACTGGCTGGGCTCGTCAGTTAGGCTTCCTGCTGTCAGACATTGGGGGGTGGGGGGTGGGGGGCATTTTCCTGATCTCTGCAGCTTCCGAGGAGCTGTGTCGAGACGTTCGTTAATTCTGATAACATTTACCGAGCACCTGTGTGCACGTGCCCCTAGTCGGTGCTCTGGGAAGACACCGATGAGGAAGTCCCTGTGCTACGAGAGCCCTAGGCCAGGTGGGGAGAGGAACCCCTGACCAGGCAGTGGCCTGGGGGCTCTGGGGTCCCCCAGGAGGGATACTCCTCTCCTCTGGGGCGTCCAGGGCCTGGTCTGGGAGAAGGCCGCTGTCCAAGCTAAGGCCGGGACAGTGAGGATGAGCTAATAACCCGGTAAGAGGTAGAGGAATCCCAGTGGAAAGAGGAAAGCTCCACGCAGCCCTGAGGGTCGGAGGGGGAGGGAAGTGTTTGGGCAAGTCTGTAGTAGTTCCTGTGGCTGGTGGGGAGGAGGAGGGGCTTTCAGGGGGAGTTCAGAGAGGCGTGCGGTGGGGGGCCGTGCAAACCAAGGACGGGCATCAGCTGTGTGCGTCGTGGTGCAGAGCCTGATGCGTGGGTCAAATCCTGCTCTCCTGCGTCCCGGCCGTGCAGTCCTGGGCAAGGCCCCACACCTGTCTGGACTTCTGTGCCGTGTCAGAGAAATGGGACGGGAGGAACTGCATTTCATTGGGTTATGGAGACGAAATGGCTCTCTGTAAAGCTCTTAGAACAAGGCCTGTCATGCAGTGAACATTCAGCAAATGTCACTTGCAGTTCTGGTCCCTGTCCTGTGCTTCCGGTTGTCCTGGGCAAAGGTCATCGTCCTCCCACAGGCGTCAGCTCCAACAGTCACCAGACTTCCCCAGGTGACACCGGGAATGAGTAAGGTTGTCATGCCCGCTGCCCTCTGACAGTCACCAGACTTCCCCAAGTGACACCGGGAATGAGTAAGGTTGTCATGGTGTTACCTGGATGGCTCAGGAGGAAGCTGCTCCCCATAATGTTGACAAAAACAAAAAATGAAAAAAACAAAAAACAAAAAACAAAAAAAAAACAACCAAAACCAAAAACTCCCCAAACCTAAACAACTGAGTTTCCTGGAGTTTTTTCATGAACAGCAACTGAATGAAGCTCTAAGCCGTCACCCCACCGGGGCTCTCGGGCTCTCAGGGGCAGTCCCCAACCAGTGTTTCCTAAAGCGGGTGTGGTGGGTCCCCTGACTCATCTGTTCATGTCGATTTGGGGGCGACTCACCCGGACTCTCCGAGAATCTGCATCGTACCCGGCAGCCCGTGTGAGTCTTGTGTCCCCTGCGCTGTGGGGCTCCCTGGTCTGTGAGTCTCGATGGAGGAGGAGGTTAGGACAGGCCTCGCCTTGCAGCCTCTTTCCATATCAGAGGAGGGAGGTTACCCCACAGAGCACCGCTTCTGAGATGCCCGGGCAGGCGAGCACCCCAGCTAGCGTGTTGGCCCCCAAGACATTCTGAACAGAGGGCGTCCGGCGAGGTGATGGCCACGTGCGAAGGGTTAACGGTGGTTTTGCTTCAAGATGCTTCCGTGCGTATTGTCTCCTCAAGGAAGCGGAGGGATCACAGTACCGTCCCTGCACTGCCCACGGAGGGAAATGACTTTATCTCAGCCAGAAATGAAATTCTCAGCACGAGGCGCCTGGCCTTTGACAATCTCAACAAGGAACACCAGCAAGATTAAATCCCCGTGAACAGTGGGTGTCTCCAGGAGGCGGGGGTGTGGGCTCCTGTTCCCTTCTGACTTCTTTCTTTCGCACGAGAGGCGGTGTGTGGAGTGCTTCAGAGCGCACGAGACACCCTGGCTGTGTCCTGGTTCCTCTGCTACTGGGCAAGTTATTTAATCGCTCTGTGCCTCAGTTTCCTCATCTGTAAAATGGGGGAAATAAACAGAGGGGATGATCAATACCTCACAGTTTAAATACATTTATACTTGAGTGTTTAGACGGTGCTTGACACTTACTAAGCTCTTGAGAAGAGGTAGCTACTATTATTAATAATAACACCATCATCTTCATGTCCATGCATCAAGTAGCAATAGGGTGATTGGAAGGGAAGTATTGGGGCACCTGGGTGGCTCAGTCGGTTAAGCCTATGCCTTTGGCTCAGGTCATGATCTCGGGGTCCTGGGATCGGGCTCCTGCTTCTCCCTCTCCCTCTGCCCCTCCTTCCTGCTCATATTCTCTTTCTCTCTCTCTTTTATCAAATAAACAAATAAATAAAATCTTAAAAAAAAAAAAAAAAAAGAAGTGTAAAGAGTCAGACAGCCTAGATGATGGGAACTAATGTGGGAAGGCTCTAAACTATCTAAAGACCAGTAGGAATATGCAAGGATCCAGCTGCCTGGTTTGGGGCCTGACTTTCCATCTCTGCAGCGAGGAGTGAGACTCCCATCAGTGTTTCGCCCTTTGCTTCTCCGAGTGCCAGGGGTTAGTGCCTCCATGAAAGGAAGGAGGGCAGCTGTGCAGAGGGGGCTTTGGACTTGGGCTTTTCTCTCTGTGAGAGCAAAGCAGTTACAGTTTTCTCTTTTTAATACCTGGTGGGTTTGCATAAGATTTTTTTATTTCCACAAAGGGTTCTGCAGTAAATAGACAAAAAGCATTGAATCTCATTGGGCCGGTTCCCTCACAAGCTCCCTTTCTCCCCTTGGCTGTCTTCTTGGCATTTGCAGTTCCAAACCCAGCACTCTGTCCTCTTCCAGGACGGAGCTCACTTCCAACTACCGAAGCATGAGAGTCTTTGGAAATTTGTTTTGCACGAGGAACCGAAATCTGCTTTTTGGGGCTCTTTGACAGTAGTATTGGGGTACCTTAGGTGCTAACGAGTTCCCTGTTTTTAGACCTGCTCAGGCTTTGGGTGATTCCAAGTTCTAGCTTCGCTCAGTGCTGGCTGTGTGACCGGGTCATGAATATGAGGAGATAAGCAGAGTGCTTTCACGCAGCCAATGGAGGGTGTCGGGGACCTGACCACTCTAATGATCAGAAGGGACTGCTGACGGTCTCCTGGGGGTCCTCCTCCTCTTACCCCGGGAGAGACCCGATCTTGGTTGCAGACAGCGTCTAGGCCGCGCCATTCTGGGCGACCGCCCTTTATTGCAGTTGACCCTCCCTCCCAATGGGCCCTGTGCCATCAGGAGCCAGGCCCCTCAGGGTTACGACAGGGGTTGCCTGGAAACGTTGTAGGAGCCCAGCCAAGACGTCGCGGGGTCCCATTGTAAAGCAGTCACCCTCGTATTAGCAGTCGGCCATCGTCACAGACAAGGCCATGGACATGGTTCCTAGAGCTTCCATCACGTCCCACTCTTCCCTTTGCTCTGCAGGGCGTATTTCAGAAGAAACACGAACCATGGATTGCATAATCGTGCTTGGGTACAAACCAAATCTTGGCAAGTGTGAACGACTGTGAACACCATACATATGTGAAACACACTTCCCCTCTGCTCCTCTTTAACGTTCTAGTGCCCGAGCCAGGGTCCCCCTGTGTTCTGCATTTCAGAAATATTTTGTTTCTCATTCCAGACAGTGGGAGTACAAAGGCAGATTTGTTTCATCACTTAATTTGCTAATTCAGTCAGGCTTTTTCTCCCACTGATCAGCAGTCCTCTTTACAGTCTTCTACACGAGGCTGGCCTTTGGGAAAATTACTAGGAGTGGTATCATATTTACCCTGTGCGTGACTGCAGAGGACATGAGCAAAATCAAAACAAAACAAACTGGAGGAAACAAAACAGTGCCTCTCTGAGTGAATTTTAGGGTAGGCTGGTATGCCACAGCTGAGCAGATTTTTTTTTTTTTTTTTTTTTTTTTGTTCTTGATTCTGCGTGGGACTTGGGGCATGTGATTTTTACTTTACTGAGCTCTCTTTTCCTTCTATGTAGAAACCTACTCCTCTGGCATCTTCCCAGAGGAATGGTTATTTTATAGAATTGACATCACCCAGTTCTTTGACTTCCCTGCCGTTGGGAGTACAGAATGGTAAAATATCAGCTGAGGTTACTGCTTAAGAAGGGAGAAGATGGGTGGATGGATTGGTGGATAGATGAATAGTTGGATGGATGATGGATGGATAAATGGATGGGTGGGTGAATGGATAGATGGAAAAATGGATGGATTGATGGATAGATGGATAGTTGGATGGATGATGGATGGATAAATGGAAGAATGGGTGGGTGAATAGATGGATGGAAAAATGGATGGGTTGATGGATAGATGGATAGTTGGATGGATGATGGATGGATAAATGGATGGATGGATGGGTGAATGGATGGATGGAAGGAAAAATGGATGGATGGATGGATTGATGATGGATGGATGGATGGATGGATGGATGGAAGGAAAAATGGATGGATTGATGGTGGATAGTTGGATGGATGATGGATGGATAAATGGATGGATGGGTAGGTAGATGGATGGATGGACGGATTGATGGATCAATGGATGAATTGAATAGCTGGATAGACAGAAACCTCTCATTCTGTAACCACATCCCTGGCCAGAAGCCTTCCTGACCTTCCTCTTCATTCTAGGTACATACCCTCCTTGTTCCTGCTCCCATAACCCTTCTCTACCTTTGACTTGTAAACAAGCAGATGTGGTAAAGAGTGGTAGGTACCATCTTCTAGGTAATACTAGAAGCTCAGGACAACCAGGAAAGGCCATCCCTACATCTTGTTCACTGTTCCCCACACCAAACAGTGTCCACTCTCGGCACATGGAAGATGCTCAGTACACATTTGTCGGAAGAACCAATGAAAGAACAATGACTGTTTATAGGACTTGTTGGAGCAAATCTTTGCTTTCCTTCTTGTATTCCTCTCGTACTACTGTTCTCTCAGAGCTGGTTTTGTCTTCCCGGGGAGCCAGATGGCATTGCTAAGCAGGAATAGGAATAGGATTCCTCCCACCTGTAACACACACATACACACACACACACACACACACACACACACACACACACACACAGCATCTCCCTTGGGAGTTCTAAGGGGGTCACGTGACTGAGTTGCTTTAACAGCCTGACCTCCTATCCTCCTTTTCAGCTTCTCTCCTCCTAATTCCTCCTTGTTAATTAATTATTCTTCTGAGGGTAAATATCCCTCCAGGCTCTCTCCTTTCCCTTTGGATCTCAAGGGATGTGACCTCTGGGAGAGCCTTGTCTTTCTCTCTCTTTCTAAGCCTCTGCGTAGACACCTATTATTATCAGCTCAGTCATCG